>NW_026061715.1:0-310790 GCF_023897955.1 Schistocerca gregaria
ATATTTTGATGAAATATACTAACAGTATTTTTCACTTTACTTTTGTGAGTATCTTGAACTTTTTTAACATCTTTAGTACTTTTATTCTTCAATCCCCCAATATTTTGATGAAATATACTAACATTATTTTTCACTTTACTTTTGTGAGTATCTTGAACTTTTTTAACATCTTTAGTACTTGCCTGGCTGAGTTTCCCACTGGACACTGATCCCTCTACCTGCCTCCCTTTGGAAGATGTCTGTCTAACTGCCCACTCCACCCACAAAGATGCCTTTCTAATACTGGCAGAAGATGTCTATCAACCCCCCCTCAGATGATGTCTGTCTATCCACCCCCCGGAAGAGGTCTGTGTACCCATCCCCCTCAGAAGATGATTGTCTACCTACCCCCGTATGGAAGATGCCAGTCTACTTACACCCCTTTCAGAAAATGTCTGTCTACCTAGCCCATCCACGCACGGAAGATTCCTATCTACCCACCTTGGACGATGCCTTTCTACCTCAACTCAGAAATGTCTATCTACCACCATCTCAGAAGATGTCTGTCTACCTACCCCCCATTGAATATATCTACCTACCCAACCCATCTTTGGAAGATGATTGGCTACCTACCCCACGGAAGATGTCAGGCAACCTGCCCGCTCACTTAGGATGATGCTTACCTCCCCCTTGGAAGTGGTCTAATTTCCACCACTCAGAAGATGTCTGTCTAACTACCCCCTCCGAATATATATGTCTATCAACCATGTCTGTTTACCTACTCCCATAAGATGTCTATCATCCCCCTCAGAAGGTATCTTCCTATATACTCCCTCCCCTGGGAAGATGTCTGTCTACATAGCCAAACTAAGATGATGTCTGCCGACCTACACCCCCACAGAAGATGTCTGTCTACCTACCACCCTTGGAACATCTATGTCTTTCTACTCCCCGGAAGATGTCTGTCAGTCTGCCCAACTTGGAAAATGTCTGTCTACGTGCCCTCCTTCGGAAGATGTCTATCATCCCCAGCCTCAGAAGAATTATGTCTATTTGTCCCGCACCAACAATAGATGTCTGTGTACCTACCCCCTTAAGAAGAGGTCTGTTTACCAACCCCCATCAGGAGATTCTCAAACCACCCACAAGGAAAGTCTCTGTCTACCTACCCCCCCCCCCCCCCCCCTTTGGGAGATATCTGTCTACCTACAACACAACTTGGTAAATGTCTGTCTACCTACCCCTCAGAAGATGTCTGTTTATCCACACCTCCACAGATGATGTCTATCTACCTACCCCCTGCCCCCATCCTCCGACGATGTCTGTCTACCTACCCCCTCAGAAGATGTCTGTCTACCTACCCCCCTTGGAAGATGTTGGTCTACTTACCCCTCTAGATAATGTCTGTCTAAGTACGCCCCTTAGAAGATGGCTGTCTACCAACCCACCAATGGGAGATGTCTGTCTACCAACCCCCTCGAAAGGTGCCTTTCTGCCGACCCCCTCAGAAGATTGTCTACCTCCGAACACTCAGAAAATGTATGTATACCTACCCCCCTCGGAAGAAGTTTGTCTAATTATTCCCCACCCCTTGGTAATTTCTGTCTACATACCACTTCCTTGCAAGATGTCTGTCTACCTACTCCCTCTTGAAAGATATCTGTTTACCTACATCTTCTGTGGGGAGGTAGGAAGACACACATCTTCCGCGAGGGGTAGGTAGACAGACATATTCCGAAGCAGGGTACATGGTCAGACATCTTCTGAAGGGTGGTAGGTAGACAGACATCTTCCAAGGGGGGGAGGAGACATCTTCTGTGGTGATAATGGTCTTCTGAGGGGTTGTTTCTTAGTCAGACGTCTTCCAGGAGGAGGCTTGGTAGACCGACATTTTCCAAGGGGGGAGACATTTTTCGATTGGGGCCAGATAGGTAAACAGATATCCTTTGAGAGGGAGGTAGACATTTTTCGGGGGGGGGGGGGGGGAGAGATATTTTCGAGAGGGAGAGTAGATTGACATCTTCTGGGAGGGGGAGATAGTATTCTTCCATGGGGGAGGTGAGTAGTCAGACATCTTCAAAGGTTGGGGGGTTGGTAGACAGACATCTTCCAAGAAATGTCGGTAAGTAGACAGACATCTTCTGTGGGGAGTGATGGTATGTACACTTACATCTTCTGATGGGTTCGGGTAGATAAACAGGCATCATTCATGAAGGGGGGATAGAGCTCCTCGAAGATGGGGTGTAGATATCTTTGGCGAGGAGGGTAGATAGACATATTCCGAGAGGGGGTTAGATAAATTTCTTCCGTAGCGGGGATAGATAGACTTGTCCCGAGTTTGTGAGGTAGACAGACATACAGACATCTTCCTAGAATTAGGAGGTAGACAAACATATTCAGAATGGGCAGTAGACACATTCCAAATGAAGGGAGGCTGTAGAAATCTTCTGAGTCTAGGATAAATGTTCTCTGAGAGGAGGGGCTAGATGGAAATCTTAACAGGGGTGGGGTAGGTAGACAGACATATTCTGAGAGGAGGGGGTTGGTAGACAGGCATCTTTCATGAGGTGAGTTATAGACATCCGCCTGGGGGATAGACATCTTCTGAGGTGGGGATAGGTATCTTCCAATGGGTGTAGATGTCATCTGAGGGTGGGGTAGATAGACATCGTCTGAGGTGTTGGTTGATAGTCACCTTCCTAGTGGAGGGATACAGATATTTTCCGCCTGGGCTGGGTAGATAATCTTCTGAAGGGGGGTAGACATCTTCCAAGGGGGGTAGAGAGACAGCTTCTGAGGGGGGTAGATAGACATTTTCCAATGCTGGGGGCAGATACACATCTTCTGAGGGGGTAGATACACCTCTTCCGAGGAAGGAATGGATAGATAATCTTATGAGGTGGGTGTGGGTAGGCATCAGCTGAAGGTGGCTAGATTGACATCTTCCGATGTGGAAGGGTTTAGGTAGGCATATTTAGAGGGAGGGATATCTTCCCAGGGGTTTAGATAGGCATCTTCCAAGGGGGTGTAGAAAGACATCTCAGAGAGGGGGTAGACCAAATCTTACGAGAGGGGGTAGGTAGACAGACATCTTTGGATGGGAGAGTAGGTAAGCAGACATCTTTTGAGTGGGGTTGGTAAACTGACATCTTCCAAAGGGGCAAGGTAGACAGATAGTTTCTGAGGGTGGGGCATAGGTAGACTGACACTTTCTGATGTGTGGTAAGAAGAATTACATCTTCTGAGGTGACGGGGTAGGTAGACAGACATTTTCCGAAGGGGTGTAGGTATACAGACATATACCTAGGGGGAAGGTAGACAGACATGTCCCGAGTGGTGGTAGGTAGACAGCCATCTTCCAGTTGGGTAGGTACACAGACATCATCCAAGGGCGTTAGAAGGACAGACATTTTCCATGTGGGGGTTGGTAGACATAAATCATCTGAGGGGGGAGATACATCTTTTGAGGGGAGGGTACATAGACAGACATCTTCAGAGAGGAGGTAGTCATCCTCCGAGAGGGAGATAGTCATCCTCCGAGAGGGGGAGTAGATGTCTTCCGAGATGGGAGGCAGTTGTACATCTTCCACTGGTCTTAGATAGGCAGACATCTTCTGAGGGAGGGTATGTAGACAGACATCTTTTGAGGGGGATAACGTCGACAGTCATCTTCTGATCGGGCGTGGGTGGGTAGACAGACATCTTCCGAGTGGTGGTAGGTATGGAGACATCTTCTGAGGCTGGATTCGGTAGACAGCCATCTTCCAAGGGGGGGGGGGGTGTTGGAAGACAGATATCTTTCAAGGGGTGGGAAACATCTTCTAAAGGATGCAGTTTGGTAGACAGTATCCTCCGAGAGGCGCCTAGACATTCTGTGAGGGGGATAACGTCGACAGTCATCTTCTGATGGGGGTGAGTAGGTAGAAAAACATCTTCCGAGGAGTGTTAGGTATGGAGACATATTCTGGGCCTGGGTGCGCTAGAAAGACATCTTCCAAGGGGGGGGGGGGGTGTTGGAAGACAGACATATTCCAAGGGGTGGGAAGCACCTTCTAAAGGATGCAGTTTGGTAGACAGACCTCCTACGAGAGAGGATGTAGACATTCTCAGATGGGGAGTGTATATCTTCTGAGAGGAGTGGTAGATTGACATCTTCCGAGAGGGGGGAGATACTTTTCTTCCATGGCGACAATAGATAGATATCTTCCGAGAGGAGGTACATAGATAGACATGTTCAAATGTGTGGTGAATGTAGACAGACAACTTTCGAGAAGGGGTGTAGGTATACAGACATCCTCAGAGGGGGTGGGTTGGGAGACAGACATCTTCCGAGATAGGGATAAGATAGAGACAAATCATTCAAGGTGTGGTAGATAAATATACAGATTCTGAGGGGTTTAGGTAAACATTCATATTATGACGGGTTGTGGGTGTAGGTAGACAGAAACCATCCGAGGAGGGGTATTTAGGCAGAACGTCTGAGAGGGGTTATGTAGACTGACATCTTCTGAGGGGTTGTAGGAGGACAGACATCTTCCAAGTGGAGGGTTGGTAGACAGACATCTTCAGAGGTGGGGTGGGGTAGGTAGCCAAACATCTTCCAATAGGCGGTTGGTAGGCAGACATATTCTGTGAGGGGATGGTAGTAGACAGCCTTCTTCTGATGGGTGGGTCGGTAGACTGATATCTTCCATGATGGGGCGTAGGCAGAGAGACATTGTAAGAGGTAGGGTGACTATAGACATTTTTCGCGAGGGCGGGGGGGGTAGTTAGACAGACTTCTTCTGGGGGGTTGTAGGTAAACTGACCTCTTCAGAGGGGTGGTGTAGAATGACATTTGCCAAGAGGGGATAGGTAGAGAGACATTTTCCGATGGTGGTCAGTAGACAACATCTTCTGATGAGTGTAGGTAGACAGACATCTTCCGAGTGGGGATGTGTAGGTGGACAGACATCTTCCGATGGTTGGTGGGTACATAGACAGACATATTCCAATGGGTGCAGTAGGTAGACAAACATCTTGTAGATAGACATCATACAAAAGTTCACGTAGGTAGACAGACATCTTCTGAGGGGGTTGGTAGACCGCCATTTCCTGAGGGGGTGGCAGGTAGACAAACTTCTTCCGAGTGTGGGTGGGTATGTAGACAGACACCTGTAAGGAATTGTAGGCTGACAGACATCCTTTGTGATAGAGGGTAGGTAGGCAGAAATATTCCGAAGGGAGGGTTGGAAAACATACATCTTCCAATGGGAGGGGTAGGTAGTCATACATCTTCTGAGGGCTGGGTTTAGGTATACAGAGATCTTTCCAAGGGAGGGCAGGTAAGTAGACAGACATATACTCAGGGTAGGGGGATGAGAGACAGACATTTTCCGATGGTGATGGGTAGGTTGACAGACATCTTCTGACGGTTGGGTAGGTAGACAGACATCTTCCGGGGTGGATAGCTAATCGAACATGGTTTGAGGGAGCTTAGGTAGACAGACATTTCCGATGGGAGTGTAGGTAGACAGACATATTCCAAGGGTGGGGAGATGAGAGACAGACATTTTCTGATGTGGAGATAGGTAGACAGACGTCTTCTGAGGGGGTTGTAGGTAGACAGACATCTTCCAAGCGGGAGCTGTAGGTAGACGGACATCTTCCAAGCGGGAGCTGTAGGTAGACAGACATCTTCAGAGGGAGATTGTAGGTTGATGGACATATTTTGTGCAGGTAATGATAGATAAACAAATTCCAAGGGGTGGTAGTTCAACAGACATCTTCCTAGGGGGGCTGAGTAGATAGACAGACATCATCCAACGTGGGTAGAGAGATATATTGCAGGTGGAGTAGACATCCTCCAAGGGGTAGACATCTTCGAATGGTGGTGAGGGTAGGTAGACAGACATCCTATGAGAGCGGGGTTAGAGATTCTCTGAGAGAGGGGTTGTAGACAGCTACCGAGAGTGGAGGTAGATAGACATATTCCGAGTGGGGGGGTTGGATATAAATCTTCCGGGGGTTGAGATTTGGCAGTTGGTAGACTGGGCTTTTCTGAGACTGTGTTTGGAAGACATTTTCCGAGGTGGGAGGTAGACAGACATATTCCGAGGCAGTTAGTAGGTAGACAGACTAATTCCAGGGCGGTTGGTATGCTGACAGACATCTTCTGAGGGGGGGGGGGGGGTAGGTAGACAGACATCGCCTGAGGGGCTGGAAGACACCTTCCGAAGTTTGGGGGTCTCTAGACATCTTCCGAGACAGGGGTAAACAACTTCCGAGTGGGGGGCTGAGTAGGGGTTGGGATAGGTAGACAGACAAATTCCGAGAGGGCAGGTAGGTAGATAGACATCTGCTTAGAGAGGGGGGGGGGGGGGGGTGAGAGACATCTTTCAGGGTGATAGACATCTTACGAGGTGGGGCGAGAGTTTTTGTGGGGGTGTAGATAGACATCTTCACAGGGTGAGGTAGGTGGACAAACATCTTCCTTAGGGGGTGAGGTAGGCAGACATGTGCCGAGGGGGCAGGTAGACAGACATCTCCTGTGGAGAGTTACGTAGACTGACATTTTCTAAGGAGGCAAGTAGGTAGAATTACATATTAGGTGATGGGGCGATGAGAGACAGACAGCTTTCGATGGGGGAGAGGTAGAATGAAATCTCCTGATGTGGGAGGTGTAGGTAGATATCTTCTGAGAGGGGTAGGTACACAGACATCTCCCGAGGGGTGGGGGGAGGTGCAGGTTGACAGAGATCTGCCATGGAGGGGTAGCTCGGTAGATATCTTCTGAGGGGGATAGATAGGCATATTTCGAAGGTGGGGTAGATAGGCACCTTCCCAGGGAGGGGGGGGGGGGGGGGGGGCAGGTCATCATGGGTGTGACGTCACGTGAGCTGCATTGCTGTTGAAATAGCTTGTTAATGTTTCATAAATTTTAGACTTCATTTACGTATTTTAAAGTTTTTTTGTGTTATTATTTTTGCCGTAAAAGCAACTTATTAGTGGATATTCATTTATCTCAGTCTTTCTTCCTGTGGTATTGACTCGAGTGGTCTATTATTTGTCAGTGTACTTTCATGGTTCGTCTAAGCCTCGCGCCTCATCAGTGTGTTTAGATTCTGCGGCGTGCACTGCATCTGCAGCGGTTATAAGCTAAGTACTGACGAACTTGTTTGTGCTCTGTAATACAGTTATTAAACTGAATAGATTGCAGTGGTATTGCTTGCCATTTTTGGCGAAATAATGACTTAATAAACTCTTGTAATCGTTCGCTCACTGTGTTTTATAGAGTTTTCAGTGTGTTGAAGTCGTTCAGTAAATTTCGGGCTTTAGTTTTCAACTGGCGTTTAGTTTTAATTTTTTGGTTTTAGCCAATAATTTTGTGAAGTTGTGCTGGTATTGGTATCGGCTGTGTTGTAGTATTATTAATACAAGTAGCTGCTTTCTTAGTAGGCAGAGAATTTCGAGACCATAGTTGTTAGTTCTTAAATAGTGCTGCTTTTGTAACTGAACTTTGGTAACGTTGACGTATAGTTTTTTTTAGTAACTGTAAAATTTTATCATGAGTGAGAAGTGATGGCTATGTCGTAGGTTTGTGAGTAGTGGATTACGCTGTGGGATTTGTTCAAAGTATTTTCATTGGGGAGAATGCAGTGGGGAAGCCAGTGGTCATTTGAGGGTGAGCCTGTCCTGGGAATGTAGAATCTGTAGTAGAAACAAGTTAATAGAGGAGCAGGAGCGTAAGACCTGTGCCCTTCAGGTGCAGTTACATTGCGCAAAGGAGGAACTAGATGAGTTGAGGAGGGTGAAAGGTGCTGGGGAATGGGAACTGGCAGTTGACAAGAAGATAGATAGGAAAAGGAGGTAGTCACACAGTTTTACTTTGCTTACATGCAATAGATACGACAAACTGTCAAAGTTGAACGGAGAGGAGCCTCGTGTAGCTGTATATGGAGGTAACTTGCAGCCGTCCTCAGCAATTAGGAGGCCTAGGTTCTGCTGCTAGGTAGTTACCGGGTAGAGCTGTGGGCCAGCATTTGCAGGAAGTTTTGTGGAGTGAGTACCAGGTCACAAGCATTGTGAAGCCTAGTGCAGGGTTGGCTCAGGTGGCTGAAAGCATAGGGGAGTTATGTAAGAACTTTACAAAGGAGGATCAGGTAGTGATAGTGGGTGTTGCTGGGAGCAGTCGCAATAGGGACAGGGGGTATGATGTCAGTGGTGACTTGGTTAAGATAGATACTCAAACTGGTGGCACTAATGTGCTTTTCGTGCAACTGTTTCAGCATCATGATCGGCCACACATTAATGCGGCTGTTAGGCGCGTAATTGTGGGCCTGGGGAGTGCACTGATGGGAGAGGGCATGGATCACATCTCAGTGGTGCCAGTTGGGTCTATCAGTAGATGGGGTTTCACTAGGCATGGCCTGCACCTCAATAGGTATGCGAAGGAGAGGCTACCTAAGCTTATAGGTGACAGTGTAGTGGGTGGTGGTGGCGGTAGTGGTGTCACTCATGGAAAAATTCCTGTAGTAGTTGGTGTTAGAGCTGCACCTTTTTAATACTGAAGTCAGCTGATTGGTATACCTGCTTAAAGGAAGTGCCTCTATGGTTCAAAAATGGTTCTAATGGCTCTGAGCACTATGCAAATTAACATCTGGGGTCATCAGTCGCCTAGAACTTAGAACTAATTAAACCTAACTAAGGACATCACACACATCCATGCCCGAGGCAGGATTCGAACCTGCGACCGTAGCAGTCGCGCGGTTCCGAACTGAGCACCTAGAACCGCAAGACCACCGCGGCCGGCGTGCCTCTAAGGGCTCTCCTCCAGAGGATGTAATGTTTCCAAGTAGAGAAGGAATTGGCATATTTCATCAGAATATAAGAGTCATTAGAGATAAAGATAGTGAACTGCTAACAGATGTTAACGCTGAAATTATTTGTATATCAGAGCACCACTTCAATAAATTGATAATTTATAGGCTTCCTTTACCAGGTTACATATTAGCTGGCTGTTTCTCAAGGAGTTCCTTGCGTTGTGAGGAGGTGTGTCACGATATAGCTATGCATACGATAAATATAACGGTTTCAGAGAGAAGCACGGAAAATGTGACGAACTGGCTATAAGTCGATTTGATAACAAATGACGAAAACGGACGTACATAAAAAACAGTATGTTATTTGAGTCCATAGACTTATCACGACACTGCACTGAACAGATATTTGAAAGTTGTGAAGCATTTGTTGAATTTAGTGAAACTCAACTTCTAATTGCTGGTGTTTATACGGCCTCTAACTCCAAATTCAGAGCATTTTTGCTTAAGCTAGAGAGGGTTCTTGATTCACTTTGTAGGAAGTACCAGAAAGTAATTATATGTGGTGACTTCAATATTAATTTTGTATATGATTGTGCAAGAAAAAGGGGGGTTGGGTTGTTTGAGGAAGGAGACCAGACAGCGATGTCATTGGTCTCATCGGATTAGGGAAGGATGGGGAAGGAAGTCGGCCATGCCCTTTCATCTACATCTACATCTACATCCATACTCCGCAAGCCACCTGACGGTGTGTGGCGGAGGGTACCCTGAGTACCTCTATCGGTTCTCCCTTCTATTCCAGTCTCGTATTGTACGTGGAAAGAAGGATTGTCGGTATGCTTCTGTGTGGGCTCTAATCTCTCTGATTTTATCCTCATGGTCTCTTCGCGAGATATACGTAGGAGGGAGCAATATACTGCTTGACTCTTCGGTGAAGGTATGTTCTCGAAACTTTAACAAAAGCCCGTACCGAGCTACTGAGCGTCTCTCCTGCAGAGTCTTCCACTGGAGTTTATCTATCATCTCCGTAACGCTTTCGCAATTACTAAATGATCCTGTAACGAAGCGCGCTGCTCTCCGTTGGATCTTCTCTATCTCTTCTATCAACCCTACCTGGTGCGGATCCCACACTGCTGAGCAGTATTCAAGCATTGGGCGAACAAGCGTACTGTAACCTACTTCCTTTGTTGTCGGATTGCATTTCCTTAAGATTCTTCCAATGAATCTCAGTCTGGCATCTGCTTTACCGACGATCAACTTTATATGATCATTCCATTTTAAATCACTCCTAATGAGTACTCCCAGATAATTTATGGAATTAACTACTTCCAGTTGCTGACCTGCTATTTTGTAGCTAAATGATAAGGGACCTATCTTTCTATGTATTCGCATCACATTACACTTGTCTACATTGAGATTCAATTGCCATTCCGTGCACCATGCGTCAATTCGCTGCAGATCCTCCTGCATTTCAGTACAATTTTCCATTGTTGCAACCTCTCGATACACCACAGCATCATCTGCAAAAAGCCTCAGTGAACTTCCGATGTCATCCACCAGGTCATTTATGTATATTGTGAATAGCAACGGTCCTATGACACTCCCCTGCGGCACACCTGAAATCACTCTTACTTCGGAAGACTTCTCTCCAATGAGAATGACATGCTGCGTTCTGTTATCTAGGAACTCCTCAATCCAATCACACAATTGATCTGATAGTCCGTATGCTCTTACTTTGTTCATTAAACGACTGTGGGGAACTGTGTCAAACGCCTTGCGGAAGTCAAGAAACACGGCATCTACCTGTGAACCCGTGTCTAAGGCCCTCTGAGTCTCGTGGACGAATAGCGAGAGCTGGGTTTCACACGACCGTCTTTTTCGAAACCCATGCTGATTCCTACAGAGTAGATTTCTAGTCTCCAGAAAAGACATTATACTCGAACATAATACGTGTTCCAAAATTCTACAACTGATCGACGTTAGAGATATAGGTCTATAGTTCTGCACATCTGTTCGACGTCCCTTCTTGAGAACGGGGATGACCTGTGCCCTTTTCCAATCCTTTGGAACGCTTCGCTCTTCTAGAGACCTACGTGCAACGTGGCGTACAGACGTACTTTCATGCAAAATCCTAAGGTCCTAGTTCATGTCCAATGCACCAAAGCCGGCAAATAAGTGAATAACCGATAACTAAAACTTGAATAGTACTGCTTCTTACTGGCGATCACATCTTCTTTGAAGCTTTTTCTGTGTTCTAATATAATGTTTTTAGTTTTTTCCGCATACCCCAACACGCGACATAAATTTTCATACGATAAGTGTAACCGTTTCAGAGCGAAAAGCTGACAATGTGACGATCTGGCATTAAGTCGATTCGAACGCAAATGACGAACGGATTTCTCAGGTTTTTCTACATATGAACACATTTCACATTCTTGGGTGCAACGCGGCTGCTAGTCCTCCTTTCATGCAAAATCGTAAGGTCCTAGCTCATGTCCAAGGCACCAAAGCCGGGTAAGAAGTCAAAAATCGATACCTAAAACTTGAATTGTACTACTTCTTACTGGCTATTACAACAACTTAGAAGCTTCATCTGTTTTCTACTATGGTGCTTTTGGTGTCTCCGCATACCGCAGCACTCGACATAGCTCTGCAGACGATAAATGTAATGGTTTCAGGGAGAAGAACGGCGAATGTTACGATCTGGCTATAAGTCGATTTGATAACAAATGACGAAAACGGACGGATTTCTCAGGCTTTCACTACATACGAACATATTTCACATTCTCCCGTGCAACGCGGCTGCTAGTTCTTCTTTCATGTAAAATCTTAAGGTCCTAGCTCATGTCCAAGGCACAAAACCGGCTAAAAAGTCAATAATCGATACCTAAAACTTGAATTGCACTACTTCTTACTGGCTATTACATCAACTTAGAAGCTTCATCTGTGTTCTACTATGGTGCTTTTAGTGTCTCCGCATACCGCAGGACACGATATAGCTATGCATACGATAAATATAACGGTTTCAGAGAGAAGCACGGAAAATGTGACGAACTGGCTATAAGTCGATTTGATAACAAATGACGAAAACGGACGTACATAAAAAACAGTATGTTATTTGAGTCCATAGACTTATCACGACACTGCACTGAACAGATATTTGAAAGTTGTGAAGCATTTGTTGAATTTAGTGAAACTCAACTTCTAATTGCTGGTGTTTATACGGCCTCTAACTCCAAATTCAGAGCATTTTTGCTTAAGCTAGAGAGGGTTCTTGATTCACTTTGTAGGAAGTACCAGAAAGTAGTTATATGTGGTGACTTCAGTATTAATTTTGTATATGATTGTGCAAGAAAAAGGGGGGTTGGGTTGTTTGAGGAAGGAGACCAGACAGCGATGTCATTGGTCTCATCGGATTAGGGAAGGATGGGGAAGGAAGTCGGCCATGCCCTTTCATCTACATCTACATCTACATCCATACTCCGCAAGCCAACTGACGGTGTGTGGCGGAGGGTACCCTGAGTACCTCTATCGGTTCTCCCTTCTATTCCAGTCTCGTATTGTACGTGGAAAGAAGGATTGTCGGTATGCTTCTGTGTGGGCTCTAATCTCTCTGATTTTATCCTCATGGTCTCTTCGCGAGATATACGTAGGAGGGAGCAATATACTGCTTGACTCTTCGGTGAAGGTATGTTCTCGAAACTTTAACAAAAGCCCGTACCGAGCTACTGAGCGTCTCTCCTGCAGAGTCTTCCACTGGAGTTTATCTATCATCTCCGTAACGCTTTCGCAATTACTAAATGATCCTGTAACGAAGCGCGCTGCTCTCCGTTGGATCTTCTCTATCTCTTCTATCAACCCTACCTGGTGCGGATCCCACACTGCTGAGCAGTATTCCAGCATTGGGCGAACAAGCGTACTGTAACCTACTTCCTTTGTTGTCGGATTGCATTTCCTTAAGATTCTTCCAATGAATCTCAGTCTGGCATCTGCTTTACCGACGATCAACTTTATATGATCATTCCATTTTAAATCACTTCTAATGAGTACTCCCAGATAATTTATGGAATTAACTACTTCCAGTTGCTGACCTGCTATTTTGTAGCTAAATGATAAGGGACCTATCTTTCTATGTATTCGCATCACATTACACTTGTCTACATTGAGATTCAATTGCCATTCCGTGCACCATGCGTCAATTCGCTGCAGATCCTCCTGCATTTCAGTACAATTTTCCATTGTTGCAACCTCTCGATACACCACAGCATCATCTGCAAAAAGCCTCAGTGAACTTCCGATGTCATCCACCAGGTCATTTATGTATATTGTGAATAGCAACGGTCCTATGACACTCCCCTGCGGCACACCTGAAATCACTCTTACTTCGGAAGACTTCTCTCCAATGAGAATGACATGCTGCGTTCTGTTATCTAGGAACTCCTCAATCCAATCACACAATTGATCTGATAGTCCGTATGCTCTTACTTTGTTCATTAAACGACTGTGGGGAACTGTGTCAAACGCCTTGCGGAAGTCAAGAAACACGGCATCTACCTGTGAACCCGTGTCTAAGGCCCTCTGAGTCTCGTGGACGAATAGCGAGAGCTGGGTTTCACACGACCGTCTTTTTCGAAACCCATGCTGATTCCTACAGAGTAGATTTCTAGTCTCCAGAAAAGACATTATACTCGAACATAATACGTGTTCCAAAATTCTACAACTGATCGACGTTAGAGATATAGGTCTATAGTTCTGCACATCTGTTCGACGTCCCTTCTTGAGAACGGGGATGACCTGTGCCCTTTTCCAATCCTTTGGAACGCTTCGCTCTTCTAGAGACCTACGGTACACCGCTGCAAGAAGGGGGGCAAGTTCCTTCGCGTACTCTGTGTAAAATCGAACTGGTATCCCATCAGGACCAGCGGCCTTTCCTCTTTTGAGCGATTTTAATTGTTTCTCTATCCCTCTGTCGTCTATTTCGATATCCCTTTGAGAGGAACTAACCCAGAATTTGCCTGGAGTGATTTAGGGAAATCACGGAAAACCTGAATGAAGATGGCTGAACGCGGGACTGAACCGTCGTCCTCACGAATGTGAGTCCAGTGCCTTAACCACTGCGCCACCTAGCTCGGTCCCAAGAAAAATGATGTTGGTAGATCTCCTAAATTCATATGATCTGATGCCAACTGTGTTTTTTTTTTTTTTTTTTCAAACTAGGGTGCAGGCGAATAGTAGCACAATCATAGACAATATTTTTATTCGTTCTTCAATACTAGATGGGCATCCTGTTAGTAAAAAAGGGAATGGCCTTTCAGACCATAATGCACAAATTTTAACACTAAAAGGTTTTTGTACTCAACCCAATGTCATATTTAGTTACAAAGAACTTAGGAAAGTCAATCCAAAAGCAATAGAGTGTTTTTAAAACTTGTCAAGGAACAAGAGTGGCAAGATGTTTATAGTGCAAATAATACAGATGATAAATACAATGCTTTCCATGGCACATTTCTCATGCTCTTTGAGAGTTGTTTTCCATTAGAACATTCTGAATGGGGTACTAGCAGTAATAGACAGCACAGTTGGCTGACTAGTGGGATAATGATTTCATGTAGAACATAGCGCGAATTATATCAAAATGTTAGAAGTAGTCACAATCAAGCTAAATAAAAATTTAGTTTCAACAGGAAATCATACAAATTTCTTAGCAAATAATTTTCTGAGATTGACGTCTGAAATACTCCTCTGTGATACAAACAAGAGAGAGATTGAGTCAGTAACTATATCACTGAAGACTAAGGACTCTCATGGATATGATGGAGTGCTTAGCAGAATATTTAAGTACTGTGCTGCACATGTTAGCCCTGTATTTAGCCATATTTGCAATTTTTCCTTTAGAATTGGTCAGTTTCCTGAGCGATTAAAGTACTCAGCAGTAAAGCCGCTTTATGAAAAGGGAGAAAGGGATAATGTAGATAATTTTAGACCTACTTCTATTCCATCAGTGTTTGCAAAAGTTACCGAAAAGGCTGTGCATGTAAGGTTAATTGATAATTTTATATCACACAATTTGCTGTCAAATGAACAGTTCGGTTTTAGAAGCCGTTTGACAACTGAAAATGCTGTATTCTGGCGTACAGACGTACTTTTATGCAAAATCGTAAGGTCCTAGCTCTTGTCCAATGCACCAAAGCCGGCAAATAAGGGAATAACCGATAACTAAAACTTGAATAGTACTGCTTCTTACTGGCTATTACATCTTCTTAGAAGCTATTTCTGTGTTCTAATATGATGTTTTCAGTTTTTTCCGCATACCACAACACGCGACTTAATTTTGCAGACGATAAATGTAACGTTTTCAGAGAGAAAAGCGGGAAATATGACGATCTGGCATTAAGTCGATTCGGTGGCAAATGTCGAAAACGGGCGGATATCTCTTGTGGTTACTACATATGAAACCTTTCACATTCTTCCGTGCAACGTGGTGTACAGACGTAGTTTCATGCAAAATCTTAAGGTACCAGCTCATGTCCAATGCGCCAAAGCCGGCAAATAAGTGAATAACCTATAACTAAAACTTGAGAAGTACTGCTTGTTACTGCCCGATTACATCTTCTTAGAATCTTCTTCTGTGTTCTACTATGATGCTTTTAGTGCCTAAGCATACCGCGGCAAGCGACATAACTATGCAGACGATGAATGTAACAGTTTCAGAGAGAAAATCGACCAATGTGACGATCTCGCATTAAGTCGATTCGACGGCAAATGACGAAAACGGGTGGATTTCTCATGTGGTTACTAATATGTACACTTTTCACATTCTCCCGTGCAACGTGGCGTACAGACGTACTTTCATGCAAAATATTATAGTCGTCGGTCATGTCCAATGAACCAAATCCGGCCAATAAGTGAATAACCGATAGCTACAACTTGAGTAGTACTGCTTCCTACTTTCGATTACATGTTCTTAGAAGCTTTTTCTGTGTTCTATCATGATGTTTTCAGTTTTTTCCGCATATTGCAAACACTTGACACAAATTTCCAGACGATAAATGTAACCGTTTCAGAGAGAAAAGCGGCCAATGTGAAGATCTCGCAATTAATTCGATTCGATAGCAAATGACGAAAGCGGTCGGATTTATGAGGTTTTTACTACATATGAACACATTCCACATTCTCGCGTGCAACGTGGCGTACGGACGTAATATTAAGCAAAATCTTAAAGTTCTAGCTCATGCACAATGTACCAAAGCCGGCAAATAAGTCAATAGTATAGTTCTGCTTGCTACTTTCGATTACATCTTCTTAGAAGCTTTTTTTGTGTTCTAATATGATGTTTTCAGTTTTTTCCGCATATTGCAATAGGCGACATACATTTCCAGACGATAAATGTAACCGTTTCAGAGAGAAAATCGGCCAATGTGAAGATCTGGCAAATAATTCGATTCGATAGCAAATGACGAAAGCGGGCGGATTTCTGAGGATTTTAATACATATGAAAACTTTCCATATTCCCCCGTGCAATGTGGTTTCCAGACGTCGTTTCATGCAAAATCTTGAAGTTCGTCGGTCATGACCAATGTACCAAATGCGGCAAATAAGTGAATAACCGATAACTAAAACTTGAATAGTACTGCTTCTTACTTGCGATTACATTTTCTTAGAAGCTTTTTCTGTGTTCTAATATGATGTTTTCAGTTTTCTCCGCATACCGGAAAACACGTCATAATTTTGCAGATGATAAATGTAACTGTTTCAGAGAGAAATGCGGCCAATGTGAAGATATTGCAATAAAATAGATTCGGAGCAAATGACGAAAGCGGGCGGTTGTCTCTAGTTTTTAGTACATATGAACAGTTTCCACATTCCCCCGTGCAATGTGGTTTCCAGACGTCGTTTCATGCAAAATCTTGAAGGTCGTCGGTCATGACCAATGTACCAAATGCGGCAAATAAGTGAATAACCGATAACTAAAACTTGAATAGTACTGCTTCTTATTGGCGATTACATCTTCTTAGAATGTCCTTCTGTGTTATACTATGTTGCTTTTAGTGTCTCCACATACCGCGGCAAGCGACATATCTTTGCAGACGATGAATGTAACCGTTTGAGAGAGAAAACCGGCCAATGTGACGATGTGGCATTAAGTCGATTCGAACGCAAATAACGAAAACGGGCGGATTTCTCATGTTGTTACTATTATGTACACCTTTCACATTGTCCCGTACAACGTGGCCTACAGACGTAATTTCATGCAAAATCGTAAGGTTCTAGCTCATGTCCAATGCACCAAAGCCGGCAAATAAGTGAATCACCGATAACTAAAATTTGAATACTACTGCTTCTTTCTGGCGATTACATCTTCTTAGAAGCTTTTTCTGTGTTCTAATATGATATTTTCAGTTTTTTCCGCATATTGCAACACGCGACATAAATTTCCAGACGATAAATGTAACTGTTTCAGAGAGAAAATCGGCCAATGTGGAGATCTGGCAATACATTCGATTCGATAGCAAATGACGAAAGCGGGCGGATTCCTCATGTTGTTACTATTATGTACACTTTTTACATTGTCCCGCGCAACGTGGCGTACAGACGTACTTTAATGGAAATCATAAGGTCCTAGCTCAAGTCCAATGCACAAAAGCCGGAAAATAAGAGAATTACCGATAAATAAAACATGAATAGTACTGCTTCTTACTGGCGATTACATCTTCTTAGAAGCTTTTTCTGTGTTCTAATATGATGTTTTCAGTTTTTTCCGCATACCGCCACACGCGACATAATTTTGCAGACGGTAAATGTAACCTTTTCAGTGAGAAAAGCGGCCTATATGACGCTCTGGCATTAATTCGATTCGATGGCAAATGTCGAAAACGGGCGGATTTTTCATGTCGTTACTGCATGTGAACATTTTTCACATTCTCCCGTGCAACGTGGGTTCCAGACGTCGTTTCATGCAAAATCTTTAGGTCTTCGGTCATGCCCAATGTACCAAAGCCGGCAAATATGTGAATAACTGATAACTAAAACTTGAATAACACTGTTTGTTACTGGCCGATTACATTTTCTTAGAAGCATCCTCTGTGTTCTACTATGGTGCTTTTAGTGTCTCCGCATTCCGCGGCAATCGACATAACTTTACAGACGATGAATGTAACAGTTTCAAAGAGAAAAGCGGCCAATGTGACAATCTGGCATTAAGTCGATTCGATGGATAATGTCGAAAACGGGCGGATTTCTCATGTTGTTACTACATATGAACATTTTTTACATTCTCCCGTGCAACGTGGCGTACAGACGTACACTCATGCAAAATCGTAAGGTCCTAGCTCATGCCCAATGCACCAAAGCCGGCAAATAAGTCAATAGTATAGTACTGCTTGCTAGTTTCGATTACATCATCTTAGAAGCTTTTTTTTGTTGTAATATGATGTTTTCAGTTTTTTCCGCATATTGCAATACGCGACATACATTACCAGACGATAAATGTAACTGTTTCAGAGAGAAAATCGGCCAATGTGAAGATGTTGCAATAAAATAGATTCGGTAGCAAATGACGAAAGCGGGCGGTTTTCTCTAGTTTTTACTACATTTGAACAGTTTCCACATTCCCCCGTGCAATGTGGTTTCCAGACGTCGTTTCATGCAAAATCTTTAGGTCGTCGGTCATGTCCAATGTACCAAAGGCGGCAAATAAGTGAATAACCGATAACTAAAACTTGAATAGTACTGCTTCTTACTTGCGATTACATGTTCTTAGAAGCTTTCTCTGTGTTCTAATATGATGTTTTCAGTTTTTTTCGCATACCGGAAAACACGTCATAATTTTGCAGATGACAAATGTAAGCGTTTCAGAAAGAAAAGCGGCCAATGTGAAGATGTTGCAATAAAATAGATTCGGTAGCAAATGACGAAAGTGGGCGGTTTTCTCTAGTTTTTACTACATATGAACAGTTTCCACATTACCCCGTGCAATGTGGTTTCCAACGTCGTTTCAAGCAAAATCTTTAGGTCGTCGGTCATGTCCAATGTACCAAAGGCGGCAAATAAGTGAATAACCGATAACTAAAACTTGAATAGTACTTCTTCTTACTTGCGATTACATGTTCTTAGAAGCTTTTTCTGTGTTCTAATATGATGTTTTCAGTTTTTTCCGCATATTGCAACAGGCGACATAAATTTCCAGACGATAAATGTAACTGTTTCAGAGAGAAAACCGGCCAATGTGGAGATCTGGCAACACATTCGATTCGATAGCAAATGACGAAAGCAGGAGGATTCCTCATGTTGTTACTATTATGTACACTTTTCACATTGTCCCGCGCAACGTTTCGTACAGACGTACTTTAATGGAAATCGTAAGGTCCTAGCTCAAGTCCAATGCACAAAAGCCGGAAAATAAGTGAATTACCGATAAATAAAACATGAATAGTACTACTTCTTACTGGCGATTACATCTTCTTAGAAGCTTTTTCTGTGTTCTAATATGATGTTTTCAGTTTGTTTCGCATACCGAAACACGCGACATAACTTTACAGACGATAAATGTAACCGTTTCAAAGAGAAAAGTGGCCAATATGTAGATCTGGCAAAAAGTCGATTCAATGGCATATGCAGAAAACGGGTGGATTTCTCATGTTGTTACTACATATGAACACTTATCACATTCTCCCGTGCAACGTGGCGTACAGACGTACTTTCATGCAAAATCTTAAGGTTCTAGCTCATGTCGAATGTAGCAAAGCCGCAAATTAGTGAATAACCGATATCTAAAACTTGAATAGTACTGCTTGCTACTTTCGATTACATCTTCTTAGAAGCTTTTTTGTGTTCTAATATGATGTTTTCAGTTTTTGCCGCATATTTCAATACGCGACATACATTTTCCAGACGATAAATGTAACTGTTTCAGAGAGAAAAGCGGCCAATGTGAAGATCAGGCAATACATAAAATTCGATAGCAAATGACGAAAGCGATCGGATTTCTCAGGTTTTTACTACATATGAACACTTTCCACATTCTCCCGTGCAACGTGTCGTACAGACGTACTTTCCTGCAAAATCCTAAGGTCCTAGCTCATGTCCAATGCTCCAAAGCCCGAAAATAAGGGAATAACTCAAAACTAGAACTTGACTAGTGCTGCTTGTTACAGGCCAATTACATCTTCTTAGAAGCTTCTTCTGTGTTCTACTATAGTGCTTTTAGTGTCTGCGCATACCGCGGCAAGCGTCATAACTTTGCATTCGATGAATGTAACCGTTTCAGAGAGAAAAGCGACCTGTGTGACGATCTGTCATTAAGTCGATTCGATGGCAAATGACGAAAACGGGCGGATTTCTCATGGTGTTACTACATATGAAAACTTTTCGCATTCTCCCGTGCAACGTGGCGTACAGACGTACTTTCATGCAAAATCCTAAGGTCCTAGCTCATGTCCAATGCACCAAAGCCGGCAAATAAGTGAATAACCGATAACTAAAACTTGAATAGTACTGCTTCTTACTGGCGATCACATCTTCTTTGAAGCTTTTTCTGTGTTCTAATATAATGTTTTTAGTTTTTTCCGCATACCCCAACACGCGACATAAATTTTCATACGATAAGTGTAACCGTTTCAGAGCGAAAAGCTGACAATGTGACGATCTGGCATTAAGTCGATTCGAACGCAAATGACGAACGGATTTCTCAGGTTTTTCTACATATGAACACATTTCACATTCTTGGGTGCAACGCGGCTGCTAGTCCTCCTTTCATGCAAAATCGTAAGGTCCTAGCTCATGTCCAAGGCACCAAAGCCGGGTAAGAAGTCAAAAATCGATACCTAAAACTTGAATTGTACTACTTCTTAGTGGCTATTACAACAACTTAGAAGCTTCATCTGTTTTCTACAATGGTGCTTTTGGTGTCTCCGCATACCGCAGCACTCGACATAGCTCTGCAGACGATAAATGTAATTGTTTCAGGGAGAAGAACGGCGAATGTTACGATCTGGCTATAAGTCGATTTGATAAAACAAATGACGAAAACGGACGGATTTCTCAGGCTTTTACTACATACGAACATATTTCACATTCGCCGTTCTTCTCTCTGAAACAATTACATTTATAGCCTGCAAAGCTATGTCGCGTGCTGCGGTATGCGGAGACACCAAAAGCACCATAGTAGAAAACACATGAAGCTTCTAAGTTGATGTAATAGCCAGTAAGATGTAGTATAATTCAAGTTTTAGGTATCGATTTTTGACTTTTTAACCGGCTTTGGTGCCTTGGACATGAGCTAGGACCTTAAGATTTTGCATGAAAGTAGGACTAGCTGCCGCGTTTCACCCGAGAATGTGAAATGTGTTCATATGTAGAAAAACCTGAGAAATCCGTCCGTTTTCGTCATTTGTTATCAAATCGACTTATAGCCAGTTCGTCACATTTTCCGTGCTTCTCTCTGAAACCGTTATATTTATCGTATGCATAGCTATATCGTGTCCTGCGGTATGCGGAGACACTAAAAGCACCATAGTAGAACACAGATGAAGCTTCTAAGTTGATGTAATAGCCAGTAAGAAGTAGTACAATTCAAGTTTTAGGTATCGATTATTGACTTTTTACCCTTCTTTAGTGCCGTTGACATGAGCTGGGACCTTAAGATAATGCATGAAAAGACGACCAGCAGCCGTGTTGCACGGTAGAAGGTGAAAAGTGTTCATATGTAGTAAAAACCTGAGAAATCCGTCCGGTTTCGTCATTTGTTATCGAATCGACGTAAAGCCGTATTGTCACATTGGTCGTGCTTCTCTCTGAAACCGTTACATTTGTCATATGCATAGCTCTATTGTGTTCTGCGGTATGGGGAGACACTAAAAGCACCATAGTAGAACACCAATGAAGCTTCTAAGTTGATGTAATAGCCAGTAAGAAGTAGTACAATTCAAGTGTTAGTTATCGATTATTGATTTTTTAGCCGGCTTTGGTCCCTTGGACATGAGGTAGGGCCTTAAAATTGTGCATGAAAGGAGGACTAACGGCCGCTTTGCACGAGAGAATGTGAGAAGTGTTCATATGTAGTAAAAACCTGAGAAATCCGTTCGTCATTTGTTATCGAATCGACTTAATGCCAGATCAACACATTGGCCGCTCTTCTCTCTGAAACGGTTTCGTTTATCGTCTGCAAAGCTATGTCGCGTGCTGCGGTATGCGGGGACACTAAAAGCACCATAGTAGAACACAGATGAACTTCCAAGTTGATGTAATAGCCAATAAGAAGTAGTACAATTCAAATTTAAATTATCGGATATTGACCTTTTACCCTTCTTTGGTGCCTTGGACATGAGCTAGGAACTTAATATTTGGAATGAAAGGAGGACTAGCAGCCGCGTTGCACGGTAGAATGTGAAAAGTGTTCATATGTGGTAAAAACCTGAGAAATCCGTCCGTTTTCGTCATTTGTTATTGAATCGACTTAAAGCCAGATCGCCACATTGGCCGCTCTTCTCTCTGAAACGAATACATTTATCGTCTGCAAAGCTATGTCGCGTGCTGCGGTATGCGGAGGCACTAAAAGCACCATAGTAGAACACAGATGAAGCTTATAAGTTGATGTAATAGCCAGTAATAAGTAGTTCAATTCAAGTTTTAGGTTTCGATAGTTGACTTTTTGTCCTTCTTTGGTGCCTTGGACATGAACTAGGACCTTAAGATCTTACATGAAAGAAGATTTAGCAGCCGCGTTGCACGGGAGGATGTGAAACGTGTTCATACGTAGTAAAAGCCTGAGAAATCCGTCCGTTTTCGTCATTTGTTATCAAATCGACTTATAGCCAGATCGTCACATTGGCCACCCTTGTCTCTGAAACCGTTACATTTATCGTCTGCAAAGCTATGTCGCGTGCTGCGGTATGCGGAGACACTAAAAGCACCATAGTAGAACACAGATGAAGCTTCTAAGTTGATGTAATAGTCAGTGAGACGTAGTACTATTCAAGTTTTAGTTTCGATAATTGGCTTTTTACCCTTCCTTTGGTCCTTTGACATGAGCTAGGACCTTAATATTTTGCATGAAAGGAGGACTAGCAGTCGCGTTACACGGGAGAATGTGAAAAGTGTTCATATCTAGTAAAAACCTGAGAAATCCGTCCGTTTTCGTCGTTTTTTATCGAATCGAATTAAAGCCAGATCGTCTCATTGGCCGCACTTCTCACTGAAACGATTACATTTATCGTCTGCAAAGCTGTGTCGCGTGCTGCAGTATGCGGAGACAATAAAAGCACCATAGTAGAACACAGATGAAGCTTCTAAGTTGATGTAATAGCCAGTAAGAAGTAGTACAATTCAAGTTTTAGTTATCGATTATTGACTTTTTACATTTCTTTGGTGCCTTGGACATGAGCTAGGACCTTAAGATTTTGCATGAAAGGAGGACTAGCAGCCGTGTTGCACGGGAGAATGTCACAAGTTTTCATATGTAGTAAAAACCTAAGAAATCCGTCCCTTTTTGTCACATGTTATTGAATCGACTTATAGCCAGTAAAACTTGAATTGTACTACTTCTTTCTGGCTATTACATCAACTTAGAAGTTTCATCTGTGTTCTACTATGGTGCTTTTAGTGTCCCCGCATACCGCAGCACGCGACATAGCTTTGCAGACGATAAACGTAACCGTTTCAGACAGAAGAGCGGCCAATGTGACGATCTGGCATTTAGTCGATTCGATAACAAATGACGAACGGATTTCTCAGGTTTTTACTACATATGAACACTTCTCACATTCTCTCGTGCAAAGCGGCCGCTAGTCCTCCTTTCATGCACAATTTTAATTCCCTACCTCATGTCCAAGGGACCAAAGCCGGTTAAAAAATCAATAATCGATAACTAACACTTGAATTGTACTACTTCTTACTGGCTATTACATCAACTTAGAAGCTTCATCTGTGTTCTACTATGGTGCTTTTATTTTCTCCGCATACCGCAGCACGAGACACAGCTTTGCAGACGATAAATGTAATCGTTTCAGTGAGAAGTGCGGCCAATGTGACGATCTGGCTTTAAGTCGATTTGATAACAAATGACGAAAACGGACGGATTTCTCAGGCATTTACCACATATGAACACTTTTCACATTCTACCGTGCAACGCGGCTGCTAGTCCTCTTTTCGTGCAAAATCTTAAGGTCCTAGCTCATGTCCAAGGCACCAAAGAAGGGTAAAAAGTCAATAATCGATAACTAAAACTTCCATTGTACTACTTCTTACTGGCTATTACATCAACTTGCAAGCTTCATCTGTGTTCTACTATGGTGCTTTTATTGTCTCCGCATACTCCAGCACGCGACATAGCTTTGCAGACGATAAACGTAACCGTTTCAGAGAGAAGAGCGGCCAATGTGACGATCTGGAATTAAGTCGATTCGATAACAAATGACGAACGGATTTCTCAGGTTTTTACTACATATGAACACTTTTCACATTCTCCCGTGCAAAGCGGCTGCTAGTCCTCCTTTCATGCACAATTTTAAGGTCCTACCTCATGTCCAAGGTACACAAGACGGCTAAAAAATCAATAATGGATAACTAACACTTGAATTGTACTACTTCTTACTGGCTATTACATCAACTTACAAGCTTCATCTGTTTTCTACTATGGTGCTTTTGGTGTCTCCGCATACCGCAGCACGCTACATAGCTTTGCAGACGATAAATGTAATGGTTTCAGAGAGAAAAGCGGCCAATGTGACGATCTGGCTATAAGTCGATTTGATAACAAATGACGAAAACGGACGGATTTCTCAGGCTTTTACTACATACGAACACGTTTCACATTCTTCCGTGCAACGCGGCTGCTAGTTCTTCTTTCATGCAAAATCTTAATGTTCTAGCTCCTGTCCAAGGCACCAAAGAAGGGTAAAAAGTCAATAATCGATAAATAAAACTTGAATTTTACTACTTCTTACTGGCTATTACAGCAACTTAGAAGCTTCATCTGTGTTCTACTATGGTGCTTTTATTGTCTCCGCATCCCGCAGCACGTGACATAACTTTGCAGACGATAAATGTAATGGTTTCAGTGAGATGAGCGGCCAATGTCACGATCTGGCTATAAGTCGATTTGATTACAAATGACGAAAACGGACGGATTTCTCAAGCTTTTACTACATATGAACACCTTTCACATTCTCCCGTACATTGCGGCTGCTAATCCTCCTTTCATACAAAATCTTAACGTCCTAGCTCATGTCGAAGGCACTAAAGAAGGGTAAAAAGTCAATAATGGATAACTAAAACTTGAATTGCACTACTTCGTATTGGCTATTACATCAACTTAGAAGCTTCTTCTGTGTTCTACTATGGTGCTTTAAGTGTCTCCGCATACCGCAGCACGCGACATAGCTTTGCAGACAATATATGTAACCGTTTCAGAGAGAAGAGCGGCCAATGTGACGATCTGGCTTTAAGTCGATTCGATAAAAAATGACGACAACGGACGGATTTCTCAGGTTTTTACTACATATGAACACTTTTCACACTCTGCCGTGCAACGCGGCTGCTAGTCCTCCTTTCATGCAAAATTTTAGGGTCCTAGCTCATGCCCAGAGCACCAAAGTATAGTTAAAAGTCAATTATCGATAATTAAAACTTGAATTTTACTACTTCTTACCGGCTATTACATCAACTTAGAAGCTGCATCTGTGTTCTACTATTGTGCTTTTAGTGTCACCGCATACCGCAGCATGTGGCATAGCTTTGCAGACGATAAATGTAACCGTTTCAGAGAGAAAAGCGGCCAATGTGACGATATGGCTTTAAGTCGATTCGATAACAAATGACGAAAACGGATTGATTTCTCAGGTTTTTATTACATATGAACCCTTTTCACATTCTCCCGTGCAACGCGGCTGCTAGTCCACCTTTGATCCAAAAGCTTAAGGTATTAGCTCATGTCCAAGGCACCAAAGAAGGGTAAAAAGTCAATAATCGACAACTAAAACTTGAATTGTACTACATCTTACCGGCTATTACATCAACTTAGAAGCTGCATTTGTGTTTTACTATGGTGGTTTTAGTGTCTCCGCATACCGCAGCATGCGGCATAGCTTTGCAGACGATAAATGTAACCGTTTCAGAGAGAAGAGCGGCCAATGTCAAGATCTGGCTTTAAGTCTATTCGATAACAAATGACGAAAACGCACGGATTTCTCAGGTTTTTACTACATATGAACACGTTTCACGTTCTCCCGTGCAACGCGGCTGCTAGTCCTCCTTTCATGCCAATTCTTAAGGTCCTAGCTCATGTCCAAGGCAACAAAGAAGGGTAAAAAGTCAATAATCGATAACTAAAACTAGAATTGTACTTCTTCTTACTGGCTGTTACATCAACTTAGAAGCTTCATCTGTGTTCTACTATGGTGCATTTAGTATCTCCGCATACCGCAGCACGCGAAATAGTCTTGCAGACGATAAATCTACACGTTTCAGAGAGAAGAGCGGCCAATGTGACGATCTGGCTTTAAGTCGATTTGATAACAAATGATGAGAACGGACGAATCTCTCAGGTGTTTACTACATATGAACACTTTTCACATTCTCCCATCGGTCGCGGCTGCTAGTCCTCCATTCATGCAAAATCTTAATGTCCTAGCTCATGTCCAAGGCAATATAGAAGGGTAAGAAGTCAATAATCGATAACTAAAACTTGAATTGTACTACTTCGTATTTGCGATTACATCACCTTAGAAGCTTCTTCTGTGTTCTACTATGGTGATTTTAGTTTCTTCGGATACCGCAGCACGCGACATGGCTTTGCAGACGATAAATGTTAACGTTTCAGAGAGAAGAGCGGCCTATGTGACAATCTGGCTTTAAGTCGATTCGATAACAAATGACGAAAACAAACGGATTTCTCAGGTTTTTACTACATATGAACTCCTTTCACATTCTCCCGTGCAACACGGCTGCTAGTCAACGTTTCATGCAAAATCTTAAGGTCCTAGCTCATGTCCAAGGCACCAAAGGATAGTAAAAAGTTAAAAATCGATAACTAAAACTTGAATTGTACTACTTCTTATTGGCTGTTACATCATCTTATAAGCTTCATGTGTGTTCTACTATGGTCCTTTTTGTGTCTCCGCGTACCGCAGCACGCGAGACAACTTTGAAGACGATAAATGTAACCGTTTCAGAGAACAGAGCGCCCAATGTGACGAACTGGCTTTAATTTGATTCGATAACAAATGACGAAAACAGATGGTTTTCTCAGGTTTTTACTACATATGAACACTTTTCACACTCTCCCGTACAATGTGGCTTCTAGACCTCAAATCATGCAAAATCGTAAGGTCCTCCCTCGTGTCATAGGCATCACAGCCGACTAAAAAGTCATTAATCGATATCTAAAAATTGTATAGTATTACTTCTTACTGGCGATTACATCAACTTAGTAGCTTCATCTGTGTTCTGCTATGGTACTTTAGTATCTCCGCATACCGCAACACGCGACATAGATTTGCAGACGATAAATGTAACCGTTTCGGGGAGAGGACCGGCATGTGACGATCTAGCTAAAAGTCGATTAGGTAACAAATGACGAAACCGGACTGATTTCTCAGGTTTTTACTACATATGAACACTTTTCACACTGTCCCGTGCAACGCGGCTGCTAGACCACCATTCATGCAAAATCTTAAGGTACTAGCTCATGTCCAACGCACCAAAGAAGGGTGAAAAGTCAATAATCGATAACTACAACTTGAATTGTACTGCTTCTTACTGGCCATTACATCAACTTAGAAGCTTCTTCTGTGTTCTACTATGGTGCTTTTAGTGTCTCCACATACCACAGCACTGTCACATAGCACTGCAGACGATAAATGTAACCGTTGCAGAGAGAAGTGCAGGCAATGTCACGATCTGGCTTTGAGTCGATTCGATAACAAATGACGAAAACGGACGGATTTCTGAGGTTCTTACTACATATGAACACTTTTCACATTCTCCCGTTAAACGCGGCTGCTAGTCCTCTTTTCATGCAAAATCTTAAGGTCCTAGCTCATGTCCAAGGCACCAAATAAAAGAAAAAAGTCAATAATCGATAACTACAACTTGAATTGTACTGCTTGTTACTGGCTACTAAATCAACTTAGAAGCTTCTTCTGTTTTCTGCTATGGTGCTTTTAGTGTCTCCGCATACCGCAGCACGCGGCATAGCTTTGCAGACGATAAATGTAACCGTTTCAGAGAGAATAGCGGACAAGTGACGATCTGGCTTTAAGTCGATTCGAAAATGAATGACGAAACCGGACGGATTTCTCAGGTTTTTACTACATATGAACACTTTTCACATTCTCCCGTGTAAGGCGGCTGCTAGTCCTCCTTTCAAGGAGTATCTTATGGACCTATCTCATGTCCAAGGCACCAAAGCCAGAAAAAAGTCAATAATCGATACCTATAACTTGAATTGTAATACTTCTTACTGGCTATTACATCACCTTAGAAGCTTCATCTGTGTTCTACTATGGTGCTTTTAGTGTCTCCGCATACCGCAGCACGCGACATAGCTTTGCAGACGATAAATGTAACCGTTTCAGAGAGAAGAGCGGCCTATGTGACGATCTGGCTTTAAATCGCTTCGATAAGAAATGTCGAAAACGGACGGAGATCTCAGGTTTTTACTACATATGAACACTTTTCACATTCGCCCATGCAACGCGGCTGCTAGTCCTCCTTTCATGCAAAATCTTAAGGTCCTAGCTCATGTCCAAGGCACCAAAGAAGAGAAAAAAGTCAATAATCGATAGCTAAATCTTGAATTGTAGTACTTCTTTCTGGCTATTACATCACTTAGAAGCTTCATATGTGTTCTACTATGGTGCTTTAGTATCTCCGCATACCGCAACACACGACATAGATTTTCAGACTATAAATGTAACCGTATCAGAGAGAAGAGCGGCCAATGTGACGATCTAGCTTTAAGCCGATGAGATAAAAAATGACGAAAACGGACTGATTTCTCAGAATTTTACTACTTATGAACACTTTTCACATTCTCCCGTGCAACGCGGCTGCTAGCCCTCATTTCATGCAAAATCTTAAGGTCCTAGCTAAAGGCCAAGTCACCAAAGAATCAAAAATCGATAACTAAAACTTGAATTGTACTGCGTCTTACTGGCTATTAGACAAACTTAGAAGCCTATTATGTGTTCTACTATACTGCTTTTAGTCTCTCCGCAGACAGGAGCACGCGACATAGCTTTGCTGACGATAAATGTAACCGTTTCAGAGAGAGGAGCGGCCAATGTGACGATCTATCTTTAAGTCGATGAGATAACAAATGACGAAAACGGACCGATTTCTCAGGTTTTTACAACATATGAACACTTTTCACACTCTCCCGTGCAACACGGCTGCTAGACCCCCATTCATGCAAAATCTTAAGGTCCTAGCTCATGTCCAAGGAATCAAAGAAAAGAAAAAGTCAATAATTGATAGCTAAAACTTTAATTGTACTACTTCTTATTGCCTAATACATCAACTATAAGTTTCATCTGTGTTCTACTATGGTGCTTTTAGTGTCTCCGCATACCGCTTACGCGACATAGTTTTGCAGACGATAAATGTAACCGTTTCAGAGAGGGGAACGGCTAATGTGACGATCTGGCTTTAAGTCGATTCAATAACAAATGACGATAAAAGACCGATTTCTCAGGTCTTTACTCCATATGAACACTTTTCACATTCACCCGTGCAACGCGGCTGCTAGTTCTTCTTTCATGCAAAATCGTAAGGTCCTAGCTCATATCCAAGGCACCAAAGTATAGTAAAAAGTCAAAAATCGATAACTAAAACTTGAATTGTACTACTTCTTATTGGCTGTTACATCATCTTATAAGCTTTATGTGTGTTCTACTATGACCGCAGCACGCGAGACAGCTTTGAAGACGATAAATGTAACCGTTTCAGAGAGTAGAGCGGCCAATGTGACGATCTGGCTTTAATTTGATTCGATAACAAATGACGAAAACAGACGGTTTTCTCAGGTTTTTACTACATATGAAGACTTTTCTAATTCTCCCGTGCATCGCGGCTGCTAGTCAACCTTTCATGCAAAATCTTAAGGTCCTAGCACATGTCCAAGGCAACAAAGAAGGGTAAAAAGTCAATAATCGATACCTAAAACTTGAATATTACTACTTCGTATTGGCTATTACATCAACTTAGAAGCTTCATCTGTGTTCTACTATGGTGCTTTTAGTTTCTCCGCATACCGCAGCATGCGACATAGCTTTGCAGACGATAAATGTAAACGTTTCAGAGAGAAGAGCGGCCAATGTGACAATGTGGCTTTAAGTCGATTCGATAGCAAATGAAGAAAAAAGACGGATTTCTCAGGCTTTTACTCCATATCAACACTTTTCACATTCTCCCGAGCATCGCGGCTGCTAGTCAAACTTTCATGCAAAATCTTAAGGTCCTAGCTCATGTCCAAGGCACCAAAGTAGGGTAAAAACTCAATAATCGATAATTAAAACTTGAATTGTACTACATCTTATTGGCTATTACATCAACTTAGAAGCTTCATCTGTGTTCTACTATGGGCCTTTGTGTCTCCGCATACCGCAGCACGCGACACAGCTTTGCAGACGATAAATGTAACCGTTTCAGAGAGAAGACCGGCCAATGTGACGATCTAGCTAAAAGCCGATTCTATAACAAATGACGAAAACGGACTGATTTCTCAGGTTTTTCTACATATGAACACTTTGCACACTCTCCCGTGCTACATGGCTGCTAGACCTCAAATCATGTAAAATCGTAAGGTCCTCGCTCGTGTCAAAGGCATCAAAGCCGACTAAAAAGTCATTAATCAATATCTAAAACTTGTATAGTATTACTTCTTACTCGCGATTACATCAACTTAGAAGCTTCATCTGTGTTCTGCTATGGTGCTTTAGTATCTCCGCATACCGCAACACGCGACATAGATTTGCAGACGATAAATGTAACCGTTTCGGGGAGAAGACCGGCAAGTGACGATCTAGCTAAAAGTCGATTAGGTAACAAATGACGAAACCGTACTGATTTCTCAGGTTTTTACTACATATGAACACTTTTCACATTTTCCTTTGCAAAGCGGCTGCTAGTCCTCCTTTCATGCAAAATCTTAAGGTCCTAGCTAATGTCCAAGTCACCAAAGTATAAAAAATCGATAACTAAATCTTGAATTGTACTGCGTCTTACTGTCTATTAGATAAACTTAGAAGCCGAACATGTGTTCTGCTATGCTGCTTTTAGTCTCTCCGCATACCGGAGCACGCGACATAGCTTTGCAGACGATAAATGTAACAGTTTCAGAGAGAAGAGCGGCCAATGTGACGATCTAGCTTTAAGCCGATGAGATAACAAATGCCGAAAACGGACTGATTTCTCAGGTTTTTACAACATATGAACACTTTTCACACTCTCTCGTGCAACACGGCTGCTAGACCTCCATTCATGCAAAACCTTAAGGTCCTAGCTCATGTCCAAGGAATCAAAGAAGAGAAAAACTCAATAATTGATAGCTAAAACTTTAATTGTACTACTTCTTATTGGCTAATACATCAACTTAGAATCTTCATCTGTGTTCTACTATGGTGCTTTTAGTGTCTCCGGATACCGCAGCACGCGACATAACTTTGCAAACAATAAATGTTACCGTTTCAGAGAGAAGAACGGCCTATGTGGCGATCTGGCTTTCAGTCGATTCGATAACAAATGACGAAAACGGACTGATTTCTCAAGTCTTTACTACATATGTACACTTTTCACATTCTCCCGTGCAACGCGGCTTCTAGTCCTCCTTTCATGCAAAATCTTAAGGTCCTAGCTCATGTCCAATGAACCAAAGAAGTATGAAAATTCAATAATCCTTAACTAAAACCTAAATTGTACTACTTGTTACTGGCTATTACATCAACTTAGAAGCTTCATCTGTGTTATACTATGGTGCTTTTAGTGTCTCCGCATACCGCAGCACGCGACATTGCTTGGCAGACGATAAGTACGACCGTTACAGAGAGAAGAGCGGCCAATGTGACGCTCTGGCTTTAAGTCGATTCGATAACAAATGACGAAAACGGACGGATTTCTCAGGTTTTTACTTCATATGAACACTTTTCACATTCTCCCGTGCAACGCGGCTGCTAGTCCTCCTTTCATGCAAAATCTTAAGTTCCTAGCTCATGTCCAAGGCACCAAAGAAGGGTAAAAAGTCAATAATAGATACCTAAAACTTGAATTGTACTAATTCTTACTGGCTATTACATCAACTTAGAAGCTTCATCCGTGTTCTAATATGGTGCTTTTAGTGTCTCCGCATACCGCAGCACGCGACATAGCTTGGCAGACGATAAGTACGACCGTTTCAGAGAGAACAGCAGCCATTGTGACGATCTGGCTTTAAGTCGATTCGATAACAAATGACGAAAACGGACGGATTACTCAGGTTCTTACTACTTATGAACACTTCCCACATTCTCGTGTGCAATTCGGCTGCTAGTCTTCCTTTCATGCCAAATGTTAAGGCCCTAGCTCATGTCCAAGGCACCAAAGCCAGCTAAAAAGTCAATAATCGATAGATGAAACTTGAATTGTTCTACTTCTTACTGGCTATTAGATCAAATTAGAAGCTTCATCTGTGTTCTACTATGGTGCTTTTAGTGTCTCCGCATACTTCAGCACGCGATATAGCTTTGCAGACGATAAGCACAACCGTTTCAGAGAGAAGAGCGGCCAATGTGACGATCTGGCTTTAAGTCGATCCGATAACAAATGACGAAAACGGACGGATTTCTCAGGTTTTTACTACATATGAACACTTTTCACATTCTCCCGTGCAACTCGGCTGCTAGTCCTCCTTTCATGCAGAATCTTAAGGACCTAGCTCATGTCCAAGGCACCAAAGCCAGCTAAAAAGTCAATAATCGATAACAAAAACTTGAATTGTACTACTTCTTACTGGCTATTACATCAACTTAGAACCTTCATCTGTGTTCCACTATGGTGCTTTTAGTATCTCCGCATACCGCAACACGCGACATAGATTTGCAGACGATAAATGTAACCGTTTCGGGGAGAAGACCGGCAAGTGACGATCTAGCTAAAAGTCAATTAGGTAACAAATGACGAAACCGTACTGATTTCTCAGGTTTTTACTACATATGAACACTTTTCACATTCTCCTTTGCAAAGCGGCTGCTAGTCCTCCTTTCATGCAAAATCTTATGGTCCTAGCTAATGTCCAAGTCACCAAAGTATCAAAAATCGATAACTAAATCTTGAATTGTACTGCGTCTTACTGTCTATCAGATAAACTTAGAAGCCGAATATGTGTTCTGCTATGCTGCTTTTAGTCTCTCCGCATACCGGAGCACGCGACATAGCTTTGTAGACGATAAATGTAACAGTTTCAGAGAGAAGAGCGGCCAATGTGACGATCTAGCTTTAAGCCGATGAGATAACAAATGCCGAAAACGGACTGATTTCTCAGGTTTTTACAACATATGAACACTTTTCACACTCTCTCGTGCAACACGGTTGCTAGACCTCCATTCATGCAAAACCTTAAGGTCCTAGCTCATGTCCAAGGAATCAAAGAAGAGAAAAACTCAATAATTGATAGCTAAAACTTTAATTGTACTACTTCTTATTGGCTAATACATCAACTTAGAATCTTCATCTGTGTTCTACTATGGTGCTTTTAGTGTCTCCGCATACCGCAGCACGCGACATAACTTTGCAAACAATAAATGTTACCGTTTCAGAGAGAAGAACGGCCTATGTGGCGATCTGGCTTTCAGTCGATTCGATAACAAATGACGAAAACGGACTGATTTCTCAAGTCTTTACTACATATGTACACTTTTCACATTCTCCCGTGCAACGCGGCTTCTAGTCCTCCTTTCATGCAAAATCTTAAGGTCCTAGCTCATGTCCAATGAACCAAAGAAGTATGAAAATTCAATAATCCTTAACTAAAACCTAAATTGTACTACTTGTTACTGGCTATTACATCAACTTAGAAGCTTCATCTGTGTTATACTATGGTGCTTTTAGTGTCTCCGCATACCGCAGCACGCGACATAGCTTGGCAGACGATAAGTACGACCGTTACAGAGAGAAGAGCGGCCAATGTGACGCTCTGGCTTTAAGTCGATTCGATAACAAATGACGAAAACGGACGGATTTCTCTGGTTTTTACTTCATATGAACACTTTTCACATTCTCCCGTGCAACGCGGCTGCTAGTCCTCCATTCATGCAAAATCTTAAGTTCCTAGCTCATGTCCATGGCACCAAAGAAGGGTAAAAAGTCAATAATCGATACCTAAAACTTGAATTTTACTACTTCTTACTGGCTATTACATCAACTTAGAAGCTTCATCTGTGTTCTAATATGGTGCTTTAATGTCTCCGCAAACCGCAGCAGGCGACATAGCTTGGCAGACGATAAGTACGACCGTTTCAGAGAGAAGAGCGGCCAATGTGACGATCTGGCTTTAAGTCGATTCGATAACAAATGACGAAAACGGACGGATTTCTCAGGTTCTTACTACATATGAAAACATCTCACATTCTCGTGTGCAATTCGGCTGCTAGTCCTCCTTTCATGCAAAATATTAAGGCCCTAGCTCATGTCCAAGGCACCAAAGCCAGCTAAAAAGTCAATAATCGATAGCTAAAACTTGAATTGTACTACATCTTACTGGCTATTAGATCAAATTACAAGCTTCATCTGTGTTCTACTATGGTGCTTTTAGTGTCTCCGCATACCGCAGCACGCGATATAGCTTTGCAGACGATAAGTACAACCGTTTCAGACGGAAGAGCGGCCAATGTGACAATCTGGCTTTAAGTCGATTCGATAACAAATGACGAGCACGGACGGATTTCTCAGGATTTTACTACATATGAACACTTTCCACATTCTCCCGCGCAACGCGGCTGCTAGTCCTCCTTTCATGCAAAATGTTAAGGTCCTAGCTCATGTCCAAGGCACCAAAGCCAGCTAAAAAGTCATTAATCGATACCTAAAACTTGAATTGTACTACTTCTTACTGGCTATTACATCAACAGAAGTTTCATCTGTGTTCTGCTATGGTGCTTTTAGTGTTTCCTCATACCGCAGCACGCGACATAGCTTTGCAGACGATAAGTACAATCGTTTCAGAGAGAAGAACGGTCAATGTGACGATCTGGGTTTAAGTCGATTCGATAACAAATGCCGAAAGCGGACGGATTTCTAAGGTTATTACTACATATGAACACTTTTCACATTCTCCCATGCAACTCGGCTTCTAGTCCTCCTTTCATGCAGAATCTTAAGGGACTAGCTCATGTCCAAGGCACCAAAGCAAGCTAAAAATTCAATAATCGATAACAAAAACTTGAATTGTACTACTTCTTACTGGCTATTACATCAACTTAGAACCTTCATCTGTGTTCCACTATGGTGCTTTTAGTATCTCCGCATACCGCAGCACGCTACATAGCTTTGCAGACGATAAGTACAACCGTCTCAGAGAGAAGAGCGGCCAATGTGACGATCTGGCTTTAAGTCGATTCGATAACAAATGACGAAAACGGACGGATTTCTCAGGTTTCTACTACATATGAACAGTTTTCACATTCTCCCGTGCAACGCGGCTGCTAGTCCTCCATTCATGCAAAATGTTAAGGTCCTAGCTTATGTCCAAGGCACCAAAGCCAGCTAAAAAGTCAATAATCGATAACTAAAACTTGAATTGTACTACGTCTTACTGGCTATTACATCAACTTAGAAGCTTCATCTGTGTTCTACTATGGTGCTTTTAGTGTCTCCACATACCGCAGCACGCGACATAGCTTTGCAGACAATAAATGTAACCGTTTCAGACAGAAGTGCGGCCAATGTGACGATCTGGCTTTAGGTCGATTCGATAACAAATGACGAAAACGGACGGCTTTCTCAGGTTTTTACTACATATGACCACACTTTTCACATTCTCCCGTGCACTTCGGCTGCTAGTCCTCCTTTCATGCAAAATGTTAAGGTCCTAGTTCATGTCCAAGGCACCAAAGCCAGCTACAAAGTCATTAATTGATAACTAAAACTTGAATTGTACTACTTCTTATTGGTTATTACATCAACTTAGAAGCTTCATCTGTGTTCTACTATGGTGCTTTTAGTGTCTCCGCATACCGCAGCACGCGACATACCTTCGCAGACGATAAATGTAACCGATTAAGACAAAAGTGCGTCCAATGTGACGATGTGGCTTTAATTCGATTCGGTAACAAATGCCGATAGCGGACGGATTTCTCAGGTATTATCTACATATGAACACTTTTCACATTCTCCCGTGCAACGCAGCTGCTAGTCATCCTTTCATGCAAATTCGTAAGTTCCTAGCTCATGTCCAAGGCACCAAAGAAGGGTAAAAAGTCAATAATCGATACCTAAAACTTGAATTGTACTACTTCTTACTGGCTATTACATCAACTTAGAAGCTTCATCTGTGTTCCACTATGGTGCTTTTAGTATCTCCGCATACCGCAGCACGCCACACAGCTTTGCAGACGATAAGTACAACCGTTTCAGAGAGAGAAGAGTGGCCAATGTGACGATCTGGCTTTAAGTCGATTCGATAACAAATGACGAAAACGGACGGATTTCTCAGGAGTTTACTACATATGAATACTTTTCACATTCTCCCGTGCATCGCGGCTGCTAGTCCTCCTTTCATGCAAAATCTTAAGTTCCTAGCTCATGTCCAGGGCACCAAAGAAGGGTAAAAAGTCAATAATCGATACCTAAAGCTTCCATTGTACTACTTCTTACTGGCTATTACATCAACATAGAAGTTTCATCTGTGTTCTACTATGGAGCTTTTTGTGTCTCCGCATACCGCAGCACGCGACATAGCTTTGCAAACGATAAGAACAACCGTCTCAGAGAGAAGAGCGGCCAATGTGACGATCTGGCTTTAAGTCGATTCGATAACAAATGACGAAAACGGACGGTTTTCTCAGGTTTTTACTACATATGACCACACTTTTCACATTCTCCCGTGCACTTCGGCTGCTAGTCCTCCTTTCATGCAAAATGTTAAGGTCCTAGCTCATGTCCAAGGCACCAAAGCCAGCTAAAAAGTCAATAATTGATAACTAAAACTTGAATTGTACTACTTCTTATTGGCTATTACATCAACTTAGAAGCTTCATCTGTGTTCTACTATGGTGCTTTTAGTGTCTCCGCATACCGCAGCACGCGACATACCTTGGCAGACGATAAATGTAACCGATTCAGACAGAAGTGCGTCCAATGTGACCATGTGGCTTTAATTCGATTCGGTAACAAATGCCGATAGCGGACGGACTTCTCAAATATTTTCTACATATGAACACTTTTCACATTCTCCCGTGCAACGCCGCTGCTAGTCCTCCTTTCATGCAAAATGTTAAGGTCCTAGCTCATGTCCAAGGCACCAAAGCCAGCTAAAATGTCGATAATCGATATCTAAAACATGAATTGTACTACTTCTTACTGGCTATTACATCAACTTAGAAGCTTCATCTGTGTTCTACTATGGTGCTTTTAGTGTCTCCACATACCGCAGCACGCGACATAGGTTTGCAGACAATAAATGTAACCGTTTCAGACAGAAGTGCGGCCAATGTGACGACCTGGCTTTAAGTCGAGTCGATAACAAATGACGAAAACGGACGGTTTTCTCAGGTTTTTACTACATATGAACACTTTTCACATTCTCCCGTGCAACTCGGCTGCTAGTCCTCCTTTCATGCAGAATCTTAAGTTCCTAGCTCATGTCCAAGGCACCAAAGAAGGGTAAAAAGTCAATAATCGATACCAAAAACTTGAATTGTACTTCATTTTACTGCCTATTACATCAACTTGTAAGCTTCATCTGTGTTCTACTATGGTGCTTTTAGTGTCTCAGCATCCCGCAGCACGCGACATAGCTTTGCAAACGATAAGTACAACCGTTTCAGAGAGATGAGCGGCCAATGTGGCGATCTGGCTTTAAGTCGTTTCGATAACAAATGACGAACACGGACGCATTTCTCAGGTGTTTACTACATATGAATACTTTTCACATTCTCGCGTGCAACGCGGCTGCTAGTCCTCCTTTTATGCAAAATCTTAAGATCCTAGCACATGTCCAGGACATCAAAGAAGGGTAAAAAGTCAATAATCGATACCTACAACTTGAATTGTACTACTTCTTACTGGCTATTACATCAACTTAGAAGCTTCATTTGTGTTCTACTATGGTGCTTTTAGTGTCTCCACATACCGCAGCACGCGACATAGCTTTGCAGACGATAAATGTAACTGTTCAGACAGAAGTCCGGCCAATGTGACGATCTGGCTTTAAGTCGATTCGATAACAAATGACGAAAACGGACGGATTTCTCAGGTTTTTACTAAATATGAACACTTTTCACATTCTACCGTGCAACTCGGCTGCTAGTCCGCCTTTCATGCAAAATGTTAAGGTCCTAGCTCATGTCCAATACACCAAAGCCAGCTAAAAACTTGAATTGTAATACTTCTTACTGGCAATTACATCAACTTAGAAGCTTCATCTGTGTTCTACTATGGTGCTTTTAGTGTCTCCGCATACGGCAGCACGCGACATAGCTTTGCAGGCGATAAGTACAACCATTTCAGAGAGAAGAGCGGCCAATATGACGATCTGGCTTTGTGTCAATTCGATAATAAATGACTAAAACGGACCGATTTCTCAGGTTTTTACTACATATGAACACTTATCACATTCTCCCGAGCAACTCGGCTGCTAGTCCCCCTTTCCCGCAGAATCTTATGTTCCTAGCTCATGTCCATGGCACCAAAGCCAGCTAAAAAGTCAATAATCGATCCCTAAAGCTTCCATTGTACTACTTCTTACTGGCTATTACATCAACTTAGAAGTTTCATCTGTGTTCTACTATACAGCTTTTAGTGTCTCCGCATACCGCAGCACGCTACATAGCTTTGCAGACGATAAGTACAACCGTCTCAGAGAGAAGAGCGGCCAATGTGACGATCTGGCTCTAAGTCGATTCGATAACAAATGACGAAAACGGACGGATTTCTCAGGTTTCTACTACATATGAACACTTTTCACATTCTCCCGTGCAACGCGGCTGCTAGTCCTCCATTCATGCAAATTGTTAAGGTCCTAGCTCATGTCTTAGGCACCAAAGCCAGCTAAAAAGTCAATAATCGATAACTAAAACTTGAATTGTACTACTTCTTACTGGCTATTACATCAACTTAGAAGCTTCATCTGTGTTCTACTATGGTGCTTTTAGTGTCTCCACATACCGCAGCACGCGACATAGCTTTGCAGACAATAAATGTAACCGTTTCAGACAGAAGTGCGGCCAATGTGACGATCTGGCTTTAGGTCGATTCGATAACAAATGACGAAAACGGACGGTTTTCTCAGGTTTTTACTACATATGACCACACTTTTCACATTCTCCCGTGCACTTCGGCTGCTAGTCCTCCTTTCATGCAATATGTTAAGGTCCTAGTTCATGTCCAAGGCACCAAAGCCAGCTAAAAAGTCATTAATTGATAACTAAAACTTGAATTTTACTACTTCTTATTGGTTATTACATCAACTTAGAAGCTTCATCTGTGTTCTACTATGGTGCTTTTAGTGTCTCCGCATACCGCAGCACGCGACATACCTTCGCAGACGATAAATGTAACCGATTAAGACAGAAGTGCGTCCAATGTGACGATGTGGCTTTAATTCGATTCGGTAACAAATGCCGATAGCGGACGGATTTCTCAGGTATTTTCTACATATGAACACTTTTCACATTCTCCCGTGCAACGCGGCTGCTAGTCATCCTTTCATGCAAAATCGTAAGTTCCTAGCTCATGTCCAAGGCACCAAAGAAGGGTAAAAAGTCAATAATCGATACCTAAAACTTGAATTGTACTACTTCTTACTGGCTATTACATCAACTTAGAAGCTTCATCTGTGTTCCACTATGGTGCTTTTAGTATCTCCGCATACCGCAGCACGCCACACAGCTTTGCAGACGATAAGTACAACCGTTTCAGAGAGAAGAGTGGCCAATGTGACGATCTGGCTTTAAGTCGATTCGATAACAAATGACGAAAACGGACGGATTTCTCAGGTGTTTACTACATATGAATACTTTTCACATTCTCGCGTGCGTCGCTGCTGCTAGTCCTCCTTTCATGCAAAATCTTAAGTTCCTAGCTCATGTCCAGGGCACCAAAGAAGGGAAAAAAGTCAATAATCGATACCTAAAGCTTCCATTGTACTACTTCTTACTGGCTATTACATCAACTTAGAAGTTTCATCTGTGTTCTACTATGGAGCTTTTTGTGTCTCCGCATACCGCAGCACGCGACATAGCTTTGCAAACGATAAGTACAACCGTCTCAGAGAGAAGAGCGGCCAATGTGACGATCTGGCTTTAAGTCGATTCGATAACAAATGACGAAAACGGACGGTTTTCTCAGGTTTTTACTACATATGACCACACTTTTCACATTCTCCCGTGCACTTCGGCTGCTAGTCCTCCTTTCATGCAAAATGTTAAGGTCCTAGCTCATGTCCAAGGCACCAAAGCCAGCTAAAATGTCGATAATCGATATCTAAAACATGAATTGTACTACTTCTTACTGGCTATTACATCAACTTAGAAGCTTCATCTGTGTTCTACTATGGTGCTTTTAGTGTCTCCACATACCGCAGCACGCGACATAGGTTTACAGACAATAAATGTAACCGTTTCAGACAGAAGTGCGGCCAATGTGATGACCTGGCTTTAAGTCGAGTCGATAACAAATGACGAAAACGGACGGTTTTCTCAGGTTTTTACTACATATGAACACTTTTCACATTCTCCCGTGCACTTCGGCTACTAGTCCACCTTTCATGCAAAATGTTAATGTCCTAGCTCATGTCCAAGGCACCAAAGCCAGCTAAAAAGTCAATAATCGATAACTAAAACTTGAATTGTACTACCTCTTACTGGCTATTACATCAACTTCTAAGCTTCATCTGTGTTCTACTATGGTGCTATTAGTGTCTCCGCATACCGCAGCACGCGACATAGCTTTGCAGACAATAAGTACAACCGTTTCAGAGAGACGAGCGGCTAATGTGACGATTTGGCTTTAAGTCGATCCGATAACAAATGACGAAAACGGACGGTTTTCTCAGGTTATTACTACATATGACCACACTTTTCACATTCTCCCGTGCACTTCGGCTGCTAGTCCTCCTGTCATGCAAAATCTTAAGTTCCTAGCTCATGTCCAAGGCACCAAAGAAGGGTAAACAGTCAATAATCGATACCAAAAACTTGAATTGTACTTCATTTTACTGCCTATTACATCAACTTGTAAGCTTCATCTGTGTTCTACTATGGTGTTTTTAGTGTCTCCGCATACCGCAGCACGCGACATAGCTTTGCAAACGATAAGTACAACCGTTTCAGAGAGATGAGCGGCCAATGTGGCGATCTGGCTTTAAGTCGTTTCGATAACAAATGACGAACACGGACGCATTTCTCAGGTGTTTACTACATATGAATACTTTTCACATTCTCGCGTGCAACGCGGCTGCTAGTCCTCCTTTTATGCAAAATCTTAAGATCCTAGCACATGTCCAGGACATCAAAGAAGGGTAAAAAGTCAATAATCGATACCTACAACTTGAATTGTACTACTTCTTACTGGCTATTACATCAACTTAGAAGCTTCATCTGTGTTCTACTATGGTGCTTTTAGTGTCTCCACATACCGCAGCACGCGACATAGCTTTGCAGACGATAAATGTAACTGTTTCAGACAGAAGTCCGGCCAATGTGACGATCTGGCTTTAAGTCGATTCGATAACAAATGACGAAAACGGACGGATTTCTCAGGTTTTTACTAAATATGAACACTTTTCACATTCTACCGTGCAACTCGGCTGCTAGTCCGCCTTTCATGCAAAATGTTAAGGTCCTAGCTCATGTCCAATACACCAAAGCCAGCTAAAAACTTGAATTGTAATACTTCTTACTGGCTATTACATCAACTTAGAAGCTTCATCTGTGTTCTACTATGGTGCTTTTAGTGTCTCCGCATACCGCAGCACGCGACTAGCTTTGCAGACGATAAGTACAACCGTTTCAGAGAGAACAGCGGCCAATGTGATGATCTGGCTTTAAGTCGATTCGATAACAAATGACGAAAAGGGACGGATTCCTCAGGTTTTTACTACATATGAACACTTTTCCCATTCTCCGTGTAAGTCGGCTGCTAGTCCTCCTTTCATTCAGAATCTTAAGGTCCTAGGTAATGTCCAAGGCACCAAAGCAAGCTAAAAAGTCAATAATCGATACCTAAAACTTCAATTGAACTACTTCTTAATGGCTAGTACTTCAACTTAGAAGCTTCTTCTGTGTTCTACTATGGTGCTTTTAGTGTCTCCGCATACCGCAGCACGCGACATAGCTTTGCAGACGATAACTACAACCGTTTCAGAGAGAAAAGCGGCCAATGTGACGATCTGGCTTTAAGTCGATTCGATAACAAATGACGAAAACGGACGTATTTCTCAGGTTTTTACTACATATGAACACTTTTCCCATTCTCCCGTGCAACTCGGCTGCTAGTCATCCTTTCAAGCAGAATCTTAAGGTCCTAGCTCATGTCCAAGGCACCAAAGCCAGCTAAAAACTCAATAATCGATACCTAAAACTTCAATTGTACTACTTCTTCCTTGCTATTACATCAAGTTAGAAGCTTTATCTGTGTTCCACTATGGTGCGTTTAGTGTCTCTGCGTACCGCAGCACGTGACATAGCTTTGCAGACGATAAGTACAAACGTTTCAGACAGAAATGGGAACAATGTGACGATCTGGCTTTAAGTCGATTCGATAACAAATGACGAAAACGGACGGAATTCTCAGGTTTTTACTACATATGATCCCTTTTTACATTCTCCCGTGCAACGCGGCTGCTACTCCTCCTTTCATGCAAAATCTTAAGGTTCCACCTCATGTCCAAGGCACCAAAGCCGGCTAAAAATCTATAATCGATAACCAAAACTTGAATTGTACTGCTTCTTACTGGCTATTGCTTCAACTTACAAGCTTCTTCTGTGTTCTACTATGGTGCTTTTAGTGTCTCCGCATATCTCAGCACGCGACATAGCTTTGCAGACGATAAATATAACCGCCTCAGAGAGAAAAGCGGCCAATGAGACGATCTGGCTTTAAGTCGAATCGATAACAAATGACGAAAACGGACGGATTTCTCAGGTTTTTACTACATATGAACACTTTTCCCATTCTCTCGTGCAACTCGGCTGCTAGTCATCCTTTCAAGCAGAATCTTAAGGTCCTAGCTCATGTCCAAGGCACCAAAGCCTCCTAAAAACTCAATAATCGATACCTAAAACTTCAGTTGTACTACTTCTTCCCTGCTATTACATCAACTTAGAAGCTTCATCTGTCTTCTACTATGGTGCTTTTAGTGTCTCCGCATTCCGCAGCACGCGAATAGCTTTGCAGACTATAAGTACAACCGTTTCAGAGAGAAAAGCGGCCAATGTGACGATCTGGCTTTAAGTCGATTCGATAACAAATGACGAAAACGGACGAATTTCTCAGGTTTTTACTACTTATGAACACTTTTCACATTCTCCCGTGCAACGCGGCTGCTAGTCCTCTTTTCATGCAAAATCGTAAGGTCCTAGGTCATGTTAAAGCCACCAAAGTCGGCTAAAAAGTGAATAATCGACATCTAAAACTTGAATTGTACTACTTCTTACTGGCTATTACATCAACTTAGAAGCTTTTTCTGTGTTCTACTATGGTGCTTTTAGTTTCTCCGCATACCGAGGGCACGCAACATAGCTTTGCAGACGATAAGTACAACCGTTTCAGAGAGGAGGGCGGCCAATGTGACTATCTGGCTTTAAGTCGATTCGATAACAAATGACGAAAACGGACGGATTTCTCAGGTGTTTACTACATATGAACACTTTTCCCATTCTCCCGTGCAACGCAGCTGCTAGTCCTCCTTCCATTCAAAATCTTAAGTTCCTAGCTCATGTCCAAGGCACCAAAAAAGGGTAAAAAGTCAATAATCGATACCTAAAACTTGAATTGTACTACTTCTTACTGGCTATTACATCAACTTAGAAGCTTCATCTCTGATCAACTACGGTGCTTTTAATGTCTCCGCATACCGCAGCACGCGACATAGCTTTGCAGACCATAATTTACAACCATTTCAGAGAAAAGAGCGGCCAATCTGACGATCTGCCTTTAAGTCGATTCGATAACAAATGACGAAAACGGACGGAATTCTCAGGTTTTTTCTTCATATGAAACCTTTTCACATTCTCCCGCGCAACGCGGCTGCTACTCCTCCTTTCATGCAAAATCTTAAGGTTCCACCTAATGTCCAATGCACCAAAGCCGGCTAAAAATCAATAACCGATAACCAAAACATGAATTGTACTGCTTCTTACTGGCTATTGCTTCAACTTATAAGCTTCTTCTGTGTTCTACTATAGTGCTTTTAGTGTCTCCGCATACCGCAGCACGCGACGTAGCTTTGCAGACGATTAATATAACCGTCTCAGAGAGAAAAGCGGCCAATGTGACGCTCTGGTTTTAAGTCGATTCGATAACAAATGACGAAAACGGACGGATTTCTCAGGTTTTTTCTACATGTGAACACTTTTCACCTTCTCCCGTACAACGCGGCTGCTAGTCCTCTTTTCATGCAAAATCGTAAGGTCCTAGGTCGTGTCCAAGCCACCAAAGCCGGCTAAAAAGTGAATAATGGACAACTAAAACTTGAATTGTACTACTTCTTACTGGCTATTACTTCAACTTAGAAGCTTCTTCTGTGTTCTACTATGGTGCTTTTAGTGTCTCCGCATACCGCAGCACTTGACATAGCTTAGCCGACAATAAGTACAACCTTTTCAGAGAGAAGAGCGGCGAATGTAACGACCTGCCTTCAAGTCGATTCGATAACAAATGACGAAAACGGACGAATTTCTCAGGTTTTTACTACATATGAACACTTTTCACATTCTCCCGTGCAACGCGGCTGCTAGTCCTCCTTTCATGCAAAATCTTAAGGTCCTAGGTCATGTCCAAGCCACCAAAGCCGGCTAAAAAGTGAATAATCGACAACTAAAACTTGAATTGTACTACTTCTTACTGGCTATTACTTCAACTTAGAAGCTACTTCTGTGTTCTACTATGATGCTTTTAGTGTTTCCGCATACCGCAGCACACGACATAGCTTTGCAGACGATAAATGTAACCGTTTCATTGAGAAAAGGGGCCAATGTGACGATCTGGCTTTAAGTCGATTCGATAACAAATGACGAAAACGGACGGATTTCTCAGGTTTTTACTACATATGAACACTTTTCACATTCTCCCGTGCAACTCGGCTGCTAGTCCTCCTTTCATGCAGAATTTTAAGGTCCTACCTCTTGTCCAAGGCTTCAAAGCCAGCTAAAACGTCAATAATCAATACCTAAAACTTGAATTGTACTACTTCTTACTGGCTATTACATCAACTTAGAAGTTTCATCTGTGTTCTACTATGGTGCTTTTAGTGTCTCCACATACCGCAGCACGCGACATAGCTTTCCAGACGATAAGTACAACCGTTTGAGAGAGAAGAGCAGCCAATGTTACGATCTAGCTATAAGTCAATTCGATAACAATTAACGAAAACGGACGTATTTCTCAGGTTTTTACTACATATGAACACTTTTCCCATTCTAGCGTGCAACTCGGCTGCTAGTCATCCTTTCAATCAGAATCTTAAGGTCCTAGCTCATGTCCAAGGCACCAAAGCCAGCTAAAAACTCAATAATCGATACCTAAAACTTCAATTGTACTACTTCTTACTGGCTATTGCATCAACTTAGAAGTATCATCTGTGTTCTACTATGGTGCTTTTAGTGTCTCTGCGTACCGCAGCACGCGACATAGCTTTACAGACGATAAGTACAAACGTTTCAGACAGAAATGGGGCCAATTTGACGATCTGGCTTTAAGTCGATTCGATAACAAATGACGAAAACGGACGGATTTCTCACGTTTTTACTACATATGAACACTTGTCACATTCTCCCGTGCAACGTGGTTGCTAGTCCTCCTTTCATGCAAAATCTTAAGGTCCTAGGTCATGTCCAAGCCACCAAAGCCGGCTAAAAATTGAATAATCGACATCTAAAACTTGAATTGTACTACTTCTTACTGGCTATTACATCAACTTAGAAGCTTCTTCTGTGTTCTACTATGGTGCTTTTAGTGTCTCCGCATACCGAGGGCACGCAACATAGCTTTGCAGACGATAAGTACAAACGTTATAGAGAGAAGAGCGGCCAATGTGACGATCTGGCTTTAAGTCGATTCGATAGCAAATGACGAAAACGGACGGATTTCTCAGGTGTTTACTACATATGAACACTTTTCACATTCTCCCGTGCAACGCAGCTGCTAGTCCTCCTTCCATGCAAAATCTTAAGTTCCTAGCTCGTGTCCAAGGCACCAAAAAAGGGAAAAAAGTCAATAATCGATACCTAAAACTTGAATTGTACTACTTCTTACTGGCTATTAAATCAACTTAGAAGTTTCATCTGTGTTCTACTATGGAGCTTTTAGTGTTTCCGCATACCGCAGAACGCGACATAGCTTTCCAGACGATAAATGTAACCGTCTCAGAGAGGAAAGCGGCCAATATGACGATCTGGCTTTAAGTCGATTCGATAAAGAATGAGGAAAACGGACGAATTTCTAACGTTTTTACTACGTAAGAACACTTTTCACATTCTCCCGTGGAACTCGGCTGCTAGTCCTCCTTTCATGCAGAATCTTAAGGTCCTACCTCTTGTCCAAGGCTTCAAAGCCAGCTAAAACGTCAATAATCAATACCTAAAACTTGAATTGTACTGCTTCCTTCTGGCTATTACATCAACTTAGAAGTTTCATCTGTGTTTTACTATGTTGCTTTTAGTGTCTCCGCATACCGCAGCACGCGACATAGCCTTGCAGACGATAAGTACAACCATTTCAGTGAGAAGAGCGGCCAATGTGACAATCTGGCTATAAGTCGATTCGATAACAAATGACGAAAACGGACGGATTTCTCAGGATTTTACTACATATGAACACTTTTCACATTCTCCCGTGCAACTCGGCTGATAGTCCTCCTTTCATGCAGAATTTTAAGGTCCTAGCTCTTGTCCAAGGCACCAAAGCCAGCTAAAAAGTCAATAATCAGTAATTAAAACTTGAATTGTACTACATCTTACTGGCTATTACATCAACTTGGAAGTGTCATCTGTGTTCTACTATGGTGCTTTTAGTGTCTCTGCATACCGCTGCACGCGACATAGCTCTGCAGACGATAAGTACAACCGTTTCAGAGAGAAGAGCGGCCAATGTGACGATCTGCCTTTAAGTCGATTCGATAAGAAATGACGAAACTGGACGGATTTCTCAGGTATTTAGTACATATGAACACTTTTCACATTCTCCCGTGCATCTCGGCTGCTAGTCCTCCTTTCATTCAGAATCTTAAGGTCCTAGGTCATGTCCAAGCCACCAAAGCCGGCTAAAAAGTGAATAATCGAAAACTAAAACTTGAATTGTACTACTTCTTACTAGCTATTACTTCAACTTAGAAGCTTCTTCTGTCTTCTACTATGAAGCTTTTAGTGTCTCCGCATACCGCAGCACGCGACATAGCTTTGCAGACGATAAGTGTAACTGTTTCAGAGAGAAGAGCGGCCAGTGTGACGATCTAGCTTTAAGTCGATTCGATAACAAATGACGAAATCGGACGGATTTCTGAGGTTTTTACTACATATGAACACTTGTCACATTCTCCCGTGCAACGCGGTTGCTAGTCCTCTTTTCATGCAAAATCTTAAGGTCCTAGGTCACGTCCAAGCCACCAAAGCCGGCTAAAAAGTGAATAATCCACAACTAAAACTTGAATTGTACTACTTCTTACTGGCTATTACTTCAACTTAGAAGCTTCTTCTGTGTTCTACTATGGTGCTTGTAGTGTCTCCGCATACCGAGGGAACGCGCCATGGCTTTGCAGACGATTAGTACAACCGTTTCAGAGAGAAGAGCGGCCAATGTGACGACCTGGCTTTAAGTCGATTCGATAACAAATTACGAAAACGGACCGATTTCTCAGGTTTTTAGTACATATGAACACTTTTCACATTCTCCCGTGCAACTCGGCTGCTAGTCCTCCTTTCATTCAGAATCTTAAGGTCCTAGGTCATGTCCAAGCCACCAAAGCCGGCTAAAAATTGAATAATGGACAACTAAAACTTGAATTGTACTACTTCTTACTGGCTATTACTTCAACTTAGAAGCTTCCTCTGTGTTCTACTATGGTGCTTTTAGTGTCTCCGCATACCGCAGCACGCGACATAGCTTTCCAGACGATAAATGTAACCGTCTCAGAGAGAAAAGCGGCCAATGTAATGATCTGGCTTTAAGTCGATTCGATAACAAATGACGAAAACGGACGGATTTCTCAGGTTTTTACTACATATGAACACTTTTGACATTCTCCCGTGCAACTCGGCTGCTAGTCCTCCTTTCATGCAGAATCTTAAGGTACTAGCTCTTGTCCAAGGCACCAAAGCCAGCTAAAAGTCAATAATCGATACCTAAAACTATAATTGTACTACTTCTTACTGGCTATTGCATCAACTTAGAAGCATCATCTGTGTTCTACTATGGTGCTTTTAGTGTCTCTGCGTACCGCAGCACGCCACATAGCTTTGCAGACGATAAGTACAACCGTTTCAGACAGAAATGGAGCCAATGTGACGATCTGGCTTTAAGTCGATTCGATAACAAATGACGAAAACGGACGGATTTCTCACGTTTTTACTACATATGAACACTTTTCACACTCTCCCGTGCAACTCGGCTGCTAGTCCTCCTTTTATGCAAAATCTTAAGGTCCAAGGTCATGTACAAGCCACCAAAGCCGGCTAAAAAGTGAATAATCGACAACTAATACTTGAATTGTACTACTTCTTACTGGCTATTACTTCAAATTAGAAGCTTCTTCTGTGTTCTACTATGGTGCTTTTAGTGTCTCCGCATACCGCAGCACGCGACATAGCTTTGCAGACGATAAATGTAACCGTCTCAGAGAGAAAAGCGGCCCATGTGATGATCAGGCTTTAAGTCGATTCGATAACAAATGACGAAAACGGACGGATTTCTCAGGTGTTTACTACATATGAACACTTTTCACATTCTCCCGTGCAACGCAGCTGCTAGTCCTCCTTCCATGCAAAATCTTAAGTTCCCAGCTCATGTCCAAGGCACCAAAAAAGGGTAAAAAGTCAATAATCGATATCTAAAACTTGAATTGTACTACTTCTTACTGGCTATTACATCAACATAGAACCTTCATCTGTGTTTAACTATGGTGCTTTTAGTGTCTCCGCATACCGCAGAACGCGACATAGCTTTGCAGACGATAAATGTAACCGTCTCAGAGAGAAAAGCGGCTGATGTGACGATCTGGCTTTAAGTTGATTCGATAATAAATGACGAAAACGGACGGATTTCTGAGGTTTTTACATCATATGAACACTTTTCACATTCTCCCGTGCAACTCGGCTGCTAGCCCCCCTTTCACGCACAATCTTAAGGTCCTAGCTCATGTCCAAGGCACCAAAGCCAGCTAAAAAGTCAATAATCGATACCTAAAACTTGAATTGTACTACTTGTTACTGGCTGTTACATCAACATAGAAGCTTCATCAGTGTCCTACTATGGTGCTTTTAGTGTCTCCGCATACGGCAGCACGCGACATAGCTTTGCAGGCGATAAGTACAACCATTTCAGAGAGAAGAGCGGCCAATATGACGATCTGGCTTTAAGTCGATTCGATAATAAATGACGAAAACGGACGGATTTCTCAGGTTTTTACTACATATGAACACTTTTCCAATTCTCCGTGCAACTCGGCTGCTAGTCCTCCTTTCATTCAGAATCTTAAGGTCCTAGGTAACGTCCAAGGCACCAAAGCAAGCTAAAAAGTCAATAATCGATACCTAAAACTTGAATTGTACTACTTCTTACTCGCTATTACTTCAACTTAGAAGCTTCTTCTATGTTCTACTATGGTGCTTTTAGTGTCTCCGCATACCGAGGGAACGCGACATGGCTCTGCAGACGATTAGTATAACCGTTTCAGAGAGAAGAGCGGCCAATGTGACGATCTGGCTTTAAGTCGATTCGATAACAAATGACGAAAACGGACGGATTTCTCAGGTGTTTACTACATATGAACACTTTTCCCATTCTCCCGTGCAACGCAGCTGCTAGTCCTCCTTCCATTCAAAATCTTAAGTTCCTAGCTCATGTTCAAGGCTGCAAAAATTTTAAAAAGTCAATAATCGATACCTAAAACTTGAATTGTACTACTTCTTACTGGCTATTACATCAACTTAGAAGTTTCATCTGTGTTCTACTATGGAGCTTTTAGTGTCTCCGGATACCGCAGCACGCGACATAGCTTTGCAGACGATAAGTACAACCGTCTCAGAGAGAAAATCGGCCAATGTGACGATCTGCCTTTAAGTCGATTCGATAACAAATGACGAAATCGGACGGATTTCTCAGGTTTTTACTACATATGAACACTTTTCACATTCTCCCGTGCAACTAGGCTGCTAGTCCTCCTTTCATTCAGAATCTTAAGGTCCTAGGTCATGTCCAAGCCACCAAAGCCGGCTAAAAAGTGAATAATCGACAACTAAAACTTGAATTGTACTACTTCTTACTGGCTATTACTTCAACTTAGAAGCTTCTTCTGTCTTCTACTATGAAGCTTTTAGTGTCTCCGCATACCGCAGCACGCGACATAGCTTTGCACACGATAAGTGTAACTGTTTCAGAGAGAAGAGCGGCCAGTGTGACGATCTAGCTTTAAGTCGATTCGATAACAAATGACGAAAACGGACCGATTTCTCAGGTGTTTACTACATATGAACACTTTTCACATTCTCCCGTGCAACGCAGCTGCTAGTCCTCAGTTTATGCAAAACCTTAAGGTCCAAGGTCATGTCCAAGCCACCAAAGTCGGCTAAAAAGTGAATAATCGACAACTAAAACTTGAATTGTACTACTTCTTACTGGCTATTACTTCAACTTAGAAGCTACTTCTGTGTTCTACTATGGTGCTTTTAGTGTTTCCGCATGAGGCAGCACGCGACATAGCTTTGCAGACGATAAATGTAACCGTTTCAGAGAGAAAAGCCTCCAATGTGATGATATGGCTTTAAGTCGATTCGATAACAAATGACGAAAACGGACGGATTTCTCAGGTTTTTACTACATATGAACACTTTTCACATTTTCCCGTGCAACTCGGCTGCTAGTCCTCCTTTTATGAAAAACCTTATGTCCAAGGTCATGTCCAAGCCACCAAAGCCGGCTAAAAGGTGAATAATCGACAACTAAAACTTGAATTGTACTGCTTCTTACTGGCTATTGCTTCAACTTATAAGCTTCTTCTGTGTTGTACTATGGTGCGTTTAGTGTCTCCGCATACCACAGCACGCGACATAGCTTTGCACACGATAAATGTAACCGTTTCAGACAGAAGAGGTGCCAATGTGACGATCTGGCTGTAAGTCGATTCGATAACAAATGACGAAAACGGACGGATTTCTCAGGTTTTTAGTACATATGAACACTTTTCACATTCTCCCGTGCAACTCGGCTGCTAGTCCTCCTTTCATTCAGAATCTTAAGGTCCTAGGTCATGTCCAAGCCACCAAAGCCGCCTAAAAAGTGAATAATCGACAACTAAAACTTGAATTGTACTACTTCTTACTGGCTATTACTTCAACTTAGAAGCTTCTTCTGTGTTCTACTATGGTGCTTTTAGTGTCTCCGCATACCGCAGCACGCGACTAGCTTTGCAGACGATAAGTACAACCGTTTCAGAGAGAAGAGCGGCCAATGTGACGATCTGGCTTTAAGTCGATTCGATAACAAATGACGAAAACGGACGGATTTCTCAGGTTTTTACTACATATGAACACTTTTCCCATTCTCCGTGCAACTCGGCTGCTAATCCTCCTTTCATTCAGAATCTTAAGGTCCTAGGTAATGTCCAAGGCACCAAAGCAAGCTAAAAAGTCAATAATCCATACCTAAAACTTGAATTGTACTACTTCTTACTGGCTAATACTTCAACTTAGAAGCTCCTTCTGTGTTCTGCTATGGTGCTTTTAGTGTCTCCGCATACCGAGGGCACGCGACATGGCTTTGCAGACGATAAGTACAACCGTTTCAGAGAGAAGAGCGGCCAATGTGACGATCTGGCTTTAAGTCGATTCGATAACAAATGACGAAAACGGACGGATTTCTCAGGTGTTTACTACATATGAATACTTTTCACATTCTCCCGTGCAACGCAGCTGCTAGTCCTCCTTCCATGCAAAATCTTAAGTTCCCAGCTCATGTCCAAGGCACCAAAAAAGGGTATAAAGTCAATAATCGATATCTAAAACTTGAATTGTACTACTTCTTACTGGCTATTACATCAACTTAGAAGCTTCATCTGTGTTTAACTATGGTGCTTTTATTGTCTCCGCATACCGCAGAACGCGACATAGCTTTGCAGACGATAAATGTAACCGTCTCAGAGAGAAGAGCGGCCAATGTGACGATCTGGCTTTAAGTCGATTCGATAATAAATGACGAAAACGGACGGATTTCTGAGGTTTTTATTTCATATGAACACTTTTCACATTCTCCCGTGCAACTCGGCTGCTAGCCCCCCTTTCACGCACAATCTTAAGGTCCTAGCTCATGTCCAAGGCACCAAAGCCAGCTAAAAAGTCAATAATCGATACCTAAAACTTGAATTGTACTACTTGTTACTGGCTGTTACATCAACTTAAAATCTTCATCTGTGTCCTACTATGGTGCTTTTAGTGTCTCCGCATACGGCAGCACGCGACATAGCTTTGCAGACGATAAGTACAACCATTTCAGAGAGAAGAGCGGCCAAAATGACGATCTGGCTTTAAGTCGATTCGATAATAAATGACGAAAACGGACGGATTTCTCAGGTTTTTACTACATATGAACACTTTTCCAATTCTCCGTGCAACTCGGCTGCTAGTCCTCCTTTCATTCAGAATCTTAAGGTCCTAGGTAACGTCCAAGGCACCAAAGCAAGCTAAAAAGTCAATAATCGATACCTAAAACTTGAATTGTACTACTTCTGACTGGCTATTACTTCAACTTAGAAGCTTCTTCTGTGTTCTACTATGGTGCTTTTAGTGTCTCCGCATACCGAGGGAACGCGACATGGCTCTGCAGACGATTAGTACAACCGTTTCAGAGAGAAGAGCGGCCAATGTGACGATCTGGCTTTAAGTCGATTCGATAACAAATGACGAAATCGGACGGATTTCTCAGGTGTTTACTACATATGAACACTTTTCCCATTCTCCCGTGCAACGCAGCTGCTAGTCCTCCTTCCATTCAAAATCTTAAGTTCCTAGCTCATGTCCAAGGCTCCAAAAAAGTTTAAAAAGTCAATAATCGATACCTAAAACTTGAATTGTACTACTTCTTACTGGCTATTACATCAACTTAGAAGTTTCATCAGTGTTCTACTATGGAGCTTTTAGTGTCTCCGGATACCGCAGCACGCGACATAGCTTTGCAGACGATAAGTACAACCGTCTCAGAGAGAAAATCGGCCAATGTGACGATCTGCCTTTAAGTCGATTCGATAACAAATGACGAAATCGGACGGATTTCTCAGGTTTTTACTACATATGAACACTTTTCACATTCTCCCGTGCAACTAGGCTGCTAGTCCTCCTTTCATTCAGAATCTTAAGGTCCTAGGTCATGTCCAAGCCACCAAAGCCGGCTAAAAAGTGAATAATCGACAACTAAAACTTGAATTGTACTACTTCTTACTGGCTATTACTTCAACTTAGAAGCTTCTTCTGTCTTCTACTATGAAGCTTTTAGGGTCTCCGCATACCGCAGCACGCGACATAGCTTTGTAGACGATAAGTGTAACTGTTTCAGAGAGAAGAGCGGCCAATGTGACGATCTCGCTTTAAGTCGATTCGATAACAAATGAAGAAATCGGACGGATTTCTCAGGTTTTTACTACATATGAACACTTGTCACATTCTCCCGTGCAACGCGGTTGCTAGTCCTCCTTTCATGCAAAATCGTGAGGTCCTAGGTCATGTCCAAGCCACCAAAGCCGGCTAAAAAGTGAATAATCCACAACTAAAACTTGAATTGTACTACTTCTTACTGGCTATTACTTCAACTTAGAAGCTTCTTCTGTGTTCTACTATGGTGCTTTTAGTGTCTCCGCATACCGCAGCACGCGACATAGCTTTGCAGACGATAAATGTAACCGTCTCAGAGAGAAAAGCGGCCAATGTGATGATCAGGCTTTAAGTCGATTCGATAACAAATGACGAAAACGGACGGATTTCTCAGGATTTTACTACATATGAACACTTTTCACATTCTCCCGTGCAGCGCAGCTGCTAGTCCTCCTTTTATGAAAAACCTTAAGGTCCAAGGTCATGTCCAAGCCACCAAAGCCGGCTAAAAGGTGAATAATCGACAACTAAAACTTGAATTGTACTACTTTTTACTGGCTATTACTTCAACTTAGAAGCTACTTCTGTGTTCTCCTATGGTGCTTTTAGTGTTTCCGCATAAGGCAGCACGCGACATAGCTTTGCAGACGATAAATGTAACCGTTTCAGAGAGAAAAGCCTCCAATGTGACGATATGGCTTTAAGTCGATTCGATAACAAATGACGAAAACGGACGGTTTTCTCAGGTTTTTACTACATACGAACACTTTTCACATTCTCCCGTGCAACTCGGCTGCTAGTCCTCCTTTCATGCAGAATCGTAAGGTCCTAGGTCATGTCCAAGCCACCAAAGTCGGGTAAAAAGTGATTAATCGACATCTAAAACTTGAATTGTACTACTTCTTACTGGCTATTACATCAACTTAGAAGCTTCTTCTGTGTTCTACTATGGTGCTTTTAGTGTCTACGCATAGCGAGGGCACGCAACATAGCTTTGCAGACGATAAGTACAAACGTTTCAGAGAGAAGAGCGGCCAATGTGTCGATATGGCTTTAAGTCGATTCGATAACAAATGACGAAAACGGACGGATTTCTCAGGTGTTTACTACATATGAACACTTTTCACATTCTCCCGTGCAACGCAGCTGCTAGTCCTCCTTCCATGCAAAATCTTAAGTTCCCAGCTCATGTCCAAGGCACCAAAAAGGGTAAAAAGTCAATAATCGATATCTAAAACTTGAATTGTACTACTTCTTACTGGCTATTACATCAACTTAGAAGCTTCATCTGTGTTTAACTATGGTGCTTTTAGTGTCTCCGCATACCGCAGAACGCGACATAGCTTTGCAGACGATAAATGTAACAGTCTCAGAGAGAAAAGCGGCCAATGTGACGATCTGGCTTTAAGTCGATTCGATAATAAATGACGAAAACGGACGGATTTCTGAGGTTTTTACTTCATATGAACACTTTTCACATTCTACCGTGCAACTCGGCTGCTAGCCCCCCTTTCACGCACAATCTTAAGGTCCTAGCTCATGTCCAAGGCACCAAAGCCAGCTAAAAAGTCAATAATCGATACCTAAAACTTGAATTGTACTACTTGTTACTGGCTGTTACATCAACTTAGAAGCTTCATCAGTGTCCTACTATGGTGCTTTTAGTGTCTCCGCATACGGCAGCACGCGACATAGCTTTGCAGGTGATAAGTACAACCATTTCAGAGAGAAGAGCGGCCAATATGACGAACTGGCTTTAAGTCGATTCGATAATAAATGACGAAAACGGACGGATTTCTCAGGTTTTTACTACGTATGAACACTTTTCCAATTCTCCGTGCAACTCGGCTGCTAGTCCTCCTTTCATTCAGAATCTTAAGGTCCTAGGTAACGTCCAAGGCACCAAAGCAAGCTAAAAAGTCAATAATCGATACCTAAAACTTGAATTGTACTACTCCTTACTGGCTATTACTTCAACTTAGAAGCTTCTTCTGTGTTCTACTATGGTGCGTTTAGTGTCTCCGCATACCGAGGGAACGCGACATGGCTCTGCAGACGATTAGTACAACCGTTTCAGAGAGAAGAGCGGCCAATGTGACGATCTGGCTTTAAGTCTATTCAATAACAAATGACGAAAACGGACGGATTTCTCAGGTGTTTACTACATATGAACACTTTTCCCATTCTCCCGTGCAACGCAGCTGCTAGTCCTCCTTCCATTCAAAATCTTAAGTTCCTAGCTCATGTCCAAGGCTCCAAAGAAGTTTAAAAAGTCAATAATCGATACCTAAAACTTGAATTGTACTACTTCTTACTGGCTATTACTTCAACTTAGAAGCTTCTTCTGTCTTCTACTATGAAGCTTTTAGTGTCTCCGCATACCGCAGCATGCGACATAGCTTTGCAGACGATAAATGTAACTGTTTCAGAGAGAAGAGCGGCCAATGTGACGATCTGGCTTTAAGTCGATTCGATAACAAATGACGAAATCGGACGGATTTCTCAGGTTTTTACTACATATGAACACTTTTCACGTTCTCCCGTGCAACGCGGTTGCTAGTCCTCCTTTCATGCAAAATCTTAAGGTCCTAGGTCATGTCTAAGCCACCAAAGCCGGCAAAAAAGTGAATAATCGACAACTAAAACTTGTATTGTACTACTTCTTACTGGCTAATACTTCAAATTAGAAGCTTCTTCTGTGTTCTACTATGGTGCTTTTAGTGTCTCCGCATACCGCAGCACGCGACATAGCTTTGCAGACGATAAATGTAACCGTCTCAGAGAGAAAAGCGGCCCATGTGATGATCAGGCTTTAAGTCGATTCGATAACAAATGACGAAAACGGACGGATTTCTCAGGTGTTTACTACATATGAACACTTTTCCCATTCTCCCGTGCAACGCAGCTGCTAGTCCTCCTTCCATTCAGAATCTTAAGTTCCTAGCTCATGTCCAAGGCTCCAAAGAAGTTTAAAAAGTCAATAATCGATACCTAAAACTTGAATTGTACTACTTCTTACTGGCTATTACATCAACTTAGAAGTTTCATCTGTGTTCTACTATGGAGCTTTTAGTGTCTCCGGATACCGTAGCACGCGACATAGCTTTTTCTGACGATAAGTACAACCGTCTCAGAGAGAAAATCGGCCAATGTGACGATCTGCCTTTAAGTCGATTCGATGACAAATGACGAAATCGGACGGATTTCTCAGGTTTTTACTACATATGAACACTTTTCACATTCTCCCGTGCAACTAGGCTGCTAGTCGTCCTTTCATTCAGAATCTTAAGGTCCTAGGTCATGTCCAAGTCACCAAAGCCGGCTAAAAAGTGAATAATCGACAACTAAAACTTGAATTGTACTACTTCTTACTGGCTATTACTTCAACTTAGAAGCTTCTTCTGTCTTCTACTATGAAGCTTTTAGTGTCTCCGCATACCGCAGCACGCGACATAGCTTTGCAGACGATAAGTGTAACTGTTTCAGAGAGAAAATCGGCCAATGTGACGATCTGCCTTTAAGTCGATTCGATGACAAATGACGAAATCGGACGGATTTCTCAGGTTTTTACTACATATGAACACTTTTCACTTTCTCCCGTGCAACTCGGCTGCTAGTCCTCCTTTCATGCAGAATCTTAAGGTCCTAGCTCTTGTCCAAGGCCTCAAAACCAGCTAAAACGTCAATAATCAATACCTAAAACTTGAATTGTACTACTTCTTACTGGCTATTACATCAACTTAGAAGTTTCATCTGTGTTTTACTATGGTGCTTTTAGTGTCTCCGCATAACGCATCACGCGACATAGCTTTGCAGACGATAAGTACAACCGTTTCAGAGAGAAGAGCGGTCACTGTGACGATCAGGCTTTATACCGATTCGATAACAAATGACGAAAACGGACGGATTTCTCAAGTTTTTACTACATATGAACACTTTTCACATTCTCCCGTGCAACTCGGCGGCTAGTCCTCCTCTCATGCAGAATCTTAAGGTCCTAGCTCTTGTCCAAGGCCTCAAAGCCAGCTAAAACGTCAATAATCAATACCTAAAACTTGAATTGTACTACTTCTTACTGGCTATTACATCAACTTAGAAGCTTCATCTGTGTTTTACTATGGTGCTTTTAGTGTCTCCGCATACCGTAGCACGCGACATAGCCTTGCAGACGATACGTACAACCATTTCAGTGAGAAGAGCGGCCAATGTGACGATCAGGCTTTAAGTCGATTCGATAACAAATGACGAAAACGGACGGATTTCTCAGGTTTTTACTACATATGAACACTTTTCACATTCTCCCGTGCAACTCGGCTGCTAGTCCTCCTATCATGCAGAATCTTAACGTCGTAGCTCTTGTCCAAGGCACCGAAGCCGGCTAAAAATCAATAATCGATAACCAAAACTTGAATTGTACTGCTTCTTACTGGCTATTGCTTCAACTTATAAGCTTCTTCTGTTATCTACTATGGTGCGTTTAGTGTCTCCGAAATACCGCAGCACGCGACATAGCTTTGCAGACGATAAATATAACCGTCTCAGAGAGAAAAGCGGCCAATGTGACGATCTGGCTTTAAGTCGATTCGATAACAAATGACGAAAACGGACGGATTTCTCAGGTTTTTACTACTTTTGAACATTTTTCACATTCTCCCGTGCAACGAGGCTGCTAGTCCTCTTTTCATGCAAAATCGTAAGGTCCTAGGTCATGTCCAAGCCACCAAAGTCGGCTAAAAAGTGAATAATCGACATCTAAAACTTGAATTGTACTACTTCTTACTAGCTATTACTTCAACTTAGAAGCTTCTTCTGTGTTCTGCTATGGTGCTTTTAGTGTCTCCGCATACCGAGGGCACGCGACATGGCTTTGCAGACGATTAGTACAAACGTTTCAGAGAGAAGAGCGGCCAATGTGACGATCTGGCTTTAAGTCGATTCGATAACAAATGACGAAAACGGACGGATTTCTCAGGTGTTTACTACATATGAACACTTTTCACATTCTCCCGTGCAACTCGGCTGCTAGTCCTCCTTTCATGCAGAATCTTAAATTCCTAGCTCATGCCCAAGGCACCAAAGCCAGCTAAAAAGTCAATAATCAATACCTAAAACTTGAATTGTACTACTTCTTACTGATTATTACATCAACTTAGAAGCTTCATCTGTGTTCTACTATGGTGCTTTTAGTGTCTCCCCATACCACAGCACGCGACATAGCTTTGCACACGATAAATGTAACCGTTTCAGACAGAAGAGGTGCCAATGTGACGATCTGGCTGTAAGTCGATTCGATAACAAATGACGAAAACGGACGGATTTCTCAGGATTTTAGTACATATGAACACTTTTCACATTCTCCCGTGCAACTCGGCATCTAGTCCTCCTTTTATTCAGAATCTTAAGGTCCTAGGTCATGTCCAAGCCACCAAAGCCGGCTAAAAAGTTAATAATCGACAACTAAAACTTGAATTGTACTACTCCTTACTGGCTATTACTTCAACTTAGAAGTTTCATCTGTGTTTTACTATGGTGCTTTTATTGTCTCCGCATACCGCATCACGCGACATAGCTTTGCAGACGATAAGTACAACCGTTTCAGAGAGAAGAGCGGTCAATGTGACGATCAGGCTTTATACAAATTCGATAACAAATGACGAAAACGGACGGATTTCTCAAGTTTTTACTACATATGAACACTTTTCACATTCTCCCGTGCAACTCGGCTGCTAGTCCTCCTCTCATGCAGAATCTTAAGGTCCTAGCTCTTGTCCAAGGCCTCAAAGCCAGCTAAAACGTCAATAATCAATACCTAAAACTTGAATTGTACTGCTTCTTACTGGCTATTGCTTCAACTTATAAGCTTCTTCTGTGTTCTACTATGGTGCTTTTAGTGTCTCCGCATACCGCAGCACGCGACATAGCTTTGCAGACGATAAATATAACCGTCTCAGAGAGAAAAGCGGCCAATGTGACGATCTGGCTTTAAGTCGAATCGATAACAAATGACGAAAACGGACGGATTTCTCAGGTTTTTACTACATATGAACACTTTTCCCATTCTCCGTGCAACTCGGCTGCTAGTCCTCCTTTCATTCAGAATCTTAAGGTCCTAGGTAACGTCCAAGGCACCAAAGCAAGCTAAAAAGTCAATAATCGATACCTAAAACTTGAATTGTACTACTTCTTACTGGCTATTACTTGAACTTAGAAGCTTCTTCTGTGTTCTACTATGGTGCTTGTAGTGTCTCCGCATACCGAGGGAACGCGACATGGCTTTGCAGACGATTAGTACAACCGTTTCAGAGAGAAGAGCGGTCAATGTGACGACCTGGCTTTAAGTCGATTCGATAACAAATGACGAAAACGGACGGATTTCTCAGGTTTTTAGTACATATGAACACTTTTCACATTCTCCCGTGCAACTCGGCTGCTAGTCCTCCTTTCATTCAGAATCTTAAGGTCCTAGGTCATGTCCAAGCCACCAAAGCCGGCTAAAAAGTGAATAATCGACAACTAAAACTTGAAATGTACTACTTCTTACTAGCTATTACTTCAACTTAGAAGCTTCTTCTGTGTTCTACTATGAAGCTTTTAGTGTCTCCGCATACCGCAGCACGCGACATAGCATTGCAGACGACAAATGTAACTGTTTCAGAGAGAAGAGCGGCCAATGTGACGATCTGGCTTTAAGTCGATTCGATAACAAATGACGAATTCGGATGGATTTCTCAGGTTTTTACTACATATGAACACTTTTCACATTCTCCCGTGCAACGCGGTTGCTAGTCCTCCTTTCATGCAAAATCGTAAGGTCCTAGGTCATGTCCAAGCCACCAAAGCCGGCTAAAAAGTGAATAATCGACAACTAAAACTTGAATTGTACTACTTCTTACTGGCTATTACTTCAAATTAGAAGCTTCTTCTGTGTTCTACTATGGTGCTTTTAGTGTCTCCGCATACCGCAGCACGCGACATAGCTTTGCAGACGATAAATGTAACCGTCTCAGAGAGAAAAGCGGCCCATGTGATGATCAGGCTTTAAGTCGATTCGATAAAAAATGACGAAAACGGACGGATTTCTTAGGTTTTTACTACTTTTGAACATTTTTCACATTCTCCCGTGCAACGAGGCTGCTAGTCCTCTTTTCACGCAAAATCGTAAGGTCCTAGGTCATGTCCAAGCCACCAAAGTCGGCTAAAAAGTGAATAATCGACATCTAAAACTTGAATTGTACTACTTCTTACTGGCTATTACATCAACTTAGAAGCTTCTTCTGTGCTCTACTATGGTGCTTTTAGTGTCTACGCATAGCGAGGGCACGCAACATAGCTTTGCAGACGATAAGTACAAACGTTTCAGAGAGAAGAGCAGCCAATGTGACGATCTGGCTTTAAGTCGATTCGATAATAAATGACGAAAACGGACGGATTTCTGAGGTTTTTACTTCATATGAACACTTTTCACATTCTCCCGTGCAACTCGGCTGCTAGCCTCCCTTTCACGCACAATCTTAAGGTCCTAGCTCATGTCCAAGGCACCAAAGCCAGCTAAAAAGTCAATAATCGATACCTAAAACTTGAATTGTACTACTTGTTACTGGCTGTTACATCAACTTAGAAGCTTCATCAGTGTCCTACTATGGTGCTTTTAGTGTCTCCGCATACGGCAGCACGCGACATAGCTTTGCAGGCGATAAGTACAACCATTTCAGAGAGAAGAGCGGCCAATATGACGATCTGGCTTTAAGTCGATTCGATAATAAATGACGAAAACGGACGGATTTCTCAGGTTTTTACTACATATGAACACTTTTCCAATTCTCCGTGCAACCCTGCTGCTAGTCCTCCTCTCATTCAGAATCTTAAGGTCCTAGGTAACGTCCAAGGCACCAAAGCAAGCTAAAAAGTCAATAATCGATACCTAAAACTTGAATTGTACTACTTGTTACTGGCTATTACTTCAACTTAGAAGCTTCTTCTGTGTTCTACTATGGTGCTTTTAGTGTCTTCGCATACCGAGGGAACGCGACATTTCTCTGCAGACGATTAGTACAACCGTTTCAGAGAGAAGAGCGGCCAATGTGACGATCTGGCTTTAAGTCGATTCGATAACAAATGACGAAAACGGACGGATTTCTCAGGTGTTTACTACATATGAACACTTTTCCCATTCTCCCGTGCAACGCAGCTGCTAGTCCTCCTTCCAATCAAAATCTTAAGTTCCTAGCTCATGTCCAATGCACCAAAAAAGGGTAAAAAGTCAATAATCGATACCTGAAACTTGAATTGTACTACTTCTTACTGGCTATTACATCAACTTAAAAGCTTCATCTGTGTTCTACTATGGTGCTTTTAGTGTCTCCCCATACCACAGCTCGCGACATAGCTTTGCACACGATAAATGTAACCGTTTCAGACAGAAGAGGTGCCAATGTGACGATCTGGCTGTAAGTCGATTCGATAACAAATGACGAAAACGGACGGATTTCTCAGGTTTTTAGTACATATGAACACTTTTCACATCCTCCCGTGCAACTCGGCTGCTAGTCCTCCTTTCATTCAGAATCTTAAGGTCCTAGGTCATGTCCAAGCCACCAAAGCCGGCTAAAAAGTGAATAATCGACAACTAAAACTTGAAATGTACTACTTCTTACTAGCTATTACTTCAACTTAGAAGCTTCTTCTGTGTTCTACTATGAAGCTTTTAGTGTCTCCGCATACCGCAGCACGCGACATAGCATTGCAGACGACAAATGTAATTGTTTCAGAGAGAAGAGCGGCCAATGTGACGATCTGGCTTTAAGTCGATTCGATAACAAATGACGAATTCGGATGGATTTCTCAGGTTTTTACTACATATGAACACTTTTCACATTCTCCCGTGCAACGCGGTTGCTAGTCCTCCTTTCATGCAAAATCGTAAGGTCCTAGGTCATGTCCAAGCCACCAAAGCCGGCTAAAAAGTGAATAATCGACAACTAAAACTTGAATTGTACTACTTCTTACTGGCTATTACTTCAAATTAGAAGCTTCTTCTGTGTTCTACTATGGTGCTTTTAGTGTCTCCGCATACCGCAGCACGCGACATAGCTTTGCAGACGATAAATGTAACCGTCTCAGAGAGAAAAGCGGCCCATGTGATGATCAGGCTTTAAGTCGATTCGATAAAAAATGACGAAAACGGACGGATTTCTTAGGTTTTTACTACTTTTGAACATTTTTCACATTCTCCCGTGCAACGAGGCTGCTAGTCCTCTTTTCACGCAAAATCGTAAGGTCCTAGGTCATGTCCAAGCCACCAAAGTCGGCTAAAAAGTGAATAATCGACATCTAAAACTTGAATTGTACTACTTCTTACTGGCTATTACATCAACTTAGAAGCTTCTTCTGTGCTCTACTATGGTGCTTTTAGTGTCTACGCATAGCGAGGGCACGCAACATAGCTTTGCAGACGATAAGTACAAACGTTTCAGAGAGAAGAGCCTCCAATGTGACGATCTGGCTTTAAGTCGATTCGATAACAAATGACGAAAACGGACGGATTTCTCAGGTGTTTACTACATATGAACACTTTTCACATTCTCCCGTGCAACGCAGCTGCTAGTCCTCCTTCCATGCAAAATCTTAAGTTCCCAGCTCATGTCCAAGGCACCAAAAAAGGGTAAAAAGTCAATAATCGATATCTAAAACTTGAATTGTACTACTTCTTACTGGCTATTACATCAACTTAGAAGCTTCATCTGTGTTTAACTATGGTGCTTTTAGTGTCTCCGCATACCGCAGAACGCGACATAGCTTTGCAGACGATAAATGTAACCGTCTCAGAGAGAAAAGCGGCCAATGTGACGATCTGGCTTTAAGTCGATTCGATAACAAATGAGGAAAACGGACGGATTTCTAAGGTTTTTACTACGTAAGAACACTTTTCACATTCTCCCGTGGAACTCGGCTGATAGTCCTCCTGCCATGCAGAATCTTATCGTCCTAATTAATATCCAAGGCACCAAAGCCAGCTAAAAAGTCAATAATCGATACCCAAAATTTGAATTGTACTACTTCTTACTGGCTATTACATCAACTTAGAAGCTTCATCTGTGTTCTACTATGGTGCTTTTAGTGTCTCCGCATACGGCAGCACGCGACATAGCTTTGCAGGCGATAAGTACAACCATATCAGAGAGAAGAGCGGCCAATGTGACGATCTGGCTTTAAGTCGATTCGATAATAAATGACGAAAACGGACGGATTTCTGAGGTTTTTACTTCATATGAACACTTTTCGCATTCTCCCGTGCAACTCGGCTGCTAGCCTCCCTTTCACGCACAATCTTAAGGTCCTAGCTCATGTCCAAGGCACCAAAGCCAGCTAAAAAGTCAATAATCGATACCTAAAACTTGAATTGTACTACTTGTTACTGGCTGTTACATCAACTTAGAAGCTTCATCAGTGTCCTACTATGGTGCTTTTAGTGTCTCCGCATACGGCAGCACGCGACATAGCTTTGCAGGCGATAAGTACAACCATTTCAGAGAGAAGAGCGGCCAATATGACGATCTGGCTTTAAGTCGATTCGATAATAAATGACGAAAACGGACGGATTTCTCAGGTTTTTACTACATATGAACACTTTTCCAATTCTCCGTGCAACTCGGCTGCTAGTCCTCCTCTCATTCAGAATCTTAAGGTCCTAGGTAACGTCCAAGGCACCAAAGCAAGCTAAAAAGTCAATAATCGATACCTAAAACTTGAATTGTACTACTTGTTACTGGCTATTACTTCAACTTAGAAGCTTCTTCTGTGTTCTACTATGGTGCTTTTAGTGTCTTCGCATACCGAGGGAACGCGACATTTCTCTGCAGACGATTAGTACAACCGTTTCAGAGAGAAGAGCGGCCAATGTGACGATCTGGCTTTAAGTCGATTCGATAACAAATGACGAAAACGGACGGATTTCTCAGGTGTTTACTACATATGAACACTTTTCCCATTCTCCCGTGCAACGCAGCTGCTAGTCCTCCTTCCAATCAAAATCTTAAGTTCCTAGCTCATGTACAATGCACCAAAAAAGGGTAAAAAGTCAATAATCGATACCTGAAACTTGAATTGTACTACTTCTTACTGGCTATTACATCAACTTAAAAGCTTCATCTGTGTTCTACTATGGTGCTTTTAGTGTCTCCCCATACCACAGCACGCGACATAGCTTTGCACACGATAAATGTAACCGTTTCAGACAGAAGAGGTGCCAATGTGACGATCTGGCTGTAAGTCGATTCGATAACAAATGACGAAAACGGACGGATTTCTCAGGTTTTTAGTACATATGAACACTTTTCACATTCTCCCGTGCAACTCGGCATCTAGTCCTCCTTTCATTCAGAATCTTAAGGTCCTAGGTCATGTCCAAGCCACCAAAGCCGGCTAAAAAGTGAATAATCGACAACTAAAACTTGAATTGTACTTCTTCTTACTGGCTATTACTTCAACTTAGAAGCTTCTTCTGTGTTCTACTATGGTGCTTTTAGTGTCTCCGCATACCGCAGCACGCGACATAGCTTTGCAGACGATAAATGTAAACGTCTCAGAGTGAAAAGCGGCCAATGTGGTGATCAGGCTTTAAGTCGATTCGATAATAATTGACGAAAACGGACGGATTTCTGAGGTTTTTACTACATATGGACACTTTTCACATTCTCCCGTGCAACGCAGCTGCTATTCCACCTTTTATGCAAAATCTTAAGGTCCAAGGTCATGTACAAGCCACCAAAGCCGGTTAATAAGTGAATAATCGACAACTAAAACTTGAATTCTACTACATCTTACTGGCTATTACTTCAACTTAGAAGCTACTTCTGTGTTCTACTATGGTGCTTTTAGTGTTTCCGCATAAGGCAGCACGCGACATAGCTTTGCAGACGATAAATAAAACCGTTTCAGAGAGAAAAGCGGCCAATGTGACGATATGGCTTTAAGTCGATTCGATAACAAATGACGAAAACGGCGGATTTCTCAGGTTTCTACTACATATAAACACTTTTCACATTCTCCCGTGCAACTCGGCTGCTAGTCTTCCTTTCATGCAGAATCTTAAGGTCCTACCTCTTGTCCAAGTCCTCAAAGCCAGCTAAAACGTCAATAATCAATACCTAAAACTTGAATTGTACTACATCTTACTGGCTATTACATCAACTTAGAAGTTTCATCTGTGTTTTACTATGGTGCTTTTAGTCTCTCCGCATACCGCATCACGCGACATAGCTTTGCAGACGATAAGTACAACCGTTTCAGAGAGAAGAGCGGTCAATGTGACGATCAGGCTTTATACCGATTCGATAACAAATGACGAAAACGGACGGATTTCTCAAGTTTTTACTACATATGAACACTTTTCACATTCTCCCGTGCAACTCGGCTGCTAGTCCTCCTCTCATGCAGAATCTTAAGGTCCTAGCTCTTGTCCAAGGCCTCAAAGCCAGCTAAAACGTCAATAATCAATACCTAAAACTTGAATTGTACTGCTTCTTACTGGCTATTGCTTCAACTTATAAGCTTCTTCTGTGTTCTACTATGGTGCTTTTAGTGTCTCCGCATACCGCAGCACGCGACATAGCTTTGCAGACGATAAATATAACCGTCTCAGAGAGAAAAGCGGCCAATGTGACGATCTGGCTTTAAGTCGAATCGATAACAAATGACGAAAACGGACGGATTTCTCAGGTTTCTACTACATATGAACACTTTTCCCATTCTCCGTGCAACTCGGCTGCTAGTCCTCCTTTCATTCAGAATCTTAAGGGCCTAGGTAACGTCCAAGGCACCAAAGCAAGCTAAAAAGACAGCAATCGATACCTAAAACTTGAATTGTACTACTTCTTACTGGCTATTACTTGAACTTAGAAGCTTCTTCTGTGTTCTACTGTGGTGCTTGTAGTGTCTCCGCATACCGAGGGAACGCGACATGGCTTTGCAGACGATTAGTACAACCGTTTCAGAGAGAAGAGCGGCCAATGTGACGACCTGGCTTTAAGTCGATTCGATAACAAATGACGAAAACGGACGGATTTCTCAGGTTTTTAGTACATATGAACACTTTTCACATTCTCCCGTGCAACTCGGCTGCTAGTCCTCCTTTTATTCAGAATCTTAAGGTCCTAGGTCATGTCCAAGCCACCAAAGCCGGCTAAAAAGTGAATAATCGACAACTAAAACTTGAAATGTACTACTTCTTACTGGCTATTACTTCAACTTAGAAGCTTCTTCTGTGTTCTACTATGAAGCTTTTAGTGTCTCCGCATACCGCAGCACGCTACATAGCTTTGCAGACGATAAATGTAACTGTTTCAGAGAGAAGAGCGGCCAATGTGACGATCTGGCTTTAAGTCGATTCGATAAAAAATGACGAAATCGGATGGATTTCTCAGGTTTTTACTACATATGAACACTTTTCACATTCTCCCGTGCAACGCGGTTGCTAGTCCTCCTTTCATGCAAAATCGTAAGGTCCTAGGTCATGTCCAAGCCACCAAAGCCGGCTAAAAAGTGAATAATCGACAACTAAAACTTGAATTGTACTACTTCTTACTGGCTATTACTTCAAATTAGAAGCTTCTTCTGTGTTCTACTATGGTGCTTTTAGTGTCTCCGCATACCGCAGCACGCGACATAGCTTTGCAGACGATAAATGTAACCGTCTCAGAGAGAAAAGCGGCCCATGTGATGATCAGGCTTTAAGTCGATTCGATAACAAATGACGAAAACGGACGGATTTCTTAGGTTTTTACTACTTTTGAACATTTTTCACATTCTCCCGTGCAACGAGGCTGCTAGTCCTCTTTTCATGCAAAATCGTAAGGTCCTAGGTCATGTCCAAGCCACCAAAGTCGGCTAAAAAGTGAATAATCGACATTTAAAACTTGAATTGTACTACTTCTTACTGGCTATTACATCAACTTAGAAGCTTCTTCTGTGTTCTACTATGGTGCTTTTAGTGTCTACGCATAGCTAGGGCACGCAACATAGCTTTGCAGACGATAAGTACAAACGTTTCAGAGAGAAGAGCGGCCAATGTGACGATCTGGCTTTAAGTCGATTCGATACCAAATGACGAAAACGGACGGATTTCTCAGGTGTTTACTACATATGAACACTTTTCACATTCTCCCGTGCAACGCAGCTGCTAGTCCTCCTTCCATGCAAAATCTTAAGTTCCCAGCTCATGTCCAAGGCACCAAAAAAGGGTAAAAAGTCAATAATCGATATGTAAAACTTGAATTGTACTACTTCTTACTGGCTATTACATCAACTTAGAAGCTTCATCTGTGTTTAACTATGGTGCTTTTAGTGTCTCCGCATACCGCAGAACGCGACATAGCTTTGCAGACGATAAATGTAACCGTCTCAGAGAGAAAAGCGGCCAATGTGACGATCTGGCTTTAAGTCGATTCGATAACAAATGAGCAAAACGGACGGATTTCTAAGGTTTTTACTACATATGAACACTTTTCCAATTCTCCGTGCAACTCGGCTGCTAGTCCTCCTTTCATTCAGAATCTTAAGGTCCTAGGTAACGTCCAAGGCAGCAAAGCAAGCTAAAAAGTCAATAATCGATACCTAAAACTTGAATTGTACTACTTGTTACTGGCTATTACTTCAACTTAGAAGCTTCTTCTGTGTTCTACTATGGTGCTTTTAGTGTCTTCGCATACCGAGGGAACGCGACATGGCTCTGCAGACGATTAGTACAACCGTTTCAGAGAGAAGAGCGGCCAATGTGACGATCTGGCTTTAAGTCGATTCGATAACAAATGACGAAAACGGACGGATTTCTCAGGTGTTTACTACATATGAACACTTTTCCCATTCTCCCGTGCAACGCAGCTGCTAGTCCTCCTTCCATTCAAAATCTTAAGTTCCTAGCTCATGTCCAAGGCTCCAAAAAAGTTTAAAAAGTCAATAATCGATACCTAAAACTTGAATTGTACTACTTCTTACTGGCTATTACATCAACTTAGAAGTTTCATCTGTGTTCTGCTATGGAGCTTTTAGTGTCTCCGGATACCGCAGCACGCGACATAGCTTTGCAGACGATAAGTACAACCGTCTCAGAGAGAAAATCGGCCAATGTGACGATCTGCCTTTAAGTCGATTCGATAACAAATGACGAAATCGGACGGATTTCTCAGGTTTTTACTACATATGAACACTTTTCACATTCTCCCGTGCAACTAGGCTGCTAGTCCTCCTTTCATTCAGAATCTTAAGGTCCTAGGTCATGTCCAAGCCACCAAAGCCGGCTAAAAAGTGAATAATCGACAACTAAAACTTGAATTGTACTAGTTCTTACTGGCTATTACTTCAACTTAGAAGCTTCTTCTGTCTTCTACTATGAAGCTTTTAGTGTCTCCGCATACCGCAGCACGCGACATAGCTTTGCAGACGATAAGTGTAACTGTTTCAGAGAGAAGAGTGGCCAATGTGACGATCTGGCTTTAAGTCGATTCGATAACAAATGACGAAATCGGACGGATTTCTCAGGTTTTTACTACATATGAACACTTTTCACATTCTCCCGTGCAACGCGGTTGCTAGTCCTACTTTCATGCAAAATCGTGAGGTCCTAGGTCATGTCCAAGCCACCAAAGCCGGCTAAAAAGTGAATAATCCACAACTAAAACTTGAATTGTACTACTTCTTACTGGCTATTACTTCAACTTAGAAGCTTCTTCTGTGTTCTACTATGGTGCTTTTAGTGTCTCCGCATACCGCAGCACGCGACATAGCTTTGCAGACGATAAATGTAACCGTCTCAGAGAGAAAAGCGACCAATGTGATGATCAGGCTTTAAGTCGATTCGATAACAAATGACGAAAACGGACGGATTTCTCAGGATTTTACTACATATGAACACTTTTCCAATTCTCCGTGCAACTCGGCTGCTAGTCCTCCTTTCATTCAGAATCTTAAGGTCCTAATTAATATCCAAGGCACCAAAGCCAGCTAAAAAGTCAATAATCGATACCCAAAATTTGGGTTGTACTACTTCTTACTGGCTATTACATCAACTTAGAAGCTTCATCTGTGTTCTACTATGATGCTTTTAGTGTCTCCGCATACGGCAGCACGCGACATAGCTTTGCAGGCGATAAGTACAACCATATCAGAGAGAAGAGCGGCCAATGTGACGATCTGGCTTTAAGTCGATTCGATAATAAATGACGAAAACGGACGGATTTCTCAGGTTTTTACTACATATGAACACTTTTCCAATTCTCCGTGCAACTCGGCTGCTAGTCCTCCTTTCATTCAGAATCTTAAGGTCCTAGGTGTCCAAGGCAGCAAAGCAAGCTAAAAAGTCAATAATCGATACCTAAAACTTGAATTGTACTACTTGTTACTGGCTATTACTTCAACTTAGAAGCTTCTTCTGTGTTCTACTATGGTGCTTTTAGTGTCTTCGCATACCGAGGGAACGCGACATGGCTCTGCAGACGATTAGTACAACCGTTTCAGAGAGAAGAGCGGCCAATGTGACGATCTGGCTTTAAGTCGATTCGATAACAAATGACGAAAACGGACGGATTTCTCAGGTGTTTACTACATATGAACACTTTTCCCATTCTCCCGTGCAACGCAGCTGCTAGTCCTCCTTCCATTCAAAATCTTAAGTTCCTAGCTCATGTCCAAGGCTCCAAAAAAGTTTAAAAAGTCAATAATCGATACCTAAAACTTGAATTGTACTGCTTCTTACTGGCTATTGCTTCAATTTATAAGCTTCTTCTGTGTTCTACTATGGTGCGTTTAGTGTCTCCGCATACCGCAGCACGCGACATAGCTTTGCAGACGATAAATATAACCGTCTCGGAGAGAAAAGCGGCCAATGTGACGATCTGGCTTTAAGTCGATTCGATAACAAATGACGAAAACGGACGGATTTCTCAGGTTTTTACTACTTTTGAACATTTTTCACATTCTCCCGTGCAACGAGGCTGCTAGTCCTCTTTTCATGCAAAATCGTAAGGTCCTAGGTCATGTCCAAGCCACCAAAGTCGGCTAAAAAGTGAATAATCGACATCTAAAACCTTGAATTGTACTACTTCTTACTGGCTATTACATCAACTTAGAAGCTTCTTCTGTGTTCTACTATGGTGCTTTTAGTGTCTACGCATAGCGAGGGCACGCAACATAGCTTTGCAGACGATAAGTACAAACGTTTCAGAGAGAAGAGCGGCCAATGTGACGATCTGGCTTTAAGTCGATTCGATAACAAATGACGAAAACGGACGGATTTCTCAGGTGTTTACGACATATGAACACTTTTCACATTCTCCCGTGCAACTCGGCTGCTAGTCCTCCTTTCATGGAGAATCTTAAATTCCTAGCTCATGCCCAAGGCACCAAAGTCAGCTAAAAAGTCAATAATCAATACCTAAAACTTGAATTGTACTACTTCTTACTGACTATTACATCAACTTAGAAGCTTCATCTGTGTTCTACTATGGTGCTTTTAGTGTCTCCGCATACCGCAGCACGCGACTAGCTTTGCAGACGATAAGTACAACAGTTTCAGAGAGAAGAGCGGCCAATGTGACGATCTGGCTTTAAGTTGATTCGATAACAAATGACGAAAACGGACGAATTTCTCAGGTGTTTACTACATATGAACAGTTTTTCCATTCTCCCGTGCAACGCAGCTGCTAGTCCTCCTTCCATTCAAAATCTTAAGTTCCTAGGTCATGTCCAAGGCACCAAAAAAGGGTAAAAAGTCAATAATCGATACCTGAAACTTGAATTGTACTACTTCTTACTGGCTATTACATCAACTTAAAAGCTTCATCTGTGTTCTACTATGGTGCTTTTAGTGTCTCCCCATACCACAGCACGCGACATAGCTTTGCACACGATAAATGTAACCGTTTCAGACAGAAGAGGTGCCAATGTGACGATCTGGCTGTAAGTAGATTCGATAACAAATGACGAAAACGGACGGATTTCTCAGGTTTTTACTACATATGAACACTTTTCACATTCTCCCGTGCAACACGGCTGCTAGTCCTCCTTTCATTCAGAATCTTAAGGTCCTAGGTAATGTCCAAGGCACCAAAGCAAGCTAAAAAGTCAATGATCGCTACCTTAAACTTGAATTGTACTACTTCTTACTGGCTATTACATCAACTTAGAAGCTTCATCTCTGATCAACTATGGTGCTTTTAATGTCTCCGCATACCGCAGCACGCGACATAGCTTTTCAGACGATAATTTACAACCATTTCAGAGAGAAGAGCGGCCAATCTGACGATCTGCCTTTAAGTCGATTCGATAACAAATGACGAAAACGGACGGAATTCTCAGGTTTTTACTACATATGAACCCTTTTCACATTGTCCCGTGCAACGCGGCTGCTACTCCTCGTTTCATGCAAAATCTTAAGGTCCCACCTCTTGTCCAAGGCACCAAAGCCGGCTAAAAATCAATAATCGATAACCAAAACTTGAATTGTACTACTTCTTACTGGGTATTACTTCAACTTAGAAGCTTCTTCTGTGTTCCACTATGGTGCTTTTAGTGTCTCCGCATACCGCAGCACGCGACATAGCTTTGCAGACGATAAATGTAACTGTTTCAGAGAGAAGAGCGGCCAATGTGACGATCTGGCTTTAAGTCGATTCGATAACAAGTCACGAAAACGGACAGATTTCTCAGGTTTTTACTACATATGAACACTTGTCACATTCTCCGTGCAACTCGGCTGCTAGTCCTCCTTTCATTCAGAATCTTAAGGTCCTAGGTAATGTCCAAGGCACCAAAACAAGCTAAAAAGTAAATAATCGATACCTAAAACTTGAATTGTACTACTTCTTATTAGCTATTACATCAACTTCGAAGGTTCTTCTGTGTTCTACTATAGTGCTTAAAGTGCCTCTGCATACCGCAGCACGCGACATAGCTTATGAAACGACAAATGTAACCGTTTCAGAGAGAAGAGCGGCCAATGTGACGATCTGGCTTTAAGTCGATTCGATAACAAATGACGAAAACGGACGGATTTCTCAGGTTTTTACTACATATGAACACTTGTCACATTCTCCCGTGCAACGTGGCTGCTAGTCCTCCTTTCATGCAAAATCTTAAGGTCGTAGGTCATGTCCAAGTCACCAAGCTGGCTAAAAAGTGAATAATCGACAACTTAAACTTGAATTGTACTACTTCTTACTGGCTATTACTTCAACTTACAAGCTTCTTCTGTGTTCTACTATGGTGCTTTTAGTGTTTCCGCATACAGCAGCACGCGACATAGCTTCGCAGACGTTAAATGTAACCGTTACAGAGAGAAGAGCGGCCAATGTGACGATCTGGCTTTAAGTCGATTCGATAACAAATGACGAAAACGGACGGATTTCTCCGGTTTTTACTACATATGAACACTTTTCACATTCTCCCGTGCAACGCGGCTGCTAGTCCTCCTTTCATGCAAAATCTTAACGTCCTAGGTCATGTCCAAGCCACCAAAGCCGGCTAAAAAGTGAATAATCGACAGCTAAAACTTGAATTGTACTACTTCTTACTGGCTATTACTTCAAATTAGAAGCTACTTCTGTGTTCTACTATGGTGCATTTAGTGTTTCTGCATACCGCAGCACGCGACATAGCTTATCAAACGAAAAATGTAACCGTTTCAGAGAGAAGAGCGGCCAATGTGACGATCTGCCTTTAAGTCGATTCGATAAGAAATGACGAAAACGGACGGATTTCTCAGGTTTTTAGTACATATGAACACTTTTCACATTCTCCCGTGCAACGCGGCTGCTAGTCCTCCTTTCATGCAAAATCTTAAGGTCTTAGGTCATGTCCAGGCCACCAAAGCCGGCTAAAAAGTGAATAATCGACAACTAAAATTTGAATTGTACTACTTCTTACTGGATATTACTTCAACTTAGAAGCTTCTTCTGTGTTCTACTATGGTGCTTTTAGTGTCTCCGCATACCGAGGGCACGCAACATAGCTTTGCAGACGATAAGTACAACCGTTTCAGAGAGAAGAGCGGCCAATGTGACGATCTGGCTTTAAGTCGATTCGATAACAAATGACGAAAACGGACGGATTTCTCAGGTTTTTACTACATATGAACACTTTTCACATTCTCCCGTGGAACTCGGCATCTAGTCCTCCTTTCATGCAGAATCTTAAGGTCGTAGGTAATGTCCAAGTCACCAAAGCCAGCTAAAGAGTCAGTAATCGATACTAAAACTTGAATTTTACTACTTGTTACTGGCTGTTACATCAACTTAGAAGCTTCATCTGTGTTCTACTATGGTGCTTTTAGTGTCTCCGCATACCGCAGCACGCGACTAGCTTTGCAGACGATAAGTACAACCGTTTCAGCGAGAAGAGCGTCCAATGTGACGATCTGGCTGTAAGTAGATTCGATAACAAATGACGAAAACGGACGGATTTCTCAGGTTTTTACTACATATGAACACTTTTCACATTCTCCCGTGCAATACGGCTGCTAGTCCTCCTTTCATTCAGAATCTTAAGGTCCTAGGTAATGTCCAAGGCACCAAAGCAAGCTAAAAAGTCAATAATCGATACCTTAAACTTGAATTGTACTACTTCTTACTGGCTATTACATCAACTTAGAAGCTTCATCTCTGATCAACTATGGTGCTTTTAATGTCTCCGCATACCGCAGCACGCGACATACCTTTGCAGACGATAATTTACAACCATTTCAGAGAGAAGAGCGGCCAATCTGACGATCTGCCTTTAAGTCGATTCGATAACAAATGACGAAAACGGAAGGAATTCTCAGGTTTTTACTACATATGAACCCTTTTCACATTCTCCCGTGCAACGCGGCTGCTACTCCTCCTTTCATGCAAAATCTTAAGGTTCCACCTCATGTCCAAGGCACCAAAGCCGGCTAAAAATCAATAATCGATAAACAAAACATGAATTGTACTGCTTTTTACTGGCTATTGCTTCAACTTATAAGTTTCTTCTGTGTTCTACTTTGGTTCTTTTAGTGTCTCCGCATACCGCAGCACGAGACATAGCTTTGCAGACGATAAATGTAACCGTTTCAGACAGAAGAGCGGCCAATGTGACGATCTGGCTTTAAGCCGATTCGATAACAAATGACGAAAACGGACGGATTTCTCAGGTTTTTACTACATATGAACACTTTTCACATTCTCCCGTGCAACGCGGCTGCTAGTCCTCCTTTCATGCAAAATCTTAAGGTCCTAGGTCATGTCCAAGCCACCAAAGCCGGCTAAAAATGAATAATCGACAACTAAAACTTGAATTGTACTACTTCTTACTGGGTATTACTTCAACTTAGAAGGTTCTTCTGTGTTCCACTATGGTGCTTTTAGTGTCTCCGCATACCGCAGCACGCAGCATAGCTTTGCAGACTATAAATGTAACTGTTTCAGAGAGAAGAGCGGCCAATGTGACGATCTGGCTTTAAGTCGATTCGATAACAAAAGACGAAACCGGACGGATTTCTCAGGTTTTGTACTACATATGAACTCTTGTCACATTCTCTCGTGCAACGCGGCTGCTAGTCCTCCTTTCATACAAAATCTTAAGGTCCTAGGTCATGTCCAAGCCACCAAAGCCGGCTAAAATGTGAATAATCGACAACTGAAACTTGAATTGTACTACTTCTTACTGGCTATTACTTCAACTTAGCAGCTTCTTCTGTGTTCTACTATGGTGCTTTTAGTGTCTCCGCATACCGCAGCACGCGACATAGCTTTGCAGACGATAAATGTAACCGTCTTAGAGAGAAAAGCGGCCAATGTATTGATCTGGCTTTAAGTCGATTCCATAACAAATGACGAAAACGGACGGATTTCTCAGGTTTTTACTACATATGAACACTTTTCACATTCTCCCGTGCAAGACGGCTGCTAGTCCTCCTTTCATCCAAAATCTTGAGGCCAATGTGACGATCTGGCTTTAAGTCGATTCGATAACAAATGACGAAAACGGACGGATTTCTCAGGTTTTTACTACATATGAACACTTTTCACATTATCCCGTGCAACGCGGCTGCTAGTCCTCCTTTTCATCCAAAATCTTGAGGTTCTACGTCATGTCCAAGCCACCAAAGACGGCTAAAAAGTGAATAATCGACAACTAAAACTTGAATTGTACTACTTCTTACTGGCTATTACTTCAACTTAGAATCTACTTCTGTGTTCTACTATGGTGCTTTTAGTGTTTCCGCATAAGGCAGCACGCGACATAGCTTTGCACACGATAAATGTAACCGTTTAAGACTGAGGAGGTTCCAATGTGACGATCTGGCTTTAAGTCGATTCGATAACAAGTCACGAAAACGGATCTATTTCTCAGGTTTGTAGTACATATGAACACTTTACACATTCTCCCGTCCAACTCGGCTGCTAGTCTTCCTTTCATTCAGAATCTTAAGGTCCTAGGTAATGTCCAAGGCACCAAAAAAAGCTAAAAAGTCAATAATCGATACCTAAAACTTGAATTGTACTACTTCTTATTAGCTATTACATCAACTTCGAAGGTTCTTCTGTGTTCTACTATAGTGCTTAAAGTGTCTCCGCATACTGCAGCACGCGACATAGCTTTGCAGACTATAAATGTAACTGTTTCACAGAGAAGAGCGGCCAATGTGACGATCTGGCTTTAAGTCGATTCGATAACAAATGACGAAACCGGACGGATTTCTCAGGTTTTTACTACATATGAACACTTTTCACATTCTCCCGTACAACGCGGTTGCTAGTCCTCCTTTCATGCAAAATCTTAAGGTCCTAGGTCATGTCCAAGCCACCAAAGTCGGCTAAAAAGTGAATAATCGACATCCAAAACTTGAATTGTACTACGTCTTACTGGCTATTACATCAACTTAGAAGCTTCTTCTGTGTTCTACTATGGTGCTTTTAGCGTCTACGCATAGCGAGGGCACGCAACATAGCTTTGCAGACGATAAGTACAAACGTTTCAGGGAGGAGTGCGGCCAATGTGACGATCTGGCTTTAAGTCGATTCGATAACAAATGACGAAAACGGATGGATTTCTCAGGTTTTTACTACATATGAACACTTTTCACATTCTCCCGTGCAACTCGGCTGCTAGTCCTCCTTTCATGCAGAATCTTAAATTCCTAGCTCATGCCCAAGGCACCAAAGCCAGCTAAAAAGTCAATAATCAATACCTAAAACTTGAATTGTACTACTTCTTACTGACTATTACATCAACTTAGAAGCTTCATCTGTGTTCTACTATGGTGCTTTTAGTGTCTCCGCATACCGCAGCACGCGACTAGCTTTGCAGACGATAAGTACAACAGTTTCAGAGAGAAGAGCGGCCAATGTGACGATCTGGCTTTAAGTTGATTCGATAACAAATGACGAAAACGGACGAATTTCTCAGGTGTTTACTACATATGAACAGTTTTTCCATTCTCCCGTGCAACGCAGCTGCTAGTCCTCCTTCCATTCAAAATCTTAAGTTCCTAGGTCATGTCCAAGGCACCAAAAAAGGGTAAAAAGTCAATAATCGATACCTGAAACTTGAATCGTACTACTTCTTACTGGCTATTACATCAACTTAAAAGCTTCATCTGTGTTCTACTATGGTGCTTTTAGTGTCTCCCCATACCACAGCACGCGACATGGCTTTGCACACGATAAATGTAACCGTTTCAGACAGAAGAGGTGCCAATGTGACGATCTGGCTGCAAGTAGATTCGATAACAAATGACGAAAACGGACGGATTTCTCAGGTTTTTACTACATATGAACACTTTTCACATTCTCCCGTGCAACACGGCTGCTAGTCCTCCTTTCATTCAGAATCTTAAGGTCCTAGGTAATGTCCAAGGCACCAAAGCAAGCTAAAAAGTCAATAATCGCTACCTTAAACTTGAATTGTACTACTTCTTACTGGCTATTACATCAACTTAGAAGCTTCATCTCTGATCAACTATGGTGCTTTTAATGTCTCCGCATACCGCAGCACGCGACATAGCTTTGCAGACGATAATTTACAACCATTTCAGAGAGAAGAGCGGCCAATCTGACGATCTGCCTTTAAGTCGATTCGATAACAAATGACGAAAACGGACGGAATTCTCAGGTTTTTACTACATATGAACCCTTTTCACATTGTCCCGTGCAACGCGGCTGCTACTCCTCGTTTCATGCAAAATCTTAAGGTCCCACCTCTTGTCCAAGGCACCAAAGCCGGCTAAAAATCAATAATCGATAACCAAAACTTGAATTGTACTGCTTCTTACTGGCTATTGCTTCAACTTATAAGCTTCTTCTGTGTTCTACTATGGTGCTTTTAGTGTCTCCGCATACCGCAGCACGCGACATAGCTTTGCAGACAATAAGTACAACCGTTTCTGAGAGAAGAGCGGCGAATGTGACGATCTGGCTGTAAGTAGATTCGATAACAAATGATGAAAACGGACGAATTTCTCAGGTTTTTACCAAATATGAACACTTTTCACATTCTCCCGTGCAACGCGGCTGCTAGTCCACCTTTCATGCAAAATCGTAAGGTCCTAGGTCATGTCCAAGCCACCAAAGCCGGCTAAAAAGTGAATAATCGACAACTTAAACTTGAATTGTACTACTTCTTACTGGGTATTACTTCAACTTAGAAGCTTCTTCTGTGTTCCACTATGGTGCTTTTAGTGTCTCCGCATACCGCAGCACGCGACATAGCTTTGCAGACAATAAATGTAACTGTTTCAGAGAGAAGAGCGGCCAATGTGACGATCTGGCTTTAAGTCGATTCGATAACAAGTCACGAAAACGGACAGATTTCTCAGGTTTTTAATACATATGAACACTTGTCACATTCTCCGTGCAACTCGGCTGCTAGTCCTCTTTCATTCAGAATCTTAAGGTCCTAGGTAATGTCCAAGGCACCAAAACAAGCTAAAAAGTAAATAATAGATACCGAAAACTTGAATTGTACTACTTTTTATTAGCTATTACATCAACTTCGAAGGTTCTTCTGTGTTCTACTATAGTGCTTAAAGTGCCTGTGCATACCGCAGCACGCGACATAGCTTATGAAACGACAAATGTAACCGTTTCAGAGAGAAGAGCGGCCAATGTGACGATCTGGCTTTAAGTCGATTCGATAACAAATGACGAAAACGGACGGATTTCTCAGGTTTTTACTACATATGAACACTTGTCACATTCTCCCGTGCAACGTGGCTGCTAGTCCTCCTTTCACCCAAAATCTTAAGGTCGTAGGTCATGTCCAAGTCACCAAAGCTGGCTAAAAAGTGAATAATCGACAACTTAAACTTGAATTGTACTACTTCTTACTGGCTATTACTTCAACTTACAAGCTTCTTCTGTGTTCTACTATGGTGCTTTTAGTGTTTCCGCATACAGCAGCACGCGACATAGCTTTGCAGACGTTAAATGTAACCGTTACAGAGAGAGGAGCGGCCAATGTGACGATCTGGCTTTAAGTCGATTCGATAACAAATGACGAAAACGGACGGATTTCTCCGGTTTTTACTACATATGAACACTTTTCACATTCTCCCGTGCAACGCGGCTGCTAGTCCTCCTTTCATGCAAAATCTTAACGTCCTAGGTCATGTCCAAGCCACCAAAGCCGGCTAAAAAGTGAATAATCGACAGCTAAAACTTGAATTGTACTACATCTTACTGGCTATTACTTCAAATTAGAAGCTACTTCTGTGTTCTACTATGGTGCATTTAGTGTTTCTGCATACCGCAGCACGCGACATAGCTTATCAGACGATAAATGTAACCGTTTCAGAGAGAAGAGCGGCCAATGTGACGATCTGGCGTTAAGTCGATTCGATAACAAATGACGAAAACGGACGGATTTCTCAGGTTTTTAGTACATATGAACACTTTTCACATTCTCCCGTGCAACGCGGCTGCTAGTCCTCCTTTCATGCAAAATCTTAAGGTCCTAGCTCATGTCCAAGGCTCCAAAGCCAGCTAAAAAGTCAATAATCAGTAACTAAAACTTGAATTGTACTACTTCTTACTGGCTATTACATCAACTTAGAAGCTTCATCTCTGATCAACTATGGTGCTTTTAATGTCTCCGCATACCGCAGCACGCGACATAGCTTTGCAGACGATAATTTACAACCATTTCAGAGAGAAGAGCGGCCAATCTGACGATCTGCCTTTAAGTCGATTCGATAACAAATGACGAAAACGGAAGGAATTCTCAGGTTTTTACTACATATGAACCCTTTTCACATTCTCCCGTGCAACGCGGCTGCTACTCCTCCTTTCATGCAAAATCTTAAGGTTCCACCTCATGTCCAAGGCACCAAAGCCGGCTAAAAATCAATAATCGATAAACAAAACATGAATTGTACTGCTTTTTACTGGCTATTGCTTCAACTTATAAGCTTCTTCTGTGTTCTACTATGGTTCTTTTAGTGTCTCCGCATACCGCAGCACGAGACATAGCTTTGCCGACGATAAATGTAACCGTTTCAGACAGAAGAGCGGCCAATGTGACGATCTGGCTTTAAGCCGATTCGATAACAAATGACGAAAACGGACGGATTTCTCAGGTTTTTACTACATATGAACACTTTTCACATTCTCCCGTGCAACGCGGCTGCTAGTCCTCCTGTCATGCAAAATCTTAAGGATCTAGGTCATGTCCAAGCCACCAAAGCCGGCTAAAAATGAATAATCTACAATTAAAACTTGAATTGTACTACTTCTTACTGGGTATTACTTCAACTTAGAAGGTTCTTCTGTGTTCCACTATGGTGCTTTTAGTGTCTCCGCATACCGCAGCACGCAGCATAGCTTTGCAGACTATAAATGTAACTGTTTCACAGAGAAGAGCGGCCAATGTGACGATCTGGCTTTAAGTCGATTCGATAACAAAAGACGAAACCGGACGGATTTCTCAGTTTTGTACTACATATGAACTTTTGTCACATTCTCTCGTGCAACGCGGCTGCTAGTCCTCCTTTCATGCAAAATCTTAAGGTCCTAGGTCATGTCCAAGCCACCAAAGCCGGCTAAAATGTGAATAATCGACAACTGAAACTTGAATTGTACTACTTCTTACTGGCTATTACTTCAACTTAGCAGCTTCTTCTGTGTTCTACTATGGTCCTTTTAGTGTCTCCGCATACCGCAGCACGCGACATAGCTTTGCAGACGATAAATGTAACCGTCTTAGACAGAAAAGCGGCCAATGTGTTGATCTGGCTTTAAGTCGATTCCATAACAAATGACGAAAACGGACGGATTTCTCAGGTTTTTACTACATATGAACACTTTTCACATTCTCCCTTTCAACTCGGCTGCTAGTCTTCCTTTCATTCAGAATCTTAAGGTCCTAGGTAATGTCCAAGGCACCAAATAAAGCTAAAAAGTCAATAATCGATACCTAAAACTTGAATTGTACTACTTCTTATTAGGTATTACATCAACTTCGAAGGTTCTTCTGTGTTCTACTATAGTGCTTAAAGTGTCTCCGCATACCGCAGCACGCGACATAGCTTTGCAGACTATAAATGTAACTGTTTCACAGAGAAGAGCGGCCAATGTGACGATCTGGCTTTAAGTCGATTCGATAACAAATGACGAAAACGGACGGATTTCTCAGGTTTTTACTACATATGAACACTTTTCACATTATCCCGTGCAACGCGGCTGCTAGTCCTCCTTTTCATCCAAAATCTTGAGGTTCTACGTCATGTCCAAGCCACCAAAGACGGCTAAAAAGTGAATAATCGACAACTAAAACTTGAATTGTACTACTTCTTACTGGCTATTACTTCAACTTAGAATCTACTTCTGTGTTCTACTATGGTGCTTTTAGTGTTTCCGCATAAGGCAGCACGCGACATAGCTTTGCACACGATAAATGTAACCGTTTAAGACTGAGGAGGTTCCAATGTGACGATCTGGCTTTAAGTCGATTCGATAACAAGTCACGAAAACGGACCTATTTCTCAGGTTTGTAGTACATATGAACACTTTACACATTCTCCCGTCCAACTCGGCTGCTAGTCTTCCTTTCATTCAGAATCTTAAGGTCCTAGGTAATGTCCAAGGCACCAAAAAAAGCTAAAAAGTCAATAATCGATACCTAAAACTTGAATTGTACTACTTCTTATTAGCTATTACATCAACTTCGAAGGTTCTTCTGTGTTCTACTATAGTGCTTAAAGTGTCTCCGCATACCGCAGCACGCGACATAGCTTTGCAGACTATAAATGTAACTGTTTCACAGAGAAGAGCGGCCAATGTGACGATCTGGCTTTAAGTCGATTCGATAACAAATGACGAAACCGGACGGATTTCTCAGGTTTTTACTACATATGAACACTTTTCACATTCTCCCGTACAACGCGGTTGCTAGTCCTCCTTTCATGCAAAATCTTAAGGTCCTAGGTCATGTCCAAGCCACCAAAGTCGGCTAAAAAGTGAATAATCGACAACTAAAACTTGAATTGTACTACATCTTATTAGCTATTACATCAACTTCGAAGGTTCTTCTGTGTTCTACTATAGTGCTTAAAGTGCCTCCGCATACCGCAGCACGCGACATAGCTTTGCAGACGATAAATGTAACCGTTTCAGAGAGAAGAGCGGCCAATGTGACGATCTGGCTTTAAGTCGATTCGATAACAAATGACGAAAACGGACGGATTTCTCAGGTTTTTACTACATATGAACACTTTTCACATTCTCCCGTGCAACGCGGCTGCTAGTCCTCCTTTCATCCAAAATCTTGAGGTTCTACGTCATGTCCAAGCCACCAAAGACGGCTAAAAAGTGAATAATCGACAACTAAAACTTGAATTGTACTACTTCTTACTGGCTATTACTTCAACTTAGAATCTACTTTTGTGTTCTACTATGGTGCTTTTAGTGTTTCCGCATAAGGCAGCACGCGACATAGCTTTGCACACGATAAATGTAACCGTTTCAGACAGAAGAGGTTCCAATGTGACGATCTGGCTTTAAGTCGATTCGATAACAAGTCACGAAAACGGACCTATTTCTCAGGATTTTAGTACATATGAACACTTTACACATTCTCCCGTCCAACTCGGCTGCTAGTCTTCCTTTCATTCAGAATCTTAAGGTCCTAGGTAATGTCCAAGGCACCAAAACAAGCTAAAAAGTCAATAATCGATACCTAAAACTAGAATTGTACTACTTCTTATTAGCTATTACATCAACTTCGAAGGTTCTTCTGTGTTCTACTATAGTGCTTAAAGTGCCTCCGCATACCGCAGCACGCGACATAGCTTTGCAGACGATAAATGTATTCGTCTCAGAGACAAAAGCGGCCAATGTGACGATCTGGCTTTAAGTCGATTCGATAACAAATGACGAAACCGGACGGATTTCTCAGGTTTTACTACATATGAACACCTTTCACATTTTCCCGTGCAACGTGGCTGCTAGTCCTCCTTTCATGCAAAATCTTAAGGTCCTAGGTCATGTCCAAGCCACCAAAGCCGGCTAAAAAGTGAATAATCGACAACTAAAACTTGAATTGTACTACTTCTTACTGGGTATTACTTCAACTTAGAAGCTTCTTCTGTGTTCCACTATGGTGCTTTTAGTGTCTCCGCATACCGCAGCACGCGACATAGCTTTGCAGACTATAAATGTAACTGTTTCAGAGAGAAGAGCGGCCAATGTGACGATCTGGCTTTAAGTCGATTCGATAACAAAAGACGAAACCGGACGGATTTCTCAGGTTTTGTACTACATATGAACTCTTGTCACATTCTCTCGTGCAACGCGGCTGCTAGTCCTCCTTTCATGCAAAATCGTAAGGTCTTAGGTCATGTCCAGGCCACCAAAGCCGGCTAAAAAGTGAATAATCGACAACTAAAACTTGAATTGTACTACTTCTTACTGGCTATTACTTCAACTTAGAAGCTTCTTCTGTGTTCCACTATGGTGCTTTTAGTGTCTCCGCATACCGCAGCACGCGACATAGCTTTGCAGACTATAAATGTAACTGTTTCAGAGAGAAGAGCGGCCAATGTGACGATCTGGCTTTAAGTCGATTCGATAACAAATGACGAAAACGGACGGATTTCTCAGGTTTTTACTACATATGAACACTTTTCACATTTTCCCGTGCAACGTGGCTGCTAGTCCTCCTTTCATGCAAAATCTTAAGGTCCTAGGTCATGTCCAAGCAACCAAAGCCGGCTAAAAAGTGAATAATCGACAACTAAAACTTGAATTGTACTACATCTTACTGGGTATTACTTCAACTTAGAAGCTTCTTCTGTGTTCCACTATGGTGCTTTTAGTGTCTCCGCATACCGCAGCACGCGACATAGCTTTGCAGACTATAAATGTAACTGTTTCAGAGAGAAGAGCGGCCAATGTGACGATCTGGCTTTAAGTCGATTCGATAACAAAAGACGAAACGGGACGGATTTCTCAGGTTTTGTACTACATATGAACTCTTGTCACATTCTCTCGTGCAACGCGGCTGCTAGTCCTCCTTTCATGCAAAATCTTAAGGTCCTAGGTAATGTCCAAGCCACCAAAGCCGGCTAAAATGTGAATAATCGACAACTGAAACTTGAATTGTACTACTTCTTACTGGCTATTAATTCAACTTAGCAGCTTCTTCTGTGTTCTACTATGGTTCTTTTAGTGTCTCCGCATACCGCAGCACGCGACATAGCTTTGCAGACGATAAATGTAACCGTCTCAGAGAGAAAAGCGGCCAATGTGTTGATCTGGCTTTAAGTCGATTCGATAACAAATGACGAAAACGGACGGATTTCTCAGCTTTTTACTACATATGAACACTTTTCACTTTCTCCCGTGCAACGAGGCTGCTAGTCCTCCTTTCATCCAAAATCTTGAGGTTCTACGTCATGCCCAAGCCACCAAAGCCGGCTAAAAAGTGAATAATCGACAACTAAAACTTGAATTGTACTACTTCTAACTGGCTATTACTTCAACTTATAAGCATCTTCTGTGTTCTACTATGGTGCCTTTAGTGTCTCCGCATACCGCAGCACGCGACATAGCTTTGCAGACGATAAATGTAACCGTCTCAGAGAAAAAAGCGGCCAATGTAACGATATGGCTTTAAGTAGATTCGATAACAGATGACGAAAACGGACTGATTTCTCAGGTTTTTACTACATATGAACACTTGTCACATTCTCCCGTGCAACTCGGCAGCTAGCCCCCCTTTCACGCACAATCTTAAGGTCCTAGCTCATGTCCAAGGCACCAAGGCCAGCTAAAAAGTCAATAATCGATACCTAAAACTTGAATTGTACTACTTGTTACTGGCTGTTACATCAACTTAGAAGGTTCATCAGTGTCCTACTATGGTGCTTTCAGTGTCTCCGCATACGGCAGCACGCGGCATAGCTTTGCAGGCGATAAGTACAACCATTTCAGAGAGAAGAGCGGCCAATATGACGATCTGGCTTTAAGTCGATTCGATAATAAATGACGAAAACGGACGGATTTCTCAGGTTTTTACTACATATGAACACTTTTCCAATTCTCCGTGCAACTCGGCTGCTAGTCCTCCTTTCATTCAAAATCTTAAGTTCCTAGCTCATGTCCAAGGCTCCAAAAAATTTAAAAAGTCAATAATCGATACCTAAAACTTGAATTGTACTACTTCTTACTGGCTATTACATCAACTTAGAAGTTTCATCTGTGTTCTACTATGGAGCTTATAGTGTCTCCGGATACCGCAGCACGCGACATAGCTTTGCAGACGATAAGTACAACCGTCTCAGAGAGAAAATCGGCCAATGTGACGATCTGCCTTTAAGTCGATTCGATAACAAATGACGAAATCGGACGGATTTCTCAGGTTTTATAATACATATAAACACTTTTCACATTCTCCCGTGAACGCGGCTGCTAGTCCTCCTTTCATGCAAAATCTTAAGTTCCTAGCTCATGTCCAAGGCACCAAAGTAGGGTAAAAAGTCAATAATCGATACCTAAAACTTGAATTGTACTACTTCTAACTGGCTATTACATCAACTTAGAAGCTTCATCTGTGTTCTACTATGGTGCTTTTAGTGTCTCTGCATACCGCAGCACGCGACATAGCTTTGCAAACGATAAATGTAACTGTTTCAGAGAGAAGAGCGGCCAATGTGACGATCTGGCTTTAAGTCGATTCGATAACAAGTCACGAAAACGGACAGATTTCTCAGGTTTTTACTACATATGACCACTTGTCACATTCTCCCGTGCAACGTGGCTGCTAGTCCTCCTTTCATGCAAAATCTTAAGGTCCTAGGTCATGTCCAAGTCACCAAAGCCGGCTAAAAAGTGAATAATCGACAACTTAGACTTGAATTGTACTACATCTTACTGGCTATTACTTCAACTTACAAGCTTCTTCTGTGTTCTACTATGGTGCTTTTAGTGTTTCCGCATACAGCAGCACGCGACATAGCTTTGCAGACGATAAATGTAACCGTTTCAGAGAGAAGAGCGGCCAATGTGACGATCTGGCTTTAAGTCGATTCGATAACAAATGACGAAAACGGACGGATTTCTCCGGTTTTTACTACATATGAACACTTTTCACATTCTCCCGTGCAACGCGGCTGCTAGTCCTCCTTTCATGCAAAATCTTAACGTCCTAGGTCATGTCCAAGCCACCAAAGCCGGCTAAAAAGTGAATAATCGACAGCTAAAACTTGAATTGTACTACTTCTTACTGGCTATTACTTCAACTTAGAAGCTACTTCTGTGTTCTACTATGGTGCTTTTAGTGTCTCCGCATACCGAGGGCACGCAACATAGCTTTGCAGACGATAAGTACAACCGTTTCAGAGAGAAGAGCGGCCAATGTGACGATCTGGCTTTAAGTCGATTCGATAACAAATGACGAAAACGGACGGATTTCTCAGGATTTTACTACATATGAACACTTTTCACATTCTCCCGTGCAACGCGGCTGCTAGTCCTCCTTTCATGCTAAATCGTAAGTTCCTAGCTCATGTACAAGACACCAAAGACTGGCAAAAAGTCAATAATTGATACCTAACACTTGAATTGTACTACTTCTTACTGGCTATTACATCAACTTAGAAGCTTCATCTGTGTTTTACTATGGTGCTTTTAGTGTCTCCGCATGCCGCAGCACGCGACATAGCTTTGCAGACGATAAATGTAACCGTCTCAGAGAGAAAAGCGGCCAATGTGACGACCTGGCTTTAAGTCGATTCGATAACAAATGACGAAAACGGACGGATTTCTAACGTTTTTACTACGTAAGAACACTTTTCACATTCTCCCGTGGAACTCGGCATCTAGTCCTCCTTTCATGCAGAATCTTAAGGTCCTAGGTAATGTCCAAGTCACCAAAGCCAGCTAATAAGTCAGTAATCGATACTAAAACTTGAATTTTACTACTTGTTACTGGCTGTTACATCAACTTAGAAGCTTCATCTGTGTTCTACTATGGTGCTTTTAGTGTCTCCGCATACCGCAGCACGCGACTAGCTTTGCAGACGATAAGTACAACCGTTTCAGAGAGAAGAGCGTCCAATGTGACGAACTGGCTTTAAGTCGATTCGATAACAAATGACGAAAACGGACGGATTTCTCAGGTTTTTAGTACATATGAACACTTTTCACATTCTCCCGTGCAACTCGGTTGCTAGTCCTCCTTTCATTCAGAATCTTAAGGTCCTAGGTAATGTCCAAGGCACCAAAGCAAGCTAAAAAGTCAATAATCGATACCTAAAACTTGAATTGTACTACTTCTTACTGGCTATTACATCAACTTAGAAGCTTCATCTCTGATCAACTATGGTGCTTTTAATGTCTCCGCATACCGCAGCACGCGACATAGCTTTGCAGACGATAATTTACAACTATTTCAGAGAGAAGAGCGGCCAATCTGACGATCTGCCTTTAAGTCGATTCGATAACAAATGACGAAAACGGAAGGAATTCTCAGGTTTTTACTACATATGAACCCTTTTCACATTCTCCCGTGCAACGCGGCTGCTACTCCTCCTTTCATGCAAAATCTTAAGGTTCCACCTCATGTCCAAGGCACCAAAGCCGGCTAAAAATCAATAATCGATAAACAAAACATGAATTGTACTGCTTCTTACTGGCTATTGCTTCAACTTATAAGCTTCTTCTGTGTTCTACTATGGTTCTTTTAGTGTCTCCGCATACCGCAGCACGAGACATAGCTTTGCAGACGATAAATGTAACCGTTTCAGACAGAAGAGCGGCCAATGTGACGATCTGGCTTTAAGCCGATTCGATAACAAATGACGAAAACGGACGGATTTCTCAGGTTTTTACTACATATGAACACTTTTCACATTCTCCCGTGCAACGCTGCTGCTAGTCCTCCTTTCATACAAAATCTTAAGGTCCTAGGTCATGTCCAAGCCACCAAAGCCGGCTAAAAATGAATAATCGACAACTAAAACTTGAATTGTACTACTTCTTACTGGGTATTACTTCAACTTAGAAGGTTCTTCTGTGTTCCACTATGGTGCTTTTAGTGTCTCCGCATACCGCAGCACGCGACATAGCTTTGCAGACGATAAATGTAACCGTCTTAGAGAGAAAAGCGGCCAATGTGTTGATCTGGCTTTAAGTCGATTCCATAACAAATGACGAAAACGGACGGAATTCTCAGGTTTTTACTACATATGAACACTTTTCACATTCTCCCTTTCAACTCGGCTGCTAGTCTTCCTTTCATTCAGAATCTTAAGGTCCTAGGTAATGTCCAAGTCACCAAAGCCAGCTAATAAGTCAGTAATCGATACTAAAACTTGAATTTTACTACTTGTTACTGGCTATTGCTTCAACTTATAAGCTTCTTCTGTGTTCTACTATGGTTCTTTTAGTGTCTCCGCATACCGCAGCACGAGACATAGCTTTGCAGACGATAAATGTAACCGTTTCAGACAGAAGAGCGGCGAATGTGACGATCTGGCTTTAAGCCGATTCGATAACAAATGACGAAAACGGACGGATTTCTCAGGGTTTTACTACATATGAACACTTTTCACATTCTCCCGTGTAACGCGGCTGCTAGTCCTCCTTTCATGCAAAATCTTAAGGTCCTAGGTCATGTCCAAGCCACCAAAGCCGGCTAAAAATGAATAATCGACAACTAAAACTTGAATTGTACTACTTCTTACTGGGTATTACTTCAACTTAGAAGGTTCTTCTGTGTTCCACTATGGTGCTTTTAGTGTCTCCGCATACCGCAGCACGCGACATAGCTTTGCAGACGATAAATGTAACCGTCTTAGAGAGAAAAGCGGCCAATGTGTTGATCTGGCTTTAAGTCGATTCCATAACAAATGACGAAAACGGACGGATTTCTCAGGTTTTTACTACATATGAACACTTTTCACATTCTCCCGTGCAACGCGGCTGCTAGTCTTCCTTTCATTCAGAATCTTAAGGTCCTAGGTAATGTCCAAGGCACCAAATAAAGCTAAAAAGTCAGTAATCGATACCTAAAACTTGAATTGTACTACTTCTTATTAGCTATTACATCAACTTCGAAGGTTCTTCTGTGTTCTACTATAGTGCTTAAAGTGTCTCCGCATACCGCAGCACGCGACATAGCTTTGCAGACTATAAATGTAACTGTTTCACAGAGAAGAGCGGCCAATGTGACGATCTGGCTTTAAGTCGATTCGATAACAAATGACGAAAACGGACGGATTTCTCAGGTTTTTACTACATATGAACACTTTTCACATTCTCCCGTGCAACGCGGCTGCTAGTCCTCCTTTCATCCAAAATCTTGAGGTTCTACGTCATGTCCAAGCCACCAAAGACGGCTAAAAAGTGAATAATCGACAACTAAAACTTGAATTGTACTACTTCTTACTGGCTATTACTTCAACTTAGAATCTACTTCTGTGTTCTACTATGGTGCTTTTAGTGTTTCCGTATAAGGCAGCACGCGACATAGCTTTGCACACGATAAATGTAACCGTTTCAGACTGAGGAGGTTCTAATGTGACGATCTGGCTTTAAGTCGATTCGATAACAAGTCACGAAAACGGACCTATTTCTCAGGTTTTTAGTACATATGAACACTTTACACATTCTGCCGTCCAACTCGGCTGCTAGTCTTCCTTTCATTCAGAATCTTAAGGTCCTAGCTCATGTCCAAGCCATCAAAGCCGGCTAAAAAGTCAATAATCGATACCTAAAACTTGAATTGTACTACATCTTATTAGCTATTACATCAACTTCGAAGGTTCTTCTGTGTTCTACTATAGTGCTTAAAGTGCCTCCGCATACCGCAGCACGCGACATAGCTTTGCAGACGATAAATGTAACAGTTTCAGAGAGAAGAGCGGCCAATGTGACGATCTGGCTTTAAGGCGATTCGATAGCAAATGACGAAAACGGACGGATTTCTCAGGTTTTTACTACATATGAACACTTTTCACATTCTCCCGTGCAACGCGGCTGCTAGTCCTCCTTTCATCCAAAATCTTGAGGTTCTACGTCATGTCCAAGCCACCAAAGACGGCTAAAAAGTGAATAATAGACAACTAAAACTTAAATTGTACTACCTCTTACTGGCTATTACTTCAACTTATAAGCATCTTCTGTGTTCTACTATGGTGCCTTTAGTGTCTCCGCATACCGCAGCACGCGACATAGCTTTGCAGACTATAAATGTAACTGTTTCAGAGAGAGAAGCGGCCAATGTGACGATCTGGCTTTAAGTCGATTCGATAACAAAAGACGAAACCGGACGGATTTCTCAGGTTTTGTACTACATATGAACTCTTGTCACATTCTCTCGTGCAACGCGGCTGCTAGTCCTCCTTTCATGCAAAATCTTAAGGTCCTAGGTCATGTCCAAGCCACCAAAGCCGGCTAAAAAGTGAATAATCGACAACTAAAACTTGAATTGTACTACTTCTTACTGGGTATTACTTCAACTTAGAAGCTTCTTCTGTGTTCCACTATGGTGCTTTTAGTGTCTCCGCATACCGCAGCACGCGACATAGCTTTGCAGACTATAAATGTAACTGTTTCAGAGAGAAGAGCGGCCAATGTGACGATCTGGCTTTAAGTCGATTCGATAACAAATGACGAAAACGGACGGATTTCTCAGGTTTTACTACATATGAACACTTTTCACATTTTCCCGTGCAACGTGGCTGCTAGTCCTCCTTTCATGCAAAATCTTAAGGTCCTAGGTCATGTCCAAGCCACCAAAGCCGGCTAAAAAGTGAATAATCGACAACTAAAACTTGAATTGTACTACTTCTTACTGGGTATTACTTCAACTTAGAAGCTTCTTCTGTGTTCCACTATGGTGCTTTTAGTGTCTCCGCATACCGCAGCACACGACATAGCTTTGCAGACTGTAAATGTAACTGTTTCAGAGAGAAGAGCGGCCAATGTGACGATCTGGCTTTAAGTCGATTCGATAACAAAAGACGAAACCGGACGGATTTCTCATGTTTTTACTACATATGAACACTTTTTACATTCTCACGTGCAACGCAGCTGCTAGTCCTCCTTTTATGCAAAATCTTAAGGTCCTAGGTCATGTCTAAGCTACCAAAGCCGGCAAAAAGTGAATAATCGACAACTAAAACTTGAATTGTACTACTTCTTACTGGCTATTACTTCAACTTAGAATCTACTTCTGTGTTCTACTATGGTGCTTTTAGTGTTTCCGCATAAGGCAGCACACGACATAGCTTTGCACACGATAAATGTAACCGTTTCAGACAGAAGAGGTTCCAATGTGACGATCTGGCTTTAAGTCGATTCGATAACAAGTCACGAAAACGGACGGGTTTCTCAGATTTTTAGTACATATGAACACTTTACACATTCTCCCGTCCAACTCGGCTTGTAGTCCTCCTTTCATTCAGAATCTTAAGGTCCTAGGTAATGTCCAAGGCAGCAAAACAAGCTAAAAAGTCAATAATCGATACATAAAACTTGAATTGTACTACATCTTATTAGCTATTACTTCAACTTCGAAGGTTCCTCTGTGTTCTGCTATAGTGCTTAAAGTGCCTCCGCATACCGCAGCACGCGACATAGCTTTGCAGACGATAAATGTAACCGTTTCAGAGAGAAGAGCGGCCAATGTGACGATCTGGCTTTAAGTCGATTCGATAACAAGTGACGAAAACGGACGGATTTCTCAGGTTTTTACTACATATGAACACTTTTCACATTCTCCCGTGCAACGCGGCTGCTAGTCCTCCTTTTATGCAATATTTTAAGGTTCTAGGTCATGTCCAAGCCACCTAAGCCGGCTAAAAAGTGAATAATCGACAACTAATACTTGAATTGTACTACTTCTTATTGGATATTACATCAACTTCGAAGCTTCTTCTGTGTTCTACTATAGTGCTTTTAGTGCCTCCGCATATCGCAGCACGCGACATAACTTTGCAGACGATACACGTAACAGTCTCAGAGAGAAAAGCGGCCAATGTGACGATCTGGCTTTAAATCGATTCGATAACAAATGACGAAAACGGACGGATTTCTCAGGTTTTTACTACATATGAACACTTGTCACATTCTCCCGTGCAACGCGGCTGCTAGTCCTCCTTTCATGCAAAATCTTAACGTCCAAGGTCATGTCCAAGCCACCAAAGCCGGCTAAAAAGTGAATAATCGACAACTAAAACTTGAATTGTACTACTTCTTACTGGCTATTACTTCAACTTAAAGGCATGTTCTGAGTTCTACTATGGTGCTTTTAGTGTCTCCGCATACCGCAGCACGCGACATAGCTTGCAGACGATAAATGTAACCGTCTCAGAGAGAAAAGCGGCCAATGTGTTGATCTGGCTTTAAGTCGATTCGATAACAAATGATGAAACCGGACGGATTTCTCAGCTTTTTACTACATATGAACACTTTTCACTTTCTCCCGTGCAACGAGGCTGCTAGTCCTCCTTTCATCCAAAATCTTGAGGTTCTACGTCATGCCCAAGCCACCAAAGCCGGCTAAAAAGTGAATAATCGACAACTAAAACTTGAATTGTACTACTTCTTACTGGCTATTACTTCAACTTATAAGCATCTTCTGTGTTCTACTATGGTGCCTTTAGTGTCTCCGCATACCGCAGCACGCGACATAGCTTTGCAGACGATAAATGTAACCGTCTCAGAGAAAAAAGCGGCCAATGTAACGATATGGCTTTAAGTAGATTCGATAACAGATGACGAAAACGGACTGATTTCTCATGTTTTTACTACATATGAACACTTTTTACATTCTCACGTGCAACGCAGCTGCTAGTCCTCCTTTTATGCAAAATCTTAAGGTCCTAGGTCATGTCTAAGCTACCAAAGCCGGCTAAAAAGTGAATAATCGACAACTAAAACTTGAATTGTACTACTTCTTACTGGCTATTACTTCAACTTAGAATCTACTTCTGTGTTCTACTATGGTGCTTTTAGTGTTTCCGCATAAGGCAGCACACGACATAGCTTTGCACACGATAAATGTAACCGTTTCAGACAGAAGAGGTTCCAATGTGACGTTCTGGCTTTAAGTCGATTCGATAACAAGTCACGAAAACGGACGGGTTTCTCAGATTTTTAGTACATATGAACACTTTACACATTCTCCCGTCCAACTCGGCTTGTAGTCCTCCTTTCATTCAGAATCTTAAGGTCCTAGGTAATGTCCAAGGCAGCAAAACAAGCTAAAAAGTCAATAATCGATACCTAAAACTTGAATTGTACTATATCTTATTAGCTATTACTTCAACTTCGAAGGTTCCTCTGTGTTCTACTATAGTGCTTAAAGTGCCTCCGCATACCGCAGCACGCGACATAGCTTTGCAGACGATAAATGTAACCGTTTCAGAGAGAAGAGCGGCCAATGTGACGATCTGGCTTGAAGTCGATTCGATAACAAATGACGAAAACGGACGGATTTCTCAGGTTTTTACTACATATGAACACTTGTCACATTATCCCGTGCAACGCGGCTGCTAGTCCTCCTTTTATGCAATATTTTAAGGTCCTAGGTCATGTCCAAGCCACCTAAGCCGGCTAAAAAGTGAATAATCGACAACTAATACTTGAATTGTACTACTTCTTACTGGCTATTACATCAACTTCGAAGCTTCTTCTGTGTTCTACTATAGTGCTTTTAGTGCCTCCGCATATCGCAGCACGCGACATAACTTTGCAGACGATACATGTAACAGTCTCAGAGAGAAAAGCGGCCAATGTGACGATCTGGCTTTAAATCGATTCGATAACAAATGACGAAAACGGACGGATTTCTCAGGTTTTTACTACATATGAACACTTTTCACATTCTCCCGTGCAACGTGGCTGCTTCTCCTCCTTTCATGCAAAATCTTAAGGTCCTAGGTCATGTCCAAGCCACCAAAGCTGGCTAAAAAGTGAACAATCGTCAACTACAACTTGAATTGTACTTCTTCTTACTGGCTATTACTTCAACTTAGAAGCTTCTTCTGTGTTGTACTATGGTTCTTTTAGGGTCTCCGCATACCGCAGCACGCGACTAGCTTTGCAGACGATAAATGTAACCTTTTCAGAGAGAAGAGCGGCCAATGTGACGATCTGGCTTTAAGTCGATTCGATAACAAATGACGAAAACGGACGGATTTCTCAGGTTTTTACTACATATGAATACTTTTCACATTCGCCCGTGCAACGCAGTTGCTAGTCCTCCTTTCATGCAAAATCTTAAGGTCCTATGTCATGTCCACGCCACCAAAGCCGGCTAAAAAGTGAATAATCGACAGCTAAAACTTGAATTGTACTACTTCTTACTGGCTATTACTTCAACTTAGAAGCTACTTCTGTGTTCTACTATGGTGCTTTTAGTGTTTCCGCATACCGCAGCACGCGACATAGCTTTGCAGAACATAAATGTAACCGTTTCAGAGAGAAGAGCGGCCAATGTGACGATCTGGCTTTAAGTCGATTCGATAACAAATGACGAAAACGGACGGATTTCTCAGGTTTTTACTACATATGAACACTTTTCACATTCTCCCGTGCAACGTGGCTGCTTCTCCTCCTTTCATGCAAAATCTTAAGGTCCTAGGTCATGTCCAAGCCACCAAAGCCGGCTAAAAAGTGAATACTCGACAACTAAAACTTGAATTGTACTACCTCTTACTGGCTATTACTTCAACTTAGAAGCTTCTTCTGTGTTCTACTATGGTGCTTTTAGTGTCTCCGCATACCGCAGCACGCGACATATCTTTGCAGACGATAAATGTAACCGTCTCAGAGAGAAAAGCGGCCAATGTGACGATCTGGCTATAAATCGATTCGATAACAAATGACGAAAACGGACGGATTTCTCAGGTTTTTACTAGATATGATCACTTTTCACATTCTCCCTTGCAACTCGGCTGCTAGTCCTCCTTTCATGCAGAATCTTAAAGTCCTAGCTCATGTCCAAGCCATCAAAGCCGGCTAAAAAGTCAATAATCAATACATAAAACTTGAATTGTACTACTTCTTACTGGCTATTACTTCAACTTAGAAGCTTCTTCTGTATTTTACTATGGTGCTTTTACTGTTTCCGCATACCGCAGCACGAGACATAACTTTGCAGACGATATATGTAACCGTTTCAGAGAAAAGAGCGGCCAGTGTGACAATCGGGCTCTAAGTCGATTCGGTAACAAATGACGAAAACGGACGGATTTCTCAGGTTTTTACTACATATGAATACTTTTCACATTCTCCCGTGCAACGCAGTTCCTAGTCCTCCTTTCATGCAAAATCTTAAGGTCCTAGGTCATGTCCATGCCACCAAAGCCGGCTAAAAAGTGAATACTCGACAACTAAAACTTGAATTGTACTACTTCTTACTGGCTATTACTTCAACTTAGAAGCTTCTTCTGTGTTATACTATGGTGCTTTTAGTGTCTCCGCATACCACAGCACGCGACATAGCTTTGCAGATAATAAGTACACCCGTTTCAGAGAGAAGAGCGGCCAATGTGACGATCAGGCTTTAAGTCGATTCGATAACAAATGACGAAAACGGACGAATTTCTCAGGTTTTTACTACATATGAACACTTTTCACATTCTCCCGTGCAACGCGGCTGCTAGTCCTCCTTTCATTCAGAATCTTAAGGTCCTAGTTAATGTCCAAGGCAACAAAGCAAGCTAAAAAGTCAATAATCGATACCTAAAACTTGAATTGTACTACTTCTTACTGGCTATTACATCAACTTAGAAGCTTCTTCTGTGTTCTACTATGGTGCTTTTAGTGTTTCCGCATACCGAGGGCACGCGACATAGCTTTGCAGACGATAAGTACAACCGTTTCAGAGAGAAGAGCGGCCAATGTGACGATCTGGCTTTAAGTCGATTCGATAACAAATGACGAAAACGGACGGATTTCTCAGGTGTTTACTACATATGAACACTTTTCACATTCTCCCGTGCAATGCAGCTGCTAGTCCTCCTTTCATGCAAAATCTTAAGGTCGTAGGTCATGTCCAAGCCACCAAAGCCGGCTAAATAGTGAATAATCGACAGCTAAAACTTGAATTATACTACTTCTTACTGGCTATTACTTCAACTTAGAATCTACTTCTGTGTTCTACTATGGTGCTTTTAGTGTTTCCGCATAAGGCAGCACACGACATAGCTTTGCACACGATAAATGTAACCGTTTCAGACAGAAGAGGTTCCAATGTGACGTTCTGGCTTTAAGTCGATTCGATAACAAGTCACGAAAACGGACGGGTTTCTCAGATTTTTAGTACATATGAACACTTTACACATTCTCCCGTCCAACTCGGCTTGTAGTCCTCCTTTCATTCAGAATCTTAAGGTCCTAGGTAATGTCCAAGGCAGCAAAACAAGCTAAAAAGTCAATAATCGATACCTAAAACTTGAATTGTACTATATCTTATTAGCTATTACTTCAACTTCGAAGGTTCCTCTGTGTTCTACTATAGTGCTTAAAGTGCCTCCGCATACCGCAGCACGCGACATAGCTTTGCAGACGATAAATGTAACCGTTTCAGAGAGAAGAGCGGCCAATGTGACGATCTGGCTTGAAGTCGATTCGATAACAAATGACGAAAACGGACGGATTTCTCAGGTTTTTACTACATATGAACACTTGTCACATTATCCCGTGCAACGCGGCTGCTAGTCCTCCTTTTATGCAATATTTTAAGGTCCTAGGTCATGTCCAAGCCACCTAAGCCGGCTAAAAAGTGAATAATCGACAACTAATACTTGAATTGTACTACTTCTTACTGGCTATTACATCAACTTCGAAGCTTCTTCTGTGTTCTACTATAGTGCTTTTAGTGCCTCCGCATATCGCAGCACGCGACATAACTTTGCAGACGATACATGTAACAGTCTCAGAGAGAAAAGCGGCCAATGTGACGATCTGGCTTTAAATCGATTCGATAACAAATGACGAAAACGGACGGATTTCTCAGGTTTTTACTACATATGAACACTTTTCACATTCTCCCGTGCAACGTGGCTGCTTCTCCTCCTTTCATGCAAAATCTTAAGGTCCTAGGTCATGTCCAAGCCACCAAAGCTGGCTAAAAAGTGAACAATCGTCAACTACAACTTGAATTGTACTTCTTCTTACTGGCTATTACTTCAACTTAGAAGCTTCTTCTGTGTTGTACTATGGTTCTTTTAGGGTCTCCGCATACCGCAGCACGCGACTAGCTTTGCAGACGATAAATGTAACCTTTTCAGAGAGAAGAGCGGCCAATGTGACGATCTGGCTTTAAGTCGATTCGATAACAAATGACGAAAACGGACGGATTTCTCAGGTTTTTACTACATATGAATACTTTTCACATTCGCCCGTGCAACGCAGTTGCTAGTCCTCCTTTCATGCAAAATCTTAAGGTCCTATGTCATGTCCACGCCACCAAAGCCGGCTAAAAAGTGAATAATCGACAGCTAAAACTTGAATTGTACTACTTCTTACTGGCTATTACTTCAACTTAGAAGCTACTTCTGTGTTCTACTATGGTGCTTTTAGTGTTTCCGCATACCGCAGCACGCGACATAGCTTTGCAGAACATAAATGTAACCGTTTCAGAGAGAAGAGCGGCCAATGTGACGATCTGGCTTTAAGTCGATTCGATAACAAATGACGAAAACGGACGGATTTCTCAGGTTTTTACTACATATGAACACTTTTCACATTCTCCCGTGCAACGTGGCTGCTTCTCCTCCTTTCATGCAAAATCTTAAGGTCCTAGGTCATGTCCAAGCCACCAAAGCCGGCTAAAAAGTGAATACTCGACAACTAAAACTTGAATTGTACTACCTCTTACTGGCTATTACTTCAACTTAGAAGCTTCTTCTGTGTTCTACTATGGTGCTTTTAGTGTCTCCGCATACCGCAGCACGCGACATATCTTTGCAGACGATAAATGTAACCGTCTCAGAGAGAAAAGCGGCCAATGTGACGATCTGGCTATAAATCGATTCGATAACAAATGACGAAAACGGACGGATTTCTCAGGTTTTTACTACATATGATCACTTTTCACATTCTCCCTTGCAACTCGGCTGCTAGTCCTCCTTTCATGCAGAATCTTAAAGTCCTAGCTCATGTCCAAGCCATCAAAGCCGGCTAAAAAGTCAATAATCAATACATAAAACTTGAATTGTACTACTTCTTACTGGCTATTACTTCAACTTAGAAGCTTCTTCTGTATTTTACTATGGTGCTTTTACTGTTTCCGCATACCGCAGCACGAGACATAACTTTGCAGACGATATATGTAACCGTTTCAGAGAAAAGAGCGGCCAGTGTGACAATCGGGCTCTAAGTCGATTCGGTAACAAATGACGAAAACGGACGGATTTCTCAGGTTTTTACTACATATGAATACTTTTCACATTCTCCCGTGCAACGCAGTTCCTAGTCCTCCTTTCATGCAAAATCTTAAGGTCCTAGGTCATGTCCATGCCACCAAAGCCGGCTAAAAAGTGAATACTCGACAACTAAAACTTGAATTGTACTACTTCTTACTGGCTATTACTTCAACTTAGAAGCTTCTTCTGTGTTATACTATGGTGCTTTTAGTGTCTCCGCATACCACAGCACGCGACATAGCTTTGCAGATAATAAGTACACCCGTTTCAGAGAGAAGAGCGGCCAATGTGACGATCAGGCTTTAAGTCGATTCGATAACAAATGACGAAAACGGACGAATTTCTCAGGTTTTTACTACATATGAACACTTTTCACATTCTCCCGTGCAACGCGGCTGCTAGTCCTCCTTTCATTCAGAATCTTAAGGTCCTAGTTAATGTCCAAGGCAACAAAGCAAGCTAAAAAGTCAATAATCGATACCTAAAACTTGAATTGTACTACTTCTTACTGGCTATTACATCAACTTAGAAGCTTCTTCTGTGTTCTACTATGGTGCTTTTAGTGTTTCCGCATACCGAGGGCACGCGACATAGCTTTGCAGACGATAAGTACAACCGTTTCAGAGAGAAGAGCGGCCAATGTGACGATCTGGCTTTAAGTCGATTCGATAACAAATGACGAAAACGGACGGATTTCTCAGGTGTTTACTACATATGAACACTTTTCACATTCTCCCGTGCAATGCAGCTGCTAGTCCTCCTTTCATGCAAAATCTTAAGGTCGTAGGTCATGTCCAAGCCACCAAAGCCGGCTAAATAGTGAATAATCGACAGCTAAAACTTGAATTATACTACTTCTTACTGGCTATTACTTCAACTTAGAAGCTACTTCTGTGTTCTACTATGGTGCTTTTAGTGTTTCCGCATACCGCAGCACGCGACATAGCTTTGCAGACGATAAATGTAACTGTTTCAGAGAGAAAAGCGGCCAATGTGACCATCTGGCTTAAAGTCGATTCGATAACAAATGACGAAACGAACGGATTTCTCAGGTTTTTACTACATATGAACACATTTCACATTCTCCCGTGCAACGCGGCTGCTAGTCCTCCTTTCATGCAAAATCTTAAGGTCTTAGGTCGTGTCCAAGCCACCAAAGCCGGCTAAAAAGTGAATAATCGACAACTAAAACTTGAATTGTACTACTTCTTACTGGCTATTACTTCAAATTAGAAGCTTCTTCTGTGGTCTACTATGGTGCTTTTAGTGTCTCCGCATACCGCAGCAAGCGACATAGCTTTGCAGACGATAAATGTAACCGTCTCAGAGAGAAAAGCGGCCAATGTGACGATCTGGCTTTAAGTCGATTCGATAACAAATGACGAATACGAACGGATTTCTCAGGTTTTTACTACATATGAACACTTTTCACATTCTCCCTTGCAACGCGGCTGCTAGTCCTCCTTTCATGCAAAATCTTATGGTCCTAGGTCATGTCCAAGCCACCAAAGCCGGCTAAAAAGTGAATAATCGACAACTAAAACTTGAATTGTACTACTTCTTACTTTCTATTGCTTCAAATTAGAAGCTTCTTCTGTGGTCTACTATGGTGCTTTTAGTGATTCGGCATACCGCAGCACGCGACGTAGCTTTGCAGACGATAAATGTAACCGTTTTAGAGAGAAGAACGGCCAATGTGACAAACTTCCTTCAAGTCGATTCAATAACATATGTCGAAAACGGACGGATTTCTCAGGTTTTTACTACATATGAACACTTTTCACATTCTCCCGAGCAACGCGGCTGCTATTCCTCCTTTCATGCAAAATCTTAAGGTCCTAGGTCATGTCCAAGCCAATAAAGCCGGCTAAAAAGTGAACAATCGACAACTACAACTTGAATTGTACTACTTCTTACTGGCTATTACTTCAACTTAGAAGCTTCTTCTGTGTTGTACTATGGTTCTTTTAGGGTCTCCGCATACCGCAGCACGCGACATAGCTTTGCAGACGATAAATGTAACCGTCTCAGAGAGAAAAGCGGCCAATACGACGATCTGGCTTTGAGTCGATTCGATAACAAATGACGAAAACGGACGGATTTCTCAGGTTTTTACTACATATGAACCCTTTTCACATTCTCCCGTGCAACGCGGCTGCAAGTCCTCATTTCATGCAAAATGTTAAGGTCCTAGTTCATGTCCAAGCCACCAAAGCCGTCTAAAAGGTAAATAATCGACAACTAAAATTTGAATTCTACCACTTCTTACTGGCTATTACTTCAACTTAGAAGCTTCTTCTGTGTTCTACTATGGTGCTTTTAGTGTCTCCGCATACCGCAGTACGCGACATAGCTTTGCAAACGCTAAATGTAACCGTCTCAGCGAGAAAAGCGGCCAATGTGACGATCTGGCTTTAAGTCGATTCGATAACAAATGACGAAAACGGACGGATTTATTTGGTTTTTACTAGATATGAACACTTTTCACATTCTCCCGTGCAACGCGGCTGCAAGTCCTCCTTTCATGCAAAATCTTAAGGTCGTAGGTCATGTCCAAGCCACCAAGGCCGGCTAAAAAGTGAATTATCGACAACTAAACTTGAATTGTACTTCTTCTTACTGGCTATTACTTCAACTTAGAAGGTTCTTCTGTGTTCTACTATGGTGCTTTTAGTGTCTCTGCATACCGCAGCACGCGACGTAGCTTTGCAGACGATAAATGTAACTGTTTCAGAGGGAAGAGCGGCCAATGTGATGATCTGGCTTTAAGTCGATTCGATAACAAATGACGAAAACGGACGGATTTTTCAGGTTTTTACTACATATGAACACTTTTCACATTCTCCCGTGCAACGCGGCTGCTAGTCCTCCTTTCATGCAAAATCTTAAGGTCCTAGGTCATGTCCAAGCCACCAAAGCCGGCTAAAAAGTGAATAATCGACATCTAAAATTTGAATTGTACTAATTCTTACTGGCTATTACTTCAACTTAGAAGCTTCTTCTGTGTTCTACTATGGTGCTTTTATTGTCTCCGCATACCGCAGCACGCGACATAGCTTTGCAGACGATAAATGTAACCGTCTCAGTGAGAAAAGCGGCCAATGTGACGATCTGGCTTTAAGTCGATTCGATAACAAATGACGAAAACGGACGGATTTCTCAGGCTTTTGCTACATATGAACTCTTTTCACATTCTCCCGTGCAACGAGGCTGCTAGTCCTCCTTTCATCCAAAATTTAAGGTCCTAGGTCATGTCGAAGCCACCAAAGCCGGCTAAAAAGTGAATAGTCGACAGCTAAAACTTGAATTGTACTACTTCTTACTGGCTATTACTTCAACTTAGAAGCTACTTCTGTGTTCTACTATGGTGCGTTTAGTGTTTCCGCATACCGCAGCACGCAACATAGCTTTGCAGACGATAAATGTAACCGTTTCAGAGAGAAAAGCGGCCAATGTGATGATCTGGCTTTAAGTCGATTCGATAACAAATGACGAAAACGGACGGTTCTCTCAGGTTTTTACTACATATGAACACTTTTCACATTCTCCCGTGCTACGCGGCTGCTAGTCCTCCTTTCATGCAAAATCTTAAGGTGATATATCATGTCCAAGCCACCAAAGCCGGCTAAAAAGTGAATAATCGACAACTAAAACGTGAATTGTACTACTTCTTACTGGCTATTACTTCAACTTAGAAGCTTCTTCTGTGTTCTACTATGGTGCTTTTAGTGTTTCCGCTTACTGCAGCACGCGACATAGCTTTGCAGACGATAAATGTAACCGTTTCAGAGAGAAGAGCGGCCAATGTGACGATCTGGCTTTAAGTCGATTCGATAACAAATGACGAAACCGGACGGATTTCTCAGGTTTTTACTACATATGAACACTTGTCAGATTCTCCCGTGCACCGCGGCTGCAAGTCCTCGTTTCATGCAAAGTCTTAAGGTCCTAGGTCATGTCCAAGCCACCAAAGCCGGCTAAAAATTGTATAATCGACAACTAAATTTTGAATTGTACTACTTCTTACTGGCTATTACTTCAACTTAGAAGCTTCTTCTGTGTTCTATGGTGCTTTTAGTGTCTCCGCATATTGCAGCACGCGACATAGCTTTGCAGACGATAAATGTAACTATCTCAGAGAGAAAAGCGGCCAATGTGACGATCTGGCTTTAAGTCGATTCGATAACAAATGACGAAAACGGACGGATTTCTCAGGTTTTTACTACATATGAACACTTTTCACATTCTCCCGTGCAACGCGGCTGCAAGTCCTCGTTTCATGCAAAGTCTTAAGGTCCTAGGTCATGTCCAAGCCACCAAAGCCGGCTAAAAAGTGAATAATCGACAACTAAAACTTGAATTGTACTGCTTCTTACTCTCTATTACTTCCACTTAGAAGCTTCTTCTGTGTTCTAATATGGTGCTTTTAGTGTTTCGGCATACCGCAGAACGCGACATAGCTTTGCAGACGATAAATGTAACCGTTTCAGAGAGAAGAACGGCCAAAGTGACGATCTGGCTTTAAGTCGATTCGATAACAAATGACGAAACCGGACGGATTTCTCAGGTTTTTACTACATATGAACACTTGTCAGATTCTCCCGTGCACCGCGGCTGCAAGTCCTCGTTTCATGCAAAGTCTTAAGGTCCTAGGTCATGTCCAAGCCACCAAAGCCGGCTAAAAATTGTATAATCGACAACTAAATTTTGAATTGTACTACTTCTTACTGGCTATTACTTCAACTTAGAAGCTTCTTCTGTGTTTTATGGTGCTTTTAGTGTCTCCGCATATTGCAGCACGCGACATAGCTTTGCAGACGATAAATGTAACTATCTCAGAGTGAAAAGCGGCCAATGTGACGATCTGGCTTTAAGTCGATTCGATAACAAATGACGAAAACGGACGGATTTCTCAGTTTTTTACTACATATGAACACTTTTCACATTCTCCCGAGCAACGCGGCTGCTAGTCCTCCTTTCATGCAAAATGTTAAGGTCGTAGGTCATGTCCAAGCCACCAAAGCCGGCTAAAAAGTGAACAATCGACAACTACAACTTGAATTGTACTACTTCTTACCGGCTATTACTTCAACTTAGAAGCTTCTTCTGTGTTCTACTATGGTGCTTTTACTGTCTCCGCATACCGCAGCACGCGACATAGCTTTGCAGACGATAAATGTAAACGTCTCAGAGAGAAAAGCGGCCAATGTGACGATCTGGCTTTAAGTCGATTCGATAACAAATGACGAAAACGGACGGATTTCTCAGGTTTTTACTAAATATGAACCCTTTTCACATTCTCCCGTGCAACGCGGCTGCAAGTCCTCCTTTCATGCAAAGTCTTAAGGTCCTAGGTCATGTCCAAGCCACCAAAGCCGGCTAAAAAGAGAATAATCGACAACTAAAACTTGAATTGTAGTGCTTCATATTGGCTATTACTTCAACTTAGAAGCTTCTTCTGTGTTCTACTATGGTGCTTTTAGTGTTTCCGCATACCGCAGCACGCGACATGGCTTTGCAGACGATAAATGTAACAGTCTCAGAGAGAAAAGCGGCCAATGTGACGATCTGGCTTTAAGTCGATTCGATAACAAATGACGAAAACGGACGGATTTCTCAGGTTTTTAATACATATGAACCCTTTTCACATTCTCCCGTGCAACGCGGCTGCTAGTCCTCCTTTCATGCAAAATCATAAAGTTCCACCTCGTGTCCAAGGCACAAAAGCCGGCTAAAAATCAAAAATCGATAACCAAAACTTGATTTGTACTGCTTCTTACTGGCTATTGCTTCAACTTAGAAGCTTCTTCTGTGTTCTACTATGGTGCTTTTAGTGTTTCGGCATACCGCAGAACGCGACATAGTTTTGCAGACGATAAATGTAACCGTTTCAGAGAGAAGAACGGCCAATGTGACGATCTGGCTTTAAGTCGATTCGATAACAAATGACGAAAACGGACGGATTTCTCAGGTTTTTACTACATATGAACACTTTTCACATTCTCCCGTGCAACGCGGCTGCAAGTCCTCGTTTCATGCAAAGTCTTAATGTCCTAGGTCATGTCCAAGCCACCAAAGCCGGCTAAAAAGTGAATAATCGATAACTACAACTTGAATTGTACTACTTCTTACTGGCTATTACTTCAACTTAGAAGCTTCTTCTGTGTTGTACTATGGTTCTTTTAGGGTATCCGCATACCGCAGCACGCGACATAGCTTTGCAGACGATAAATGTAACCGTCTCAGAGAGAAGAGCGTCCAATGTGACGATCTGGCTTTAAGTCGATTCGATAACAAATGACGAAAACGGACGTATTTCTCAGGTTTTTACTGCATATGAACACTTTTCACATTCTCCCGTGCAACACGGCTGCAAGTCCTCCTTTCATGCAAAATCTTATGGTCCTAGGTCATGTCCAAGCCACCAAGGCCGGCTAAAAAGTGAATAATCGACAACTAAAACTTGAATTGTACTACTTCTTACTGGCTATTACTTCAACTTAGAAGCTTCTTCTGTGTTCTACTAGGGTGCTTTTAGTGTTTCGGCATACCGCAGAACGCGACATAGTTTTGCAGACGATAAATGTAACCGTTTCAGAGAGAAGAACGGCCAATGTGACGATCTGGCTTTAAGCCGATTCGATAACCAATGACGTAAACGGACGGACTTTTCAGGTTTTTACTACATATGAACACTTTTCACATTCTCCCGTGCAACGCGGCTGCAAGTCCTCGTTTCATGCAAAGTCTTAAGGTCCTAGGTCATGTCCAAGCCACCAAAGCCGGCTAAAAATTGAATAATCGACAACTAAAATTTGAATTGTACTACTTCTTACTGGCTATTACTTCAACTTAGGAGCATCTTCTGTGTTCTATGGTGCTTTTAGTGTCTCCGCATATTGCAGCACGCGACATAGCTTTGCAGACGATAAATGTAACCATCTCAGAGAGAAAAGCGGCCAATGAGACGATCTGGCCTTAAGTCGATTCGATAACAAATGACGAAAACCGACGGATTTCTCAGGTTTTTACTACATATGAACACTTTTCACATTCTCCCGTGCAACGCGGCTGCAAGTCCTCGTTTCATGCAAAATCTTAAGGTCCTAGGTCATGTCCAAGCCACCAAACCCGGCTAAAAAGTGAATAATCGACAACTAAAACTTGAATTGTACTGCTTCGTACTGGCTATTACTTCCACTTAGAAGCTTCTTCTGTGTTCTAATATGGTGCTTTTAGTGTTTCGGCATACCGCAGAACGCGACATAGCTTTGCAGACGATAAATGTAACCGTTTCAGATAGAAGAACGGCCAAAGTGACGATCTGGCTTTAAGTCGATTCGATAACAAATGACGAAAACGGACGGATTTCTCAGGTTTTTACTACATGTGAACACTTTTCACATTCTCCCGTGCAACGCGGCTGCAAGTCCTCCTTTCATGCATAGTCTTAAGGTCCTAGGTCATGTCCAAGCCACCAAAGCCGGCTCAAAAGTGAATAATCGACAACTAAAACTTGAATTGTACTGCTTCTTACTGGCTATTACTTCAACTTAGAAGCATCTTCTGTGTTCTACTATGGTGCTCTTAGTGTCTCCGCATACCGAAGCACGCGACATAGCTTTGCAGACGATAAATGGAACCGTCTCAGAGAGAAAAGCGGGCAATGTGACGATCTGGCTTTAAGTCGATTCGATAACAAATGACGAAAACGGACGGATTTCTCAGGTTTTTACTACATATGAACCCTTTTCACATTCTCCCGTGCAACGCGGCTGCAAGTCCTCCTTTCATGCAAAATGTTAAGGTCCTAGGTCATGTCCAAGCCACCAAAGCCGGCTGTTGTTGTTGTTGTCTTCAGTCCTGAGACTGGTTTGATGCAGCTCTCCATGCTACTCTATCCTGTGCAAGCTGCTTCATCTCCTAGTACCTACTGCAAACTACATCTTTCTGAATCTGCTTAGTGTACTCATCTGTCGGTCTCCCTCTACGATTTTTTCCCTCCACGCTGCCCTCCAATGCTAAATATGTGATCCCTTGATGCCTCAAAACATGCCCTACCAACCGATCCCTTCTTCTAGTCAAGTTGTGCCACAAACTTCTCTTCTCCCCAATCCTATTTAATACCTCCTCATTAGTTACGTGATCTATCCACCTTATCTTCAGTATTCTTCTGTAGCACCACATTTCGAAAGCTTCTATTCTCTTCTTGTCCAAACTAGTTATCTTCCATGTTTCACTTCCATACATGGCTACACTCCAAACAAATACTTTCAGAAACGACTTCCTGATACATAAATCTATATTCGATGTTAACAAATTTCTTTTCCTCAGAAACGATTTCCTTGCCATTGCCAGTCTACATTTTATATCCTATCTACTTCGACCATCATCAGTTATTTTACTTCCAAAATAGCAAAACTCCTTTACTACTTTAAGTGTCTCATTTCCTAATCTAATTCCCTCAGCATCACCCGATTTAATTTGATTACATTCCATTATCCTCGTTTTGCTTTTGTTAATGTTCATCTTATATCCTCCTTTCAAGACACTGTCCATTCCGTTCAACTGCTCTTCCAAGTCCTTTGCCGTCTCTGACAGAATTACAATGTCATCGGCGAACCTCAAAGTTTTTACTTCGTCTCCATGATTTTTAATACCTACTCCAAATTTTTCTTTTGTTTCCTTTACTGCTTGCTCAATATACAGATTGAATAACATCGGGGAGAGGCTACAACCCTGTCTCACTCCTTTCCCAACCACTGCTTCCCTTTCATGCCCCTCGACTCTTATGACTGCCATCTGGTTTCTGTACAAATTATAAATAGCCTTTCGCTCCCTTTATTTTACCCCTGCCACCTTTAGAATTTCAAAAAGAGTATTCCAGTCATTTTCATTGTCAAAAGCTTTCTCTAAGTCTACAAATGCTAGAAACGTAGGTTTGCCTTTTCTTAATCTTTCTTCTAAGATAAGTCGTAAGGTCAGTATTGCCTCACGTGTTCCAACATTTCGACGGAATCCAAACTGATCCTCCCCGAGGTCTTAGTCTGTAAAGAAGTATTTTGCAGCCGTGGCTTATTAAACTGATAGTTCGGTAATTTTCACATCTGTCAGCACCTGCTTTCTTTGGGATTGGAATTATTATATTCTTCTTGAAGTCTGAGGGTATTTCGCCTGTCTCAACATCAAAGCCGGCTAAAAAGTGAATAATCGACAACTAAAACTTGAATTGTCCTACATATTACAGGCTATTGCTTCAACTTAGAAGCTTCTTCTGTGTTCTACTATGGTGCTTTTAGTGTTTCCGCATACCGCAGCACGCGACATAGCTTTGCAGACGATAAATGTAACCGTTTCTGAGAGAAGAGCGGCCAATTTGACGATCTGGCTTTAAGTCGATTCCATAACAAATGACGAAAACGGACGAATTTCTCAGGTTTTTACTACAATTGAACCCTTTTCACATTGTCCCGTGCAACGCGGCTGCTACTCCTCGTTTCATGCAAAATCTTAAGGTCCCACCTCTTGTCCAAGGCACCAAAGCCGGCTAAAAATCAATAATGGATAACCAAAACTTGAATTGTACTGCTTCTTACTGGCTATTGCTTCAACTTAGAAGCTTCTTCTGTGTTCTGCTATGGTGCTTTTAGTGTCTCCGCATACCGCAGCACGCGACATAGCTTTGCAGACGATAAATGTAACTGTTTCAGAGAGAAAAGCGGCCAATGTGACGATCTGGCTTTAAGACGATTAGATAACAAATGACGAAAACGGACGGATTTCTCAGGTTTTTACTACATATCAACACTTTTCGCATTCTCCCGTGCAACGCGGCTGCACGTCCTCCTTTCATGCAAAATCTTATGGTCCTAGGTCATGTCCAAGCCACCAAAGCCGGCTAAAAAGTGAATAATCGACAACTAAAACTTGAATTGTACTACTTCTTACTGGCTATTACTTCAAATTAGAAGCTTCTTCTGTGTTCTACTATGGTGCTTTTAGTGTCTCCGCAAACCGCAGCACGCGACATAGCTTTGCAGACGATAAATGTAACCGTCTCAGAGAGAAAAGCGGCCAATGTGACGATCTGGCTTTAAGTCGGTTCGATAACAAATGACGAAAACGGACGGATTTCTCAGGTTTTTACTACATATGAACACTTTTCACATTCTCCCTTGCAACGCGGCTGCTAGTCCTCCTTTCATACAAAATCTTAAGGTCCTAGGTCATGTCCAAGCCACCAAAGCCGGCTAAAAAGTGAATAATCGACAACTAAAACTTGAATTGTACTACTTCTTACTGGCTACTGCTTCAACTTAGAAGCTTCCTCTGTGGTCTACTATGGTGCTTTTAGTGTCTCCGCATACAGCAGCACGCGACATAGCTTTGCAGACGATAAATGTAACCGTTTCAGAGAGAAGAGCGGCCAATGTGACGATCTGGCTTTAAGTCGATTCGATAACAAATGACGAAAACGGACGGATTTTTCAGGTTTTTACTACATATGAACACTTTTCACATTCTCCCGTGCAACGCAGCTGCTAGTCCTCCTTTCATGCAAAATCTTAAGGTCCTAGGTCATGTCCAAGCCACCAAAGCCGTCTAAAAAGTGAATAATCGACAACTACAACTTGAATTGTACTACTTCTTACTGGCTATTACTTCAACTTAGAAGCTTTTTCTGTGTTCTACTATGGTGCTTTTAGTGTCTCCGCATACCGCAGCACGCGACATAGCTTTGCAGACGATAAATGTAACCGTCTCAGAGAGAAAAGCGGCCAATGTGACGATCTGGCTTTAAGTCGATTCGATAACAAATGACGAAAACGGACGGATTTCTCAGGTTTTTACTACATATGAACCCTTTTCACATTCTCCCGTGCAACGCGGCTGCAAGTCCTCCTTTCATGCAAAATGTTAAGGTCCTAGGTCATGTCCAAGCCACCAAAGCCGGCTGTTGTTGTTGTTGTCTTCAGTCCTGAGACTGGTTTGATGCAGCTCTCCATGCTACTCTATCCTGTGCAAGCTGCTTCATCTCCTAGTACCTACTGCAAACTACATCTTTCTGAATCTGCTTAGTGTACTCATCTGTCGGTCTCCCTCTACGATTTTTTCCCTCCACGCTGCCCTCCAATGCTAAATATGTGATCCCTTGATGCCTCAAAACATGCCCTACCAACCGATCCCTTCTTCTAGTCAAGTTGTGCCACAAACTTCTCTTCTCCCCAATCCTATTTAATACCTCCTCATTAGTTACGTGATCTATCCACCTTATCTTCAGTATTCTTCTGTAGCACCACATTTCGAAAGCTTCTATTCTCTTCTTGTCCAAACTAGTTATCTTCCATGTTTCACTTCCATACATGGCTACACTCCAAACAAATACTTTCAGAAACGACTTCCTGATACATAAATCTATATTCGATGTTAACAAATTTCTTTTCCTCAGAAACGATTTCCTTGCCATTGCCAGTCTACATTTTATATCCTATCTACTTCGACCATCATCAGTTATTTTACTTCCAAAATAGCAAAACTCCTTTACTACTTTAAGTGTCTCATTTCCTAATCTAATTCCCTCAGCATCACCCGATTTAATTTGATTACATTCCATTATCCTCGTTTTGCTTTTGTTAATGTTCATCTTATATCCTCCTTTCAAGACACTGTCCATTCCGTTCAACTGCTCTTCCAAGTCCTTTGCCGTCTCTGACAGAATTACAATGTCATCGGCGAACCTCAAAGTTTTTACTTCGTCTCCATGATTTTTAATACCTACTCCAAATTTTTCTTTTGTTTCCTTTACTGCTTGCTCAATATACAGATTGAATAACATCGGGGAGAGGCTACAACCCTGTCTCACTCCTTTCCCAACCACTGCTTCCCTTTCATGCCCCTCGACTCTTATGACTGCCATCTGGTTTCTGTACAAATTATAAATAGCCTTTCGCTCCCTTTATTTTACCCCTGCCACCTTTAGAATTTCAAAAAGAGTATTCCAGTCATTTTCATTGTCAAAAGCTTTCTCTAAGTCTACAAATGCTAGAAACGTAGGTTTGCCTTTTCTTAATCTTTCTTCTAAGATAAGTCGTAAGGTCAGTATTGCCTCACGTGTTCCAACATTTCGACGGAATCCAAACTGATCCTCCCCGAGGTCTTAGTCTGTAAAGAAGTATTTTGCAGCCGTGGCTTATTAAACTGATAGTTCGGTAATTTTCACATCTGTCAGCACCTGCTTTCTTTGGGATTGGAATTATTATATTCTTCTTGAAGTCTGAGGGTATTTCGCCTGTCTCAACATCAAAGCCGGCTAAAAAGTGAATAATCGACAACTAAAACTTGAATTGTCCTACATCTTACAGGCTATTGCTTCAACTTAGAAGCTTCTTCTGTGTTCTACTATGGTGCTTTTAGTGTTTCCGCATACCGCAGCACGCGACATAGCTTTGCAGACGATAAATGTAACCGTTTCTGAGAGAAGAGCGGCCAATTTGACGATCTGGCTTTAAGTCGATTCCATAACAAATGACGAAAACGGACGAATTTCTCAGGTTTTTACTACAATTGAACCCTTTTCACATTGTCCCGTGCAACGCGGCTGCTACTCCTCGTTTCATGCAAAATCTTAAGGTCCCACCTCTTGTCCAAGGCACCAAAGCCGGCTAAAAATCAATAATGGATAACCAAAACTTGAATTGTACTGCTTCTTACTGGCTATTGCTTCAACTTAGAAGCTTCTTCTGTGTTCTGCTATGGTGCTTTTAGTGTCTCCGCATACCGCAGCACGCGACATAGCTTTGCAGACGATAAATGTAACTGTTTCAGAGAGAAAAGCGGCCAATGTGACGATCTGGCTTTAAGTCGATTAGATAACAAATGACGAAAACGGACGGATTTCTCAGGTTTTTACTACATATCAACACTTTTCGCATTCTCCCGTGCAACGCGGCTGCACGTCCTCCTTTCATGCAAAATCTTATGGTCCTAGGTCATGTCCAAGCCACCAAAGCCGGCTAAAAAGTGAATAATCGACAACTAAAACTTGAATTGTACTACATCTTACTGGCTATTACTTCAAATTAGAAGCTTCTTCTGTGTTCTACTATGGTGCTTTTAGTGTCTCCGCAAACCGCAGCACGCGACATAGCTTTGCAGACGATAAATGTAACCGTCTCAGAGAGAAAAGCGGCCAATGTGACGATCTGGCTTTAAGTCGATTCGATAACAAATGACGAAAACGGACGGATTTCTCAGGTTTTTACTACATATGAACACTTTTCACATTCTCCCTTGCAACGCGGCTGCTAGTCCTCCTTTCATACAAAATCTTAAGGTCCTAGGTCATGTCCAAGCCACTAAAGCCGGCTAAAAAGTGAATAATCGACAACTAAAACTTGAATTGTACTACTTCTTACTGGCTACTGCTTCAACTTAGAAGCTTCCTCTGTGGTCTACTATGGTGCTTTTAGTGTCTCCGCATACAGCAGCACGCGACATAGCTTTGCAGACGATAAATGTAACCGTTTCAGAGAGAAGAGCGGCCAATGTGACGATCTGGCTTTAAGTCGATTCGATAACAAATGACGAAAATGGACGGATTTTTCAGGTTTTTACTACATATGAACACTTTTCACATTCTCCCGTGCAACGCAGCTGCTAGTCCTCCTTTCATGCAAAATCTTAAGGTCCTAGGTCATGTCCAAGCCACCAAAGCCGTCTAAAAAGTGAATAATCGACAACTACAACTTGAATTGTACTACTTCTTACTGGCTATTACTTCAACTTAGAAGCTTTTTCTGTGTTCTACTATGGTGCTTTTAGTGTCTCCGCATACCGCAGCACGCGACATAGCTTTGCAGACGATAAATGTAACCGTCTCAGAGAGAAAAGCGGCCAATGTGACGATCTGGCTTTAAGTCGATTCGATAACAAATGACGAAAACGGACGGATTTCTCAGGTTTTTACTACATATGAACACTTTTCACGTTCTACCGTGCAACGCGGCTGCTAGTCCTCCTTTCATGCTAAATCTTAAGGTCCTAGGTCATGTCAAAGCCACCAAAGCCGGCTAAAAAGTGAATAATCGACAACTAAACCTTGAATTGTACTACTTATTACTTTCTATTACGTCAACTTAGAAGCTTCTTCTGTGTTCTACTATGGTGCTTTTAGTGTCTCCGCATACCGCAGCACGCGACACAGCTTTGCAGACGATAAATGGAACCGTCTCAGAGAGAAAAGCGGCCAATGTGACGATCTGGCTTTAAGTCGATTAGATAACAAATGACGAAAACGGACGGATTTCTCAGGTTTATACTACATATGAACACTTTTCACATTCTCCCTTGCAACGCGGCTGCTAGTCCTCCTTTCATGCTAAATCTTAAGGTCCTAGGTCATGTCCAAGCAACCAAAGTCGGCTGAAAAGTGAATAATCGACAACTAAAACTTGAATTGTACTACTACTTACTGGCTATTGCTTCAACTTAGAAGCTTCCTCTGTGGTCTACTATGGTGCTTTTAGTGTCTCCGCATACAGCAGCACGCGACATAGCTTTGCAGACGATAAATGTAACTGTTTCAGAGAGAAAAGCGGCCAATGTGACGATCTGGCTTTAAGTCGATTAGATAATAAATGACGAAAACGGACGGATTTCTCAGGTTTTTACTACATATCAACACTTTTCGCATTCTCCCGTGCAACGCGGCTGCAAGTCCTCCTTTCATGCAAAATCTTAGGGTCCTAGGTCATGTCCAAGCCACCAAAGCCGGCTAAAAAGTGAATAATCGACAACTAAAACTTGAATTGTACTACTTCTTACTGGCTATTACTTCAACTTAGAAGCATCTTCTGTGTTCTACTATGGTGCTTTTAGTGTTTCGGCGTACCGCAGCACGCGACATAGATTGGCAGACGATAAATGTAACCGTTTTAGAGAGAAGAACGGCCAATGTGACGATCTTCCTTTAAGTCGATTCGATAACAAATGGCGAAAACGGACGGATTTCTCAGGTTTTTACTACATATGAACACTTTTCACACTCTCCCGTGCAACTCGGCTGCTAGTCCTCCTTTCATGCAGAATCTTAAGGTCCTAGCTAATGTCTAAGGCAGCAAAGAAGGGTTAAAAGTCAATAATCGATACGTAAAACTTGAATTGTACTACTTTTGAATGGCTATTACATCATCTTAGATGCTTCTTCTGTGTTGTACTATGGTGCTTTTAGCGTCTCCGCATACCGCAGCACGCGACATTGCTTTGTACGACGATAAATGTAGCAGTTTCAGACAGAAGAGGTGCCAATGTGACGATCTGGCTTTAAGTCGATTCGATAACAAATGACGAAAACTGACGGATTTCTCAGGTTTTTACTACATATGAACACTTTTCACATTCTCCCGTGCAACGCGGCTGTTAGTCCCCCTTTCATGCAAAATCTTAAGGTCCTAGGTCATGTCCAAGCCACCAAAGCCGGCTAAAAAGTGAATAATCGACAACTAAAACTTGAATTGTACTACTTCTTACTGGCTATTGCTTCAACTTAGATGCTTCTTCTGTGTTCTACTATGGTGCTTTTAGTGTCTCCGCATACCGCAGCACGCGACATAGCTTTGCAGACGATAAATGTAACCGTCTCAGAGAGAAAAGCGGCCAGTGTGACGATCTGGATGTAAGTCGATTCGATAACAAATGACGAAAACAGACGGATTTCTCAGGTTTTTACTACATATGAACACTTTTCGCATTCTCCCGTGCAACGCGGCTGCTAGTCCTCCTTTCATGTAAAATCTTAAGGTCCTAGGTCATGTCCAAGCCACCAAAGCCGGCTAAAAAGTGAATAATCGACAACTAAAACTTGAATTGTACTACTTCTTACTGGCTATTGCTTCAACTTAGAAGTTTCTTCTGTGTTCTACTATGGCGCTTTTAGTGTCTCCGCATACCGCAGCACGCGACATAGCTTTGCAGACTATAAATGTTACCGTCTCAGAGAGAAAAGCGGCCAATGTGACGATCTGGCTTTAAGGCGATAACAAATGACGACAACGGACGGATTTCTCAGGTTTTTGCTGCATATGAACACTTTTCACATTCTCCCGTGCAACACGGCTGCTAGTCCTCCTTTCATGCAATATCTTAAGGTCCTAGGTCATGTCCAAGCCGCCAAAGCCGGCTAAAAAGTGAATGATCGACAACTAAATCTTGAATTGTACTACTTCTTACTGGCTATTGCTTCTACTTCGATGCTTCTTCTGTGTTCTACTATGGTGCTTTTAGTGTCTCCGCATACCGCATTACGCGATATAGGTTTGCAGACGATAAATGTAACCGTCTTAGAGAGAAAAGCGGTCAATGTGACGATCTGGCTTTAAGTCGATTCGATAACAAATGACGAAAACGGTCGGATTTCTCAGGTTTTTACTACATATGAACACTTTTCGCATTCTCCCGTGCAACGCGGCTGCTATATCTAGTTTAATGCAAAATCGTAAGGTCCTAGGTCATGTCCAAACCACCAAAGCCGGCTAAAAAGTGAATAATCGACAACTACAATTTGAATTGTACTACTTCTTACTGGCTATTGCTTTAACTTAGAAGCTTCTTCTGTGTTCTGCTATGGTGCTTTTAGTGTCTCCGCATACCGCAGCACGCGACATAGCTTTGCAGACGATAAATGTAACCGTCTCAGAGAGAAAAGCGGCCAGTGTGACGATCTGGATATAAGTCGATTCGATAACAAATGACGAAAACAGACGGATTTCTCAGGTTTTTACTACATATGAACACTTTTCGCATTCTCCCGTGCAACGCGGCTGCTAGTCCTCCTTTCATGTAAAATCTTAAGGTCCTAGGTCATGTCCAAGCCACCAAAGCCGGCTAAAAAGTGAATAATCGACAACTAAAACTTGAATTGTACTACTTCTTACTGGCTATTGCTTCAACTTAGAAGTTTCTTCTGTGTTCTACTATGGTGCTTTTAGTGTCTCCGCATACCGCAGCACGCGACATAGCTTTGCAGACTATAAATGTTACCGTCTCAGAGAGAAAAGCGGCCAATGTGACGATCTGGCTTTAAGGCGATAACAAATGACGACAACGGACGGATTTCTCAGGTTTTTGCTGCATATGAACACTTTTCACATTCTCCCGTGCAACGCGGCTGCTAGTCCTCCTTTCATGCAAAATCATAAGTTCCTAGCTCATGTCCAAGACACCAAAGGAGGGTAAAAAGTCAATAATTGATAATTAAAACTTGAATTGTACTACTTCTTAATGGCTATTACATCAACTTAGAAGCTTCATCTGTGTTCTACTATGGTGCTTTTAGTGTCTCCACATACCGCAGCACGCGACATAAGCTTAGCAAACGATAAATGTAAACGAATCAGACAGAAGAGCGACCAATGTGGCGATCTGGCTTTAAGTCGATTCGATAACAAATGACGAAAACGGACGGATTTCTCAGGTATTTACTACATATGAACACCTTCCACATTCTCCCATGCAAATCGGCTGCTAGTCCGCCATTTATACAAAATCTTAATTTCCTAGCTCATGTCCAAGGCAGCAAAGAAGGGTAATAAGTCAATAATTGATACCTGAAACTTGAATTGTACTACTTTTGAATGGCTATTACATCAACTTAGAAGCTTCATCTGTTTTCTACTATTGTGCTTTTAGTGTCTCCGCACACCACAGCCCGCGACATAGCTTTGCACACGATAAATGTAACTGTTTCAGACAGAAGAGCGGCCAATGTGACGATCTGGCTTCAAGTCGATTCGATAACAAATGACGAAAACGGACGGATTTCTCAGGTATTTACTACATATGAACACCTTTCACATTCTCCCATGCAAGGCGGCTGCTAGTCCGCCTTTCATGCAAAATATTAAGTTCCTAGCTCATGTCCAAGGCACCATAGTAGGGTAAAAAGTCAATAATCGATACCTAAAACTTGAATTGTACTACTTCTTACTGGCTATTACATCACTTTAGAAGCTTCATCTGTGTTCTACTATGGTGCTTTTAGTGTCTCCGCGTACCGCAGCACGCGACATAGCTTTGCAGACGATAAGTACAACCGTTTCAGAGAGAAGAGCGGCCAATGTGACGATCTGGCTTCAAGTCGATTCGACAACAAATGACGAAAACGGACCGATTTCTCAGGTTTTTACTACATATGAACACTTTTCTCATTCTCCCGTGCAACGCGGCTGCTAGTCCTCCTTTCATGCAAAATCTTAAGTTCCTAGCTCATGTCCTAGACACCAAAGAAGGGTAAAAAGTCAATAATCGATAGTTAAAACTTGAATTGTACTACTTCTTAATGGCTATTACATCAACTTAGAAGCTTCATTTGTGTTCTACTATGGTGCTTTTAGTGTCTCCGCATACCGCAGTACGCGACATAACTTTGCAGACGATAAGTACAACCCTTTCAGAGGGAAGAGCGACACATGTGACGATCAGGCTCTAAGTCGATTCGATAACAAATGACGAAAACGGACGGACTTCTCGGGTTTTTACTACATATAAACACTTTTCACATTCTCCCGTGAACGCGGCTGCTAGTCCTCCTTTCATGCAAAATCTCAAGTTCCTAGCTCATGTCCAAGGCACCAAAGTAGGGTAAAAAGTCAATAATCTATACCTAAAACTTGAATTGTACTTCTTCTTAGTGGCTATTACATCAACTTAGAAGCTTCATCTGTGTTCTACTATGGTGCTTTTAGTGTCTCCGCATACCGCAGCACGCGACATAGCCTAGCAAACGATAAATGTAAACGATTCAGACAGAAGCGCGACCAATGTGGCGATCTGGCTTTATGTCGATTCGATAACAAATGACGAAAACGGACGGATTTCTCAGGTTTTTACTACATATGAACACTTTTCACATTCTCCCGTGCAACTCTGCTGCTAGTCCTCCTTTCATGCAGAATCTTAAGGTCCTAGCTAATGTCTAAGGCAGCAAAGAAGGGTTAAAAGTCAATAATCGATACGTAAAACTTGAATTGTACTACTTTTGAATGGCTATTACATCATTTTAGATGCTTCTTCTGTGTTGTACTATGGTGCTTTTAGCGTCTTCGCATACCGCAGCACGCGACATTGCTTTGCAGACGATAAATGTAACCGTTTCAGAGAGAAGAGCGGCCAATGTGACGATCTGGCTTTATGTCGATTCGATAACAAATGACGAAAACGGACGGATTTCTCAGGTTTTTACTACATATGAATACTTTTCACATCTCCCGTGCAACGCCGCTGCTAGTACTCCTTTCATGCAAAATCTTAAGTTCCTAGTTCATGTCCAAGGCACCAAAGAAGGGTAAAAAGTCAGTAATCGATACCTAAAACTTGAATTGAACTACTTCTTACTGGATATTACATCAACTTAGAAGCTTCTTCTGTGTTCTACTATGGTGCTTTTAGTGTCTCCGCATACCGCAGCACGCGACATAGCTTTGCAGACGATAAATGTAACCGTTTCAGAGAGAAGAGCGGCCAATGTGACAATCTGGCACTAAGTCGATATGATAAATGACGAAAACAGACGGATTTCTCAGGTTTTTACTACATATGAACACTTTTCACATTCTCCCGTACAACACGGCTGCTAGTCCTCCTTTCATGCAAAATCTTAAGGTCCTAGGTCATGTCCAAGCCACCAAAGCCGGCTAAAAAGTGAATAATCGACAATTAAATCTTGAATTGTACTACTTCTTACTGGCTATTGCTTCTACTTCGATGCTTCTTCTGTGTTCTACTATGGTGCTTTTAGTGTCTCCGCATACCGCATTACGCGATATAGGTTTGCAGACGATAAATGTAACCGTCTTAGAGAGAAAAGCGGTCAATGTGACGATCTGGCTTTAAGTCGATTCGATAACAAATGACGAAAACGGTCGGATTTCTCAGGTTTTTACTACATATGAACACTTTTCGCATTCTCCCGTGCAACGCGGCTGCTATATCTAGTTTAATGCAAAATCGTAAGGTCCTAGGTCATGTCGAAGCCACCAAAGCCGGCTAAAAAGTGAATAATCGACAACTACAATTTGAATTGTACTACTTCTTACTGGCTATTGCTTTAACTTAGAAGCTTCTTCTGTGTTCTGCTATGGTGCTTTTAGTGTCTCCGCATACCGCAGCACGCGACATAGCTTTGCAGACGATAAATGTAACCGTCTCAGAGAGAAAAGCGGCCAATGTGACGATCTGGCTTTAAGTCGATTCGATAACAAATGACGAAAACAGACGGATTTCTCAGGTTTTTACTACATATGAACACTTTTCACATTCTCCCGTGCAACGCGGCTGCTGGTGCTCCTTTCATGCAAAATCATAAGTTCCTAGCTCATGTCCAAGACACCAAAGAAGGGTAAAAAGTCAATAATTGATAATTAAAACTTGAATTGTACTACTTCTTAATGGCTATTACATCAACTTAGAAGCTTCATCTGTGTTCCACTATGGTGCTCTTAGTGTCTCCGCATACCGCAGCACGCGACATAGCTTTGCAGACGATAAGTACAACCCTTTCAGAGAGAAGAGCGACACATGTGACGATCAGGCTCTAAGTCGATTCGATAACAAATGACGAAAATGGACGGACTTCTCAGGTTTTATACTACATATAAACAATTTTCACATTCTCCCGTGAACGCGGCTGCTAGTCCTCCTTTCATGCAAAATCTTAAGTTCCTAGCTCATGTCCAAGGCACCAAAGTAAGGTAAAAAGTCAATAATCGATACCTAAAACTTGAATTGTACTACTTCTTAGTGGCTATTACATCAACTTAGAAGCTTCTTCTGTGTTCTACTATGGTGCTTTTAGTGTCTCCGCATACCGCAGCACGCGACATAGATTAGCAAACGATAAATGCAAACGAATCAGACAGAAAAGCGACCAATGTGGCGATCTGGCTTTTAGTCGATTCGATAACAAATGACGAAAACGGACGGATTTCTCAGGTATTTACTACATATGAACACCTTTCACATTCCCCCATGCAAATCGGCTGCTAGTCCGCCTTTCATGCAAAATCTTAATTTCCTAGCTCATGTCCAAGGCAGCAAAGAAGGGTAATAAGTCAATAATTGATACCTGGAACTTGAATTGTACTACTTTCGAATGGCTATTACATCAACTTAGAAGCTTCATCTGTTTTCTACTATTGTGCTTTTAGTGTCTCCGCACACCACAGCCCGCGACATAGCTTTGCACACGATAAATGTAACTGTTTCAGACAGAAGAGCGGCCAATGTGACGATCTGGCTTCAAGTCGATTCGATAACAAATGACGAAAACGGACGGATTTCTCAGGTATTTACTACATATGAACACCTTTCACACTCTCCCATGCAAGGCGGCTGCTAGTCCGCCTTTCATGCAAAATCTTAAGTTCCTAGCTCATGTCCAAGGCACCATAGTAGGGTAAAAAGTCAATAATCGATACCTAAAACTTGAATTGTACTACTTCTAACTGGCTATTACATCACTTTAGAAGCTTCATCTGTGTTCTACTATGGTGCTTTTAGTGTCTCCGCATACCGCAGCACGCGACATAGCTTTGCAGACGATAAGTACAACCGTTTCAGAGAGAAGAGCGGCCAATGTGACAATCTGGCTTCAAGTCGATTCGACAACAAATGACGAAAACGGACGGATTTCTCAGGTTTTTACTACATATGAACACTTTTCTCATTCTCCCGTGCAACGCGGCTGCTAGTCCTCCTTTCATGCAAAATCTTAAGTTCCTAGCTCATGTCCAAGGCACCAAAGAAGGGTAAAAAGTCAATAATCGACACCTAAAACTTGAATTGCACTATTTCTTACTGGCTTTTACATCAACTTAGAAGCTTCATCTGTGTTCTACTATGGTGCTTTTAGTGTCCCCGCATACCGCAGCCCGCGTCATAGCTTTGAAGACGATAAATGTAACCGTTTTAGACAGAAGTGCAGAAAATGTGGCGAACTGGCTTTAAGACGATTCGATAACAAATGACGAAAACGGACGGATTTCTCAGGGATTTTACTACTTACGAACACTTTCCACATTCTCCCGTGCAACGCGGCTGCTTGTCCTCATTTCATGCAAAATCTTAAGTTCCTAGCTCATGTCCAAGGCACCAAAGAAGGGTGAAAAGTCAATAATAGATAATTAAAACTTGAATTGTACTACTTCTTAATGGCTATTGCATCAACTTAGAAGCTTCATCTGTGTTCTACTATTGTGCTCTTAGTGTCTCCGCATACCGCAGCGCGCGACATAGCTTTGCAGACGATAAGTACAACCCTTTCAGAGAGAAGAGCGACACATGTGACGATCAGGCTCTAAGTCGATTCGATAACAAATGACGAAAACGGACGGACTTCTCAGGTTTTATAATACATATAAACACTTTTCACATTCTCCCGTGAACGCGGCTGCTAGTCCTCCTTTCATGCAAAATCTTAAGTTCCTAGCTCATGTCCAAGGCACCAAAGTAGGGTAAAAAGTCAATAATCGATACCTAAAACTTGAATTGTACTACTTCTAACTGGCTATTACATCAACTTAGAAGCTTCATCTGTGTTCTACTATGGTGCTTTTAGTGTCTCTGCATACCGCAGCACGCGACATAGCTTTGCAGACGATAAATGTAACCGTTTCAGACAGAAGTGCGGGCAGTGTGACGATCTGGCTTTAAGTCGATTCGATAACAAATGACGAAAACGGACGGATTTCTCAGGTTTTTACTACATATGAACACTTTCCACATTCTCCCGTGCAACGCGGCTGCTAGTCCTCCTTTCATGCAAAATCTTAAGTTCCTAGCTCATGTCCAAGACACCAAAGAAGGGTAAAAAGTCAATAATTGATAATTAAAACTTGAATTGTACTACTTCTTAATGGCTATTACATCAACTTAGAAGCTTCATCTGTGTTCTACTATGGTGCTTTTAGTGTCTCCACATACCGCAGCACGCGACATAAGCTTAGCAAACGATAAATGTAAACGAATCAGACAGAAGAGCGACCAATGTGGCGATCTGGCTTTAAGTCGATTCGATAACAAATGACGAAAACGGACGGATTTCTCAGGTATTTACTACATATGAACACCTTCCACATTCTCCCATGCAAATCGGCTGCTAGTCCGCCATTCATGCAAAATCTTAATTTCCTAGCTCATGTCCAAGGCAGCAAAGAAGGGTAATAAGTCAATAATTGATACCTGAAACTTGAATTGTACTACTTTTGAATGGCTATTACATCAACTTAGAAGCTTCATCTGTTTTCTACTATTGTGCTTTTAGTGTCTCCGCACACCACAGCCCGCGACATAGCTTTGCACACGATAAATGTAACTGTTTCAGACAGAAGAGCGGCCAATGTGACGGTCTGGCTTCAAGTCGATTCGATAACAAATGACGAAAACGGACGGATTTCTCAGGTATTTACTACATATGAACACCTTTCACATTCTCCCATGCAAGGCGGCTGCTAGTCCGCCTTTCATGCAAAATATTAAGTTCCTAGCTCATGTCCAAGGCACCATAGTAGGGTAAAAAGTCAATAATCGATACCTAAAACTTGAATTGTACTACTTCTTACTGGCTATTACATCACTTTAGAAGCTTCATCTGTGTTCTACTATGGTGCTTTTAGTGTCTCCGCGTACCGCAGCACGCGACATAGCTTTGCAGCGATAAGTACAACCGTTTCAGAGAGAAGAGCGGCCAATGTGACGATCTGGCTTCAAGTCGATTCGACAACAAATGACGAAAACGGACCGATTTCTCAGGTTTTTACTACATATGAACACTTTTCTCATTCTCCCGTGCAACGCGGCTGCTAGTCCTCCTTTCATGCAAAATCTTAAGTTCCTAGCTCATGTCCTAGACACCAAAGAAGGGTAAAAAGTCAATAATCGATAGTTAAAACTTGAATTGTACTACTTCTTAATGGCTATTACATCAACTTAGAAGCTTCATTTGTGTTCTACTATGGTGCTTTTAGTGTCTCCGCATACCGCAGTACGCGACATAACATTGCAGACGATAAGTACAACCCTTTCAGAGAGAAGAGCGACACATGTGACGATCAGGCTCTAAGTCGATTCGATAACAAATGACGAAAACGAACGGACTTCTCGGGTTTTTACTACATATAAACACTTTTCACATTCTCCCGTGAACGCTGCTGCTAGTCCTCCTTTCATGCAAAATCTCAAGTTCCTAGCTCATGTCCAAGGCACCAAAGTAGGGTAAAAAGTCAATAATCTATACCTAAAACTTGAATTGTACTTCTTCTTAGTGGCTATTACATCAACTTAGAAGCTTCTTCTGTGTTCTACTATGGTGCTTTTAGTGTCTCCGCATACCGCAGCACGCGACATAGCTTTGCTGACGATAAATGTAACCGTATCAGAGAGAAGAGCGGCCAATGTGACAATCTGGCACTAAGTCGATATGATAAATGACGAAAACAGACGGATTTCTCAGGTTTTTACTACATATGAACACTTTTCACATTCTCCCGTACAACACGGCTGCTAGTCCTCCTTTCATGCAAAATCTTAAGGTCCTAGGTCATGTCCAAGCCACCAAAGCCGGCTAAAAAGTGAATAATCGACAATTAAATCTTGAATTGTACTACTTCTTACTGGCTATTGCTTCTACTTCGATGCTTCTTCTGTGTTCTACTATGGTGCTTTTAGTGTCTCCGCATACCGCATTACGCGATATAGGTTTGCAGACGATAAATGTAACCGTCTTAGAGAGAAAAGCGGTCAATGTGACGATCTGGCTTTAAGTCGATTCGATAACAAATGACGAAAACGGTCGGATTTCTCAGGTTTTTACTACATATGAACACTTTTCGCATTCTCCCGTGCAACGCGGCTGCTATATCTAGTTTAATGCAAAATCGTAAGGTCCTAGGTCATGTCCAAGCCACCAAAGCCGGCTAAAAAGTGAATAATCGACAACTACAATTTGAATTGTACTACTTCTTACTGGCTATTGCTTTAACTTAGAAGCTTCTTCTGTGTTCTGCTATGGTGCTTTTAGTGTCTCCGCATACCGCAGCACGCGACATAGCTTTGCAGACGATAAATGTAACCGTCTCAGAGAGAAAAGCGGCCAATGTGACGATCTGGCTTTAAGTCGATTCGATAACAAATGACGAAAACAGACGGATTTCTCAGGTTTTTACTACATATGAACACTTTTCACATTCTCCCGTGCAACGCGGCTGCTGGTGCTCCTTTCATGCAAAATCATAAGTTCCTAGCTCATGTCCAAGACACCAAAGAAGGGTAAAAAGTCAATAATTGATAATTAAAACTTGAATTGTACTACTTCTTAATGGCTATTACATCAACTTAGAAGCTTCATCTGTGTTCCACTATGGTGCTCTTAGTGTCTCCGCATACCGCAGCACGCGACATAGCTTTGCAGACGATAAGTACAACCCTTTCAGAGAGAAGAGCGACACATGTGACGATCAGGCTCTAAGTCGATTCGATAACAAATGACGAAAACGGACGGACTTCTCAGGTTTTATACTACATATAAACACTTTTCACATTCTCCCGTGAACGCGGCTGCTAGTCCTCCTTTCATGCAAAATCTTAAGTTCCTAGCTCATGTCCAAGGCACCAAAGTAAGGTAAAAAGTCAATAATCGATACCTAAAACTTGAATTGTACTACTTCTTAGTGGCTATTACATCAACTTAGAAGCTTCTTCTGTGTTCTACTATGGTGCTTTTAGTGTCTCCGCATACCGCAGCACGCGACATAGATTAGCAAACGATAAATGTAAACGAATCAGACAGAAAAGCGACCAATGTGGCGATCTGGCTTTTAGTCGATTCGATAACAAATGACGAAAACGGACGGATTTCTCAGGTATTTACTACATATGAACACCTTTCACATTCCCCCATGCAAATCGGCTGCTAGTCCGCCTTTCATGCAAAATCTTAATTTCCTAGCTCATGTCCAAGGCAGCAAAGAAGGGTAATAAGTCAATAATTGATACCTGAAACTTGAATTGTACTACTTTTGAATGGCTATTACATCAACTTAGAAGCTTCATCTGTTTTCTACTATTGTGCTTTTAGTGTCTCCGCACACCACAGCCCGCGACATAGCTTTGCACACGATAAATGTAACTGTTTCAGACAGAAGAGCGGCCAATGTGACGATCTGGCTTCAAGTCGATTCGATAACAAATGACGAAAACGGACGGATTTCTCAGGTATTTACTACATATGAACACCTTTCACACTCTCCCATGCAAGGCGGCTGCTAGTCCGCCTTTCATGCAAAATCTTAAGTTCCTAGCTCATGTCCAAGGCACCATAGTAGGGTAAAAAGTCAATAATCGATACCTAAAACTTGAATTGTACTACTTCTAACTGGCTATTACATCACTTTAGAAGCTTCATCTGTGTTCTACTATGGTGCTTTTAGTGTCTCCGCATACCGCAGCACGCGACATAGCTTTGCAGACGATAAGTACAACCGTTTCAGAGAGAAGAGCGGCCAATGTGACAATCTGGCTTCAAGTCGATTCGACAACAAATGACGAAAACGGACGGATTTCTCAGGTTTTTACTACATATGAACACTTTTCTCATTCTCCCGTGCAACGCGGCTGCTAGTCCTCCTTTCATGCAAAATCTTAAGTTCCTAGCTCATGTCCAAGACACCAAAGAAGGGTAAAAAGTCAATAATCGATAGTTAAAACTTGAATTGTACTACTTCTTAATGGCTATTACATCAACTTAGAAGCTTCATTTGTGTTCTACTATGGTGCTTTTAGTGTCTCCGCATACCGCAGCACGCGACATAACTTTGCAGACGATAAGTACAACCCTTTCAGAGAGAAGAGCGACACATGTGACGATCAGGCTCTAAGTCGTTTCGATAACAAATGACGAAAACGGACGGACTTCTCGGGTTTTTACTACATATAAACACTTTTCACATTCTCCCGTGAACGCGGCTGCTAGTCCTCCTTTCATGCAACATCTTAAGTTCCTAGCTCATGTCCAAGGCACCAAAGTAGGGTAAAAAGTCAATAATCGATACCTAAAACTTGAATTGTACTTCTTCTTAGTGGCTATTACATCAACTTAGAAGCTTCATCTGTGTTCTACTATGGTGCTTTTAGTGTCCCCGCATACCGCAGCCCGCGTCATAGCTTTGAAGACGATAAATGTAACCGTTTTAGACAGAAGTGCAGAAAATGTGGCGAACTGGCTTTAAGACGATTCGATAACAAATGACGAAAACGGACGGATTTCTCAGGGATTTTACTACTTACGAACACTTTCCACATTCTCCCGTGCAACGCGGCTGCTAGTCCTCATTTCATGCAAAATCTTAAGTTCCTAGCTCATGCCCAAGGCACCAAAGAAGGGTGAAAAGTCAATAATTGATAATTAAAACTTGAATTGTACTACTTCTTAATGGCTATTGCATCAACTTAGAAGCTTCATCTGTGTTCTACTATTGTGCTCTTAGTGTCTCCGCATACCGCAGCGCGCGACATAGCTTTGCAGACGATAAGTACAACCCTTTCAGAGAGAAGAGCGACACATGTGACGATCAGGCTCTAAGTCGATTCGATAACAAATGACGAAAACGGACGGACTTCTCAGGTTTTATAATACATATAAACACTTTTCACATTCTCCCGTGAACGCGGCTGCTAGTCCTCCTTTCATGCAAAATCTTAAGTTCCTAGCTCATGTCCAAGGCACCAAAGTAGGGTAAAAAGTCAATAATATATACCTAAAACTTGAATTGTACTACTTCTAACTGGCTATTACATCAACTTAGAAGCTTCATCTGTGTTCTACTATGGTGCTTTTAGTGTCTCTGCATACCGCAGCACGCGACATAGCTTTGCAGACGATAAATGTAACCGTTTCAGACAGAAGTGCGGGCAGTGTGACGATCTGGCTTTAAGTCGATTCGATAACAAATGACGAAAACGGACGGATTTCTCAGGTTTTTACTACATATGAACACTTTCCACATTCTCCCGTGCAACGCGGCTGCTAGTCCTCCTTTCATGCAAAATCTTAAGTTCCTAGCTCATGTCCAAGACACCAAAGAAGGGTAAAAAGTCAATAATTGATAATTAAAACTTGAATTGTACTACTTCTTAATGGCTATTACATCAACTTAGAAGCTTCATCTGTGTTCTACTATGGTGCTTTTAGTGTCTCCACATACCGCAGCACGCGACATAAGCTTAGCAAACGATAAATGTAAACGAATCAGACAGAAGAGCGACCAATGTGGCGATCTGGCTTTAAGTCGATTCGATAACAAATGACGAAAACGGACGGATTTCTCAGGTATTTACTACATATGAACACCTTCCACATTCTCCCATGCAAATCGGCTGCTAGTCCGCCATTCATGCAAAATCTTAATTTCCTAGCTCATGTCCAAGGCAGCAAAGAAGGGTAATAAGTCAATAATTGATACCTGAAACTTGAATTGTACTACTTTTGAATGGCTATTACATCAACTTAGAAGCTTCATCTGTTTTCTACTATTGTGCTTTTAGTGTCTCCGCACACCACAGCCCGCGACATAGCTTTGCACACGATAAATGTAACTGTTTCAGACAGAAGAGCGGCCAATGTGACGATCTGGCTTCAAGTCGATTCGACAACAAATGACGAAAACGGACCGATTTCTCAGGTTTTTACTACATATGAACACTTTTCTCATTCTCCCGTGCAACGCGGCTGCTAGTCCTCCTTTCATGCAAAATCTTAAGTTCCTAGCTCATGTCCTAGACACCAAAGAAGGGTAAAAAGTCAATAATCGATAGTTAAAACTTGAATTGTACTTCTTCTTAGTGGCTATTACATCAACTTAGAAGCTTCTTCTGTGTTCTACTATGGTGCTTTTAGTGTCTCCGCATACCGCAGTACGCGACATAACATTGCAGACGATAAGTACAACCCTTTCAGAGAGAAGAGCGACACATGTGACGATCAGGCTCTAAGTCGATTCGATAACAAATGACGAAAACGAACGGACTTCTCGGGTTTTTACTACATATAAACACTTTTCACATTCTCCCGTGAACGCTGCTGCTAGTCCTCCTTTCATGCAAAATCTCAAGTTCCTAGCTCATGTCCAAGGCACCAAAGTAGGGTAAAAAGTCAATAATCTATACCTAAAACTTGAATTGTACTTCTTCTTAGTGGCTATTACATCAACTTAGAAGCTTCTTCTGTGTTCTACTATGGTGCTTTTAGTGTCTCCGCATACCGCAGCACGCGACATAGCTTTGCAGACGATAAATGTAACCGTATCAGAGAGAAGAGCGGCCAATGTGACAATCTGGCACTAAGTCGATATGATAAATGACGAAAACAGACGGATTTCTCAGGTTTTTACTACATATGAACACTTTTCACATTCTTCCGTACAACACGGCTGCTAGTCCTCCTTTCATGCAAAATCTTAAGGTCCTAGGTCATGTCCAAGCCACCAAAGCCGGCTAAAAAGTGAATAATCGACAATTAAATCTTGAATTGTACTACTTCTTACTGGCTATTGCTTCTACTTCGATGCTTCTTCTGTGTTCTACTATGGTGCTTTTAGTGTCTCCGCATACCGCATTACGCGATATAGGTTTGCAGACGATAAATGTAACCGTCTTAGAGAGAAAAGCGGTCAATGTGACGATCTGGCTTTAAGTCGATTCGATAACAAATGACGAAAACGGTCGGATTTCTCAGGTTTTTACTACATATGAACACTTTTCGCATTCTCCCGTGCAACGCGGCTGCTATATCTAGTTTAATGCAAAATCGTAAGGTCCTAGGTCATGTCCAAGCCACCAAAGCCGGCTAAAAAGTGAATAATCGACAACTACAATTTGAATTGTACTACTTCTTACTGGCAATTGCTTTAACTTAGAAGCTTCTTCTGTGTTCTGCTATGGTGCTTTTAGTGTCTCCGCATACCGCAGGACGCGACATAGCTTTGCAGACGATAAATGTAACCGTCTCAGAGAGAAAAGCGGCCAATGTGACGATCTGGCTTTAAGTCGATTCGATAACAAATGACGAAAACAGACGGATTTCTCAGGTTTTTACTACATATGAACACTTTTCACATTCTCCCGTGCAACGCGGCTGCTGGTGCTCCTTTCATGCAAAATCATAAGTTCCTAGCTCATGTCCAAGACACCAAAGAAGGGTAAAAAGTCAATAATTGATAATTAAAACTTGAATTGTACTACTTCTTAATGGCTATTACATCAACTTAGAAGCTTCATCTGTGTTCCACTATGGTGCTCTTAGTGTCTCCGCATACCGCAGCACGCGACATAGCTTTGCAGACGATAAGTACAACCCTTTCAGAGAGAAGAGCGACACATGTGACGATCAGGCTCTAAGTCGATTCGATAACAAATGACGAAAACGGACGGACTTCTCAGGTTTTATACTACATATAAACACTTTTCACATTCTCCCGTGAACGCGGCTGCTAGTCCTCCTTTCATGCAAAATCTTAAGTTCCTAGCTCATGTCCAAGGCACCAAAGTAAGGTAAAAAGTCAATAATCGATACCTAAAACTTGAATTGTACTACTTCTTAGTGGCTATTACATCAACTTAGAAGCTTCTTCTGTGTTCTACTATGGTGCTTTTAGTGTCTCCGCATACCGCAGCACGCGACATAGATTAGCAAACGATAAATGTAAACGAATCAGACAGAAAAGCGACCAATGTGGCGATCTGGCTTTTAGTCGATTCGATAACAAATGACGAAAACGGACGGATTTCTCAGGTATTTACTACATATGAACACCTTTCACATTCCCCCATGCAAATCGGCTGCTAGTCCGCCTTTCATGCAAAATCTTAATTTCCTAGCTCATGTCCAAGGCAGCAAAGAAGGGTAATAAGTCAATAATTGATACCTGAAACTTGAATTGTACTACTTTTGAATGGCTATTACATCAACTTAGAAGCTTCATCTGTTTTCTACTATTGTGCTTTTAGTGTCTCCGCACACCACAGCCCGCGACATAGCTTTGCACACGATAAATGTAACTGTTTCAGACAGAAGAGCGGCCAATGTGACGATCTGGCTTCAAGTCGATTCGATAACAAATGACGAAAACGGACGGATTTCTCAGGTATTTACTACATATGAACACCTTTCACACTCTCCCATGCAAGGCGGCTGCTAGTCCGCCTTTCATGCAAAATCTTAAGTTCCTAGCTCATGTCCAAGGCACCATAGTAGGGTAAAAAGTCAATAATCGATACCTAAAACTTGAATTGTACTACTTCTAACTGGCTATTACATCACTTTAGAAGCTTCATCTGTGTTCTACTATGGTGCTTTTAGTGTCTCCGCATACCGCAGCACGCGACATAGCTTTGCAGACGATAAGTACAACCGTTTCAGAGAGAAGAGCGGCCAATGTGACAATCTGGCTTCAAGTCGATTCGACAACAAATGACGAAAACGGACGGATTTCTCAGGTTTTTACTACATATGAACACTTTTCTCATTCTCCCGTGCAACGCGGCTGCTAGTCCTCCTTTCATGCAAAATCTTAAGTTCCTAGCTCATGTCCAAGACACCAAAGAAGGGTAAAAAGTCAATAATCGATAGTTAAAACTTGAATTGTACTACTTCTTAATGGCTATTACATCAACTTAGAAGCTTCATTTGTGTTCTACTATGGTGCTTTTAGTGTCTCCGCATACCGCAGCACGCGACATAACTTTGCAGACGATAAGTACAACCCTTTCAGAGAGAAGAGCGACACATGTGACGATCAGGCTCTAAGTCGTTTCGATAACAAATGACGAAAACGGACGGACTTCTCGGGTTTTTACTACATATAAACACTTTTCACATTCTCCCGTGAACGCGGCTGCTAGTCCTCCTTTCATGCAACATCTTAAGTTCCTAGCTCATGTCCAAGGCACCAAAGTAGGGTAAAAAGTCAATAATCGATACCTAAAACTTGAATTGTACTTCTTCTTAGTGGCTATTACATCAACTTAGAAGCTTCATCTGTGTTCTACTATGGTGCTTTTAGTGTCCCCGCATACCGCAGCCCGCGTCATAGCTTTGAAGACGATAAATGTAACCGTTTTAGACAGAAGTGCAGAAAATGTGGCGAACTGGCTTTAAGACGATTCGATAACAAATGACGAAAACGGACGGATTTCTCAGGGATTTTACTACTTACGAACACTTTCCACATTCTCCCGTGCAACGCGGCTGCTAGTCCTCATTTCATGCAAAATCTTAAGTTCCTAGCTCATGCCCAAGGCACCAAAGAAGGGTGAAAAGTCAATAATTGATAATTAAAACTTGAATTGTACTACTTCTTAATGGCTATTGCATCAACTTAGAAGCTTCATCTGTGTTCTACTATTGTGCTCTTAGTGTCTCCGCATACCGCAGCGCGCGACATAGCTTTGCAGACGATAAGTACAACCCTTTCAGAGAGAAGAGCGACACATGTGACGATCAGGCTCTAAGTCGATTCGATAACAAATGACGAAAACGGACGGACTTCTCAGGTTTTATAATACATATAAACACTTTTCACATTCTCCCGTGAACGCGGCTGCTAGTCCTCCTTTCATGCAAAATCTTAAGTTCCTAGCTCATGTCCAAGGCACCAAAGTAGGGTAAAAAGTCAATAATATATACCTAAAACTTGAATTGTACTACTTCTAACTGGCTATTACATCAACTTAGAAGCTTCATCTGTGTTCTACTATGGTGCTTTTAGTGTCTCTGCATACCGCAGCACGCGACATAGCTTTGCAGACGATAAATGTAACCGTTTCAGACAGAAGTGCGGGCAGTGTGACGATCTGGCTTTAAGTCGATTCGATAACAAATGACGAAAACGGACGGATTTCTCAGGTTTTTACTACATATGAACACTTTCCACATTCTCCCGTGCAACGCGGCTGCTAGTCCTCCTTTCATGCAAAATCTTAAGTTCCTAGCTCATGTCCAAGACACCAAAGAAGGGTAAAAAGTCAATAATTGATAATTAAAACTTGAATTGTACTACTTCTTAATGGCTATTACATCAACTTAGAAGCTTCATCTGTGTTCTACTATGGTGCTTTTAGTGTCTCCACATACCGCAGCACGCGACATAAGCTTAGCAAACGATAAATGTAAACGAATCAGACAGAAGAGCGACCAATGTGGCGATCTGGCTTTAAGTCGATTCGATAACAAATGACGAAAACGGACGGATTTCTCAGGTATTTACTACATATGAACACCTTCCACATTCTCCCATGCAAATCGGCTGCTAGTCCGCCATTCATGCAAAATCTTAATTTCCTAGCTCATGTCCAAGGCAGCAAAGAAGGGTAATAAGTCAATAATTGATACCTGAAACTTGAATTGTACTACTTTTGAATGGCTATTACATCAACTTAGAAGCTTCATCTGTTTTCTACTATTGTGCTTTTAGTGTCTCCGCACACCACAGCCCGCGACATAGCTTTGCACACGATAAATGTAACTGTTTCAGACAGAAGAGCGGCCAATGTGACGATCTGGCTTCAAGTCGATTCGACAACAAATGACGAAAACGGACCGATTTCTCAGGTTTTTACTACATATGAACACTTTTCTCATTCTCCCGTGCAACGCGGCTGCTAGTCCTCCTTTCATGCAAAATCTTAAGTTCCTAGCTCATGTCCTAGACACCAAAGAAGGGTAAAAAGTCAATAATCGATAGTTAAAACTTGAATTGTACTTCTTCTTAGTGGCTATTACATCAACTTAGAAGCTTCTTCTGTGTTCTACTATGGTGCTTTTAGTGTCTCCGCATACCGCAGTACGCGACATAACATTGCAGACGATAAGTACAACCCTTTCAGAGAGAAGAGCGACACATGTGACGATCAGGCTCTAAGTCGATTCGATAACAAATGACGAAAACGAACGGACTTCTCGGGTTTTTACTACATATAAACACTTTTCACATTCTCCCGTGAACGCTGCTGCTAGTCCTCCTTTCATGCAAAATCTCAAGTTCCTAGCTCATGTCCAAGGCACCAAAGTAGGGTAAAAAGTCAATAATCTATACCTAAAACTTGAATTGTACTTCTTCTTAGTGGCTATTACATCAACTTAGAAGCTTCTTCTGTGTTCTACTATGGTGCTTTTAGTGTCTCCGCATACCGCAGCACGCGACATAGCTTTGCAGACGATAAATGTAACCGTATCAGAGAGAAGAGCGGCCAATGTGACAATCTGGCACTAAGTCGATATGATAAATGACGAAAACAGACGGATTTCTCAGGTTTTTACTACATATGAACACTTTTCACATTCTTCCGTACAACACGGCTGCTAGTCCTCCTTTCATGCAAAATCTTAAGGTCCTAGGTCATGTCCAAGCCACCAAAGCCGGCTAAAAAGTGAATAATCGACAATTAAATCTTGAATTGTACTACTTCTTACTGGCTATTGCTTCTACTTCGATGCTTCTTCTGTGTTCTACTATGGTGCTTTTAGTGTCTCCGCATACCGCATTACGCGATATAGGTTTGCAGACGATAAATGTAACCGTCTTAGAGAGAAAAGCGGTCAATGTGACGATCTGGCTTTAAGTCGATTCGATAACAAATGACGAAAACGGTCGGATTTCTCAGGTTTTTACTACATATGAACACTTTTCGCATTCTCCCGTGCAACGCGGCTGCTATATCTAGTTTAATGCAAAATCGTAAGGTCCTAGGTCATGTCCAAGCCACCAAAGCCGGCTAAAAAGTGAATAATCGACAACTACAATTTGAATTGTACTACTTCTTACTGGCAATTGCTTTAACTTAGAAGCTTCTTCTGTGTTCTGCTATGGTGCTTTTAGTGTCTCCGCATACCGCAGGACGCGACATAGCTTTGCAGACGATAAATGTAACCGTCTCAGAGAGAAAAGCGGCCAATGTGACGATCTGGCTTTAAGTCGATTCGATAACAAATGACGAAAACAGACGGATTTCTCAGGTTTTTACTACATATGAACACTTTTCACATTCTCCCGTGCAACGCGGCTGCTGGTGCTCCTTTCATGCAAAATCATAAGTTCCTAGCTCATGTCCAAGACACCAAAGAAGGGTAAAAAGTCAATAATTGATAATTAAAACTTGAATTGTACTACTTCTTAATGGCTATTACATCAACTTAGAAGCTTCATCTGTGTTCCACTATGGTGCTCTTAGTGTCTCCGCATACCGCAGCACGCGACATAGCTTTGCAGACGATAAGTACAACCCTTTCAGAGAGAAGAGCGACACATGTGACGATCAGGCTCTAAGTCGATTCGATAACAAATGACGAAAACGGACGGACTTCTCAGGTTTTATACTACATATAAACACTTTTCACATTCTCCCGTGAACGCGGCTGCTAGTCCTCCTTTCATGCAAAATCTTAAGTTCCTAGCTCATGTCCAAGGCACCAAAGTAAGGTAAAAAGTCAATAATCGATACCTAAAACTTGAATTGTACTACTTCTTAGTGGCTATTACATCAACTTAGAAGCTTCTTCTGTGTTCTACTATGGTGCTTTTAGTGTCTCCGCATACCGCAGCACGCGACATAGATTAGCAAACGATAAATGTAAACGAATCAGACAGAAAAGCGACCAATGTGGCGATCTGGCTTTTAGTCGATTCGATAACAAATGACGAAAACGGACGGATTTCTCAGGTATTTACTACATATGAACACCTTTCACATTCCCCCATGCAAATCGGCTGCTAGTCCGCCTTTCATGCAAAATCTTAATTTCCTAGCTCATGTCCAAGGCAGCAAAGAAGGGTAATAAGTCAATAATTGATACCTGAAACTTGAATTGTACTACTTTTGAATGGCTATTACATCAACTTAGAAGCTTCATCTGTTTTCTACTATTGTGCTTTTAGTGTCTCCGCACACCACAGCCCGCGACATAGCTTTGCACACGATAAATGTAACTGTTTCAGACAGAAGAGCGGCCAATGTGACGATCTGGCTTCAAGTCGATTCGATAACAAATGACGAAAACGGACGGATTTCTCAGGTATTTACTACATATGAACACCTTTCACATTCTCCCATGCAAGGCGGCTGCTAGTCCGCCTTTCATGCAAAATCTTAAGTTCCTAGCTCATGTCCAAGACACCAAAGAAGGGTAAAAAGTCAATAATCGATAGTTAAAACTTGAATTGTACTACTTCTTAATGGCTATTACATCAACTTAGAAGATTCATTTGTGTTCTACTATGGTGCTTTTAGTGTCTCCGCATACCGCAGCACGCGACATAACTTTGCAGACGATAAGTACAACCCTTTCAGAGAGAAGAGCGACACATGTGACGATCAGGCTCTAAGTCGTTTCGATAACAAATGACGAAAACGGACGGACTTCTCGGGTTTTTACTACATATAAACACTTTTCACATTCTCCTGTGAACGCGGCTGCTAGTCCTCCTTTCATGCAACATCTTAAGTTCCTAGCTCATGTCCAAGGCACCAAAGTAGGGTAAAAAGTCAATAATCGATACCTAAAACTTGAATTGTACTTCTTCTTAGTGGCTATTACATCAACTTAGAAGCTTCATCTGTGTTCTACTATGGTGCTTTTAGTGTCTCCGCATACCGCAGCACGCGACATAGCCTAGCAAACGATAAATGTAAACGATTCAGAGAGAAGAGCGGCCAATGTGACGATCTGGCTTCAAGTCGATTCGGCAACAAATGACGAAAACGGACGGATTTCTCAGGTTTTTACTACATATGAACACTTCTCACATTCTCCCATGCAACGCGGCTGCTAGTCCTCCTTTCATGCAGAATCTTAAGGTCCTAGCTAATGTCTAAGGCAGCAAAGAAGGGTTAAAAGTCTATAATCGATACGTAAAACTTGAATTTTACTACATTTGAATGGCTATTACATCAACTTAGATGCTTCTTCTGTGTTGTACTATGGTGCTTTTAGTGTCTCCGCATACCGCAGCACGCGACATAGCCTAGCAAACGATAAATGTAAACGATTCAGACAGAAGAGCGACCAATGTGGCGATCTGGCTTTATGTCGATTCGATAACAAATGACGAAAACGGACGGATTTCTCAGGTATTTACTACATATGAACACCTTTCACATTCTCCCATGCAAGGCGGCTGCCAATCCGCCTTTCATGCAAAATCTTAATTTCCTAGCTCATGTCAAAGGCAGCAAAGAAGGGTAATAAGTCAATAATTGATACCTAAAACTTGAATTGTACACTTTTGAATGGCTATTACATCAACTTAGAAGCTTCATCTGTTTTCTACTATTGTGCTTTTAGTGTCTCCGAACACCACAGCCCGCTACATAGCTTTGCACACGATAAATGTAACTGTTTCAGACAGAAGAGCGGCCAATGTGACGATCTGGCTTCAAGTCGATTCGATAACAAATGACGAAAACGGACGGATTTCTCAGGTATTTACTACATATGAACACTTTTCACATTCTCCCATGCAAGGCGGTTGCTAGTCCGCCTTTCATGCAAAATCTTAAGTTCCTAGCTCATGTTCAAGGCACCAAAGTAGGGTAAAAAGTCAATAATCCATACCTAAAACTTGAATTGTACTACTTCTTACTGGCTATTACATCACTTTAGAAGCTTCATCTGTGTTCTACTATGGTGCTTTTAGTGTCTCCGCATACCGCAGCACGCGACGTAGCTTTGCAGACGATAAGTACAACCGTTTCAGAGAGAAGAGCGGCCAATGTGACGATCTGGCTTCAAGTCGATTCGACAACAAATGACGAAAACGGACGGATTTCTCAGGTTTTTACTACATATGAACATTTCTCACAATCTCCCATGCAACGCGGCTGCTAGTCCTCCTTTCATGCAAAATCTTAAGTTCCTAGCTCATGTCCAAGGCACCAAAGAAGGGTAAAAAGTCAATAATCGACACCTAAAACTTGAATTGCACTATTTCTTACTGGCTTTTACATCAACTTAGAAGCTTCATCTGTGTTCTACTATGGTGCTTTTAGTGTCGCCGCATACCGCAGCCCGCGTCATAGCTTTGAAGACGATAAATGTAACCGTTTTAGACAGAAGTGCAGAAAATGTGGCGAACTGGCTTTAAGACGATTCGATAACAAATGACGAAAACGGACGGATTTCTCAGGGATTTTACTACTTACGAACACTTTCCACATTCTCCCGTGCAACGCGGCTGCTAGTCCTCATTTCATGCAAAATCTTAAGTTCCTAGCTCATGTCCAAGGCACCAAAGAAGGGTGAAAAGTCAATAATTGATAATTAAAACTTGAATTGTACTACTTCTTAATGGCTATTACATCAACTTAGAAGCTTCATCTGTGTTCTACTATTGTGCTCTTAGTGTCTCCGCATACCGCAGCGCGCGACATAGCTTTGCAGACGATAAGTACAACCCTTTCAGAGAGAAGAGCGACACATGTGACGATCAGGCTCTAAGTCGATTCGATAACAAATGACGAAAACGGACGGACTTCTCAGGTTTTATAATACATATAAACACTTTTCACATTCTCCCGTGAACGCGGCTGCTAGTCCTCCTTTCATGCAAAATCTTAAGTTCCTAGCTCATGTCCAAGGCACCAAAGTAGGGTAAAAAGTCAATAATCGATACCTAAAACTTGAATTGTACTACTTCTAACTGGCTATTACATCAACTTAGAAGCTTCATCTGTGTTCTACTATGGTGCTTTTAGTGTCTCTGCATACCGCAGCACGCGACATAGCTTTGCAAACGATAAATGTAACCGTTTCAGACAGAAGTGCGGTCAGTGTGACGATCTGGCTTTAAGTCGATTCGATAACAAATGACGAAAACGGACGGATTTCTCAGGTTTTTACTACATATGAACACTTTCCACATTCTCCCGTGCAACGCGGCTGCTAGTCCTCCTTTCATGCAAAATCTTAAGTTCCTAGCTTATCTCCAAGGCACCAAAGAAGGGTAAACAGTCAATAATCGATACCTAAAACTTGAATTGTACTACTTCTTACTGGCTATTACATCAACTTAAGAGCTTCATCTGTGTTCTAATATGGTGCTTTTAGTGTCTCCGCATACCGCAGCACGCGACATAGCTTTGCAGACGATAAATGTAACCGTCTCAGAGAGAAAAGCGGCCAATGTGACGAACTGGCTTTATGTCGAATCGATAACAAATGACGAAAACGGACGGATTTCTCAGGTATTTACTACATATGAACACCTTTCACATTCCCCCATGCAAATCGGCTGCTAGTCCGCCTTTCATGCAAAATCTTAATTTCCTAGCTCATGTCCAAGGCAGCAAAGAAGGGTAATAAGTCAATAATTGATACCTGAAACTTGAATTGTACTACTTTTGAATGGCTATTACATCAACTTAGAAGCTTCATCTGTTTTCTACTATTGTGCTTTTAGTGTCTCCGCACACCACAGCCCGCGACATAGCTTTGCACACGATAAATGTAACTGTTTCAGACAGAAGAGCGGCCAATGTGACGATCTGGCTTCAAGTCGATTCGATAACAAATGACGAAAACGGACGGATTTCTCAGGTATTTACTACATATGAACACCTTTCACATTCTCCCATGCAAAGCGGCTGCTAGTCCGCCTTTCATGCAAAATCTTAAGTTCCTAGCTCATGTCCAAGGCACCAAAGAAGGGTGAAAAGTCAATAATCGATACCTAAAACTTGAATTGTACTACTTCTAACTGGCTATTACATCAACTTAGAAGCTTCATCTGTGTTCTACTATGGTGCTTTTAGTGTCTCTGCATACCGCAGCACGCGACATAGCTTTGCAGACGATAAATGTAACCGTTTCAGACAGAAGTGCGGTCAGTGTGACGATCTGGCTTTAAGTCGATTCGATAACAAATGACGAAAACGGACGGATTTCTCAGGTTTTTACTACATATGAACACTTTCCACATTCTCCCGTGCAACGCGGCTGCTAGTCCTCGTTTCATGCAAATTCTTAAGTTCCTAGCTTATCTCCAAGGCACCAAAGAAGGGTAAACAGTCAATAATCGATACCTAAAACTTGAATTGTACTACTTCTTACTGGCTATTACATCAACTTATAAGCTTCATCTGTGTTCTAATATGGTGCTTTTAGTGTCTCCGCATACCGCAGCACGCGACATAGCTATGCAGACGATAAATGTAACCGTTTCAGACAGAAGTGCGGTCAGTGTGACGATCTGGCTTTAAGTCGATTCGATAACAAATGACGAAAACGGACGGATTTCTCAGGTTTTTACTACAAATGAACACTTTTTACATTCTCCCGTGCAGCGCGGCTGCTTGTCCTGCTTTCATGCAAAATCTTAAGTTCCTAGCTCCTGTCCAAGGCACCAAACCAGGGTACAAAGTCAACAATCGATAACTAAAACTTGAATTGTACTACTTCTTACTGGCTATTACATCAACTTAGAAGCTTCATCTGTGTTCTACTATGGTGCTTTTAGTGTCTCCGTATAACGCCACACACGACATGGCTTTGCAGACGATAAGTATACCCGTTTCAGAGAGAAGAGCGGCCAATGTGACGATCTGGCTTTAAGTGGATTCGATAACAATTGACGAAAACGGACGGATTTCTCAGGTTTTTACTACATATGAACACTTTCCACATTCTCCCTTGCAACGCGGCTGCTAGTCCTCCTTAAATGCAAAATCTTAATTTCCTAGCTCATGTCCAAATCACAAAAGAAGGGTAAAAAGTCAATAATTGATACCTAAAACTTGATTTGTACTACTTCTTAATGGCTATTACATCAACTTAGAAGCTTCATCTGTGTTCTACTATGGTGCTTTTAGTGTCTCCGCATACCGCAGCACGCGACATAGTTTTGCAGACGATAAGTACAACCCTTTCAGAGAGAAGAGCGACCAATGTGACGATCTGGCTTAAAGTGGATTCGATAACAAATGACGATAACGGACGGATTTCTCAGGTTTTTACTACATATGAACACTTTCCACATTCTCCCGTGCAACGCGGCTGCTAGTCCTCCTTTCATGCAAAATCTTAAGTTCCTAGCTTATCTCCAAGGCACCAAAGAAGGGTAAACAGTCAATAATCGATACCTAAAACTTGAATTGTACTACTTCTTACTGGCTATTACATCAACTTAAGAGCTTCATCTGTGTTCTAATATGGTGCTTTTAGTGTCTCCGCATACCGCAGCACGCGACATAGCTTTGCAGACGATAAATGTAACCGTCTCAGAGAGAAAAGCGGCCAATGTGACGAACTGGCTTTATGTCGAATCGATAACAAATGACGAAAACGGACGGATTTCTCAGGTATTTGCTACATATGAACACCTTTCACATTCCCCCATGCAAATCGGCTGCTAGTCCGCCTTTCATGCAAAATCTTAATTTCCTAGCTCATGTCCAAGGCAGCAAAGAAGGGTAATAAGTCAATAATTGATACCTGAAACTTGAATTGTACTACTTTTGAATGGCTATTACATCAACTTAGAAGCTTCATCTGTTTTCTACTATTGTGCTTTTAGTGTCTCCGCACACCACAGCCCGCGACATAGCTTTGCACACGATAAATATAACTGTTTCAGACAGAAGAACGGCCAATGTGACGATCTGGCTTCAAGTCGATTCGATAACAAATGACGAAAACGGACGGATTTCTCAGGTATTTACTACATATGAACACCTTTCACATTCTCCCATGCAAGGCGGCTGCTAGTCCGCCTTTCATGCAAAATCTTAAGTTCCTAGCTCATGTCCAAGGCACCAAAGAAGGGTGAAAAGTCAATAATCGATACCTAAAACTTGAATTGTACTACTTCTAACTGGCTATTACATCAACTTAGAAGCTTCATCTGTGTTCTACTATGGTGCTTTTAGTGTCTCTGCATACCGCAGCACGCGACATAGCTTTGCAGACGATAAATGTAACCGTTTCAGACAGAAGTGCGGTCAGTGTGACGATCTGGCTTTAAGTCGATTCGATAACAAATGACGAAAACGGACGGATTTCTCAGGTTTTTACTACATATGAACACTTTCCACATTCTCCCGTGCAACGCGGCTGCTAGTCCTCCTTTCATGCAAACTCTTAAGTTCCTAGCTTATCTCCAAGGCACCAAAGAAGGGTAAACAGTCAATAATCGATACCTAAAACTTGAATTGTACTACTTCTTACTGGCTATTACATCAACTTATAAGCTTCATCTGTGTTCTAATATGGTGCTTTTAGTGTCTCCGCATACCGCAGCACGCGACATAGCTTTGCAGACGATAAATGTAACCGTTTCAGACAGAAGTGCGGTCAGTGTGACGATCTGGCTTTAAGTCGATTCGATAACAAATGACGAAAACGGACGGATTTCTCAGGTTTTTACTACAAATGAACACTTTTTACTTTCTCCCGTGCAGCGCGGCTGCTTGTCCTGCTTTCATGCAAAATCTTAAGTTCCTAGCTCCTGTCCAAGGCACCAAACCAGGGTACAAAGTCAACAATCGATAACTAAAACTTGAATTGTACTACTTCTTACTGGCTATTACATCAACTTAGAAGCTTCATCTGTGTTCTACTATGGTGCTTTTAGTGTCTCCGTATAACGCCACACACGACATGGCTTTGCAGACGATAAGTATACCCGTTTCAGAGAGAAGAGCGGCCAATGTGACGATCTGGCTTTAAGTGGATTCGATAACAATTGACGAAAACGGACGGATTTCTCAGGTTTTTACTACATATGAACACTTTCCACATTCTCCCTTGCAACGCGGCTGCTAGTCCTCCTTAAATGCAAAATCTTAATTTCCTAGCTCATGTCCAAATCACAAAAGAAGGGTAAAAAGTCAATAATTGATACCTAAAACTTGATTTGTACTACTTCTTAATGGCTATTACATCAACTTAGAAGCTTCATCTGTGTTCTACTATGGTGCTTTTAGTGTCTCCTCATACCGCAGCACGCGACATAGTTTTGCAGACGATAAGTACAACCCTTTCAGAGAGAAGAGCGACCAATGTGACGATCTGGCTTAAAGTGGATTCGATAACAAATGACGATAACGGACGGATTTCTCAGGTTTTTACTACATATGAACACTTTTCGCATTCTCCCGTGCAACACGGCTGCTAGTCCTCCTTTCATGCAAAATTTTATGTTCCTAGCTCATGTCCAAGGCAGCAAAGAAGGGTAAAAAGTCAATAATTGATACCTTAAACTTGAATTGTACTACTTCTTAAAGGCTATTACATCAACTTAGAAGCTTTATCTGTGTTCTACTATGGTGCTTTTAGTGTCTCCGCATACCGCAGCACGCGACATAGCTTTGCAGATGATAAGTACAACCGTTTCAGAGGGAAGAGCGGCCAATGTGACGATCTGGCTTTAAGTAGATTTGATAAAAAATGACGAAAACGGACAGACTTCTCAGGTTTTTACTACATATGGACACTTTTCACATTCTCCCGTGCAACAGGGCTACTAGTCCTCATTTCATGCAAAATCTTAAGTTCCTAGCTCATGTCCAAGCTACCAAAGCCAGCATAAAGTCAATAATCGATACCTAAAACTTGAATTGTACTACTTTTTACTGGGTATTACATCAACTTAGAAGCTTAATCTGTGTTCTACTATGGTGCCTTTAGTGTTTCCGCATACCGCAGCACGCGACATAGCTTTGCAGACGATAAATGTAACCGTTTCAGACAGAAGTGCGGCCAATGTGACGACCTGGCTTTAAGTAGATTCGATAACAAATGACGAAAACGGACGGATTTCTCAGGTTTTTACTACATATGAACACTTTTCACATTCTCCCGTGCAACAGGGCTACTAGTCCTCATTTCATGCAAGATCTTAAGTTCCTAGCTCATGTCCAAGGCACCAAAGATTGGTAAACAGTCATTAATCGATAAATAAAACTTGAATTGTACTACTTCTTACTGGCTATTACATCAACTTAGAAGCTTCATCCGTGTTCTACTATGGTGCTTTTAGTGTCCCCGCATACCGCAGCACGCGACATAGCTTTGCAGACGATAATTACAACCGTTGTAGAGAGAAGAGCGGCCAATGTGACGATCTGGCTTTAAGTCGATTCGATTACAAATGACGAAAACGGACGGATTTCTCAGGTTATAGTACATATGAACACTTTCCACATTCTCCCGTGCAACACGGCTGGTAGTCCTTCTTTCATGCAAAATCTTAAGTTCCTAGCTCATGTCCAAGGCACGAAAGAACGGTAAAAAGTGAATAATCGATACCTAAAACTTGAATTGTACTACTTCTTACTGGCTATTACATCAACTTAGAAGCTTCATCTGTGTTCTACTATGGTGCCTTAATTGTCATCGCATAACGCAGCACGCGACATAGCTTTGCAGACGATAAATGTAACCGTTTCATACAGAAGTGCGGTCAGTGTGACGATCTGGCTTTAAGTCGATTCGATAACAAATGACGAAAATGGACGGATTTCTCAGGTTTTTACTACATATGAACACTTTTCACATTCTCCCGTGCAACGCGGCTGCTAGTCCTCCTTTCATGCAAAATCTTATGTTCCTAGCTCATGACCAAGGCAGCAAAGAAGGGTAAAAAGTCAATAATTGGTACCTAAAACTTGAATTGTACTACTTCTTAAAGGCTATTACATCAACTTAGAAGCTTCATCTGTGTTCTACTATGGTGCTTTTAGTGTCTCCGCATACCGCAGCACGCGACATAGTTTTGCAGACGATAAGTACAACCCTTTCAGAGAGAAGAGCGACCAATGTGACGATCTGGCTTAAAGTGGATTCGATTACAAATGACGATAACGGATGGACTTCTCAGGTTTTTACTACATATGAACACTTTCCACATTCTCCCTTGCAACGCGGCTGCTAGTCCTCCTTAAATGCAAAATCTTAATTTCTTAGCTCATGTCCAAATCACAAAAGAGGGGTAAAAAGTCAATAATCGATACCTAAAATTTGATTTGTACTATTTCTTACTGGCTATTACATCAACTTAGAAGCTTCATCTGTGTTCTACAATGGTGCTTTTAGTGTCTCCTCATATCGCAGCACGCGACATAGCTTTGCACACGATAAATGTAACCGTTTCAGAGGGAAGAGCGGCCAATGTGACGATCTGGCTTTAAGTAGATTTGATAACAAATGACGAAAACGGACGGACTTCTCAGGTTTTTACTACATATGAACATTTTACACATTCTCCCTTGCAACAGGGCTACTAGTCCTCATTTCATGCAAAATCTTAAGTTCCTAGCTCATGTCCAAGCTACCAAAGCCAGCATAAAGTCAATAATCGATACCTAAAACTTGAATTGTACTACTATTTACTGGGTATTACATCAACTTAGAAGCTTCATCTGTGTTTTACTATGGTGCCTTTAGTGTTTCCGCATACCGCAGCACGCGACATAGCTTTGCAGACGATAATTACAACCGTCGTAGAGAGGAGAGCGGCCAATGTGACGATCTGGCTTTAAGTCGATTCGATAACAAATGACGAAAACGGACGGATTTCTCTGGTTTTTAGTACATATGAACACTTTTCACATTCTCCCGTGCAACTCGGCTGCTAGTTCTCCTTTCGTGCAGAATCTTAAGGTCCTAGCTCATGTCCAATGCACCAAAGAAGGCTAAAATGTCAATAATCGATACCTAAATTTTGAAATGTATTACTTCTTACTGGCTATTACATCAACTTAGAAGCTTCATCTGTGTTCTACTATGGTGCTTTTAGTGTCTCCGCATACCGCAGCACGCGACATAGCTTTGCAGACGATAAATGTAACCGTTTCAGACAGAAGTGCGGTCAGTGTGACGATCTGGCTTTAAGTCGATTCGATAACAAATGACGAAAACGGACGGATTTCTCTGGTTTTTACTACATATGAACATTTTACACATTCTCCCTTGCAACAGGGCTACTAGTCCTCATTTCATGCAAAATCTTAAGTTCCTAGCTCATGTCCAAGGCGCCAAAGAAGGGTAAAAAGTCAATAATCGATAAATAAAACTTGAATTGTACTACTTCTTAATTTTCACATTCTCCCGTGCAGCGCGGCTGCTAGTCCTGCTTTCATGCAAAGTCTTAAGTTCCTACCTTATGTCCAAGGCACCAAAGAAGGGTACACAGTCAACAATCGATAACTTAAACTTGAATTGTACTACTTCTTACTGGCTATTACATCAACTTAGAAGCTTCATCCGTGTTCTACTATGGTGCTTTTAATGTCTCCGCATACCGCAGCACGCGACATAGCATTGCAGACGATAATTACAACCGTTGTAGAGAGAAGAGCGGCCAATGTGACGATTTGGCTTTAAGTCGATTCGATAACAAATGACGAATACGGACGGATTTCTCAGCTTTTTACTACATATGAACACTTTTCACATTCTCCCATGCTACAGGGCTACTAGTCCTCATTTCATGCAAAATCTTAAGTTTCTAGCTCATGTCCAAGCCACCAAAGCCAGCTTACAAGTCAATAATCGATACCTAAAACTTGAATTGTACTACTTTTTACTGGGTATTACATCAACTTAGAAGCTTCATCTGTGTTCTAATATGGTGCCTTTAGTGTTTCCGCATACCGCAGCACGCGACATAGCTTTGCAGACGATAAATGTAACTGTTCCAGACAGAAGTGCGGCCAATGTGACGATCTGGCTTTAAGTAGATTCGATAACAAATGACGAAAACGGACGGATTTCTCAGGTTTTTACTACATATGAACACTTTTCTCATTCTCCCGTGCAACAGGGCTACTAGTCCTCATGTCATGCAAAATCGAAAGTTCCTAGCTCATGTCCAAGGCACCAAAGATTGGTAAACAGTCAATAATCGATACCTAAAACTTGAATTGTACTACTTCTTACTGGCTATTACATCAACTTATAAGCTTCATCTGTGTTCTACTATGGTGCTTTTAGTGTCTCCGCATACCGCAGCACGCGACATAGCTTTGCAGACGATAAATGTAACCGTTTCAGACAGAAGTGCGGTCAGTGTGACGATCTGGCTTTAAGTCGATTCGATAACAAATGACGAAAACGGACGGATTTCGAAGTTTTTTACTACATATGAATACTTTTCACATTCTCCCGTGCAACTCTGCTGCTAGTCATCCTTTCATTCAAAATGTTAAGGTCCTAGTTCATGTCCAATTCACCAAAGCCAGCTAAAAAGTCAATAAACGATAACTAAAACTTGAATTGTACTACTTCATACTAGCTATTACATCAACTTAGAAGCTTCATCTGTGTTCTACTATGGTGCTTTTTGTGTCTCCGTATTCCGCAGCACACGACATGGCTTTGCAGACGATAAGTACACCCGTTTCAGAGAGAAGAGCGGCCAATGTGACGATCTGGCTTTAAGTCGATTCGATAACAAATGACGAAAACGGACGGATTTCTCAGGCTTTTACTACATATGAACGCTTTCCACATTCTCCCGTGCAACGCGGCTGCTGGTCTTCCTTTCATGCAAAATCTTAAGTTCCTAGCTCATGTCCAAAGCACCAAAGACGGGTAAAAAGTCAATAATCGATAACTAAAACTTAAATTGTACTATTTCTTACTGGCTATTACATCAACTTAGAAGCTTCATCTGTGTTCTACTATGGTGCTTTTAGTGTCTCCGCATATCGCAGCACGCGACATAGCTTTGCACACGATAAATGTAACCGTTTTAGGGGGAAGAGCGGCCAATGTGACGATCTGGCTTTAAGTCGATTTGATAACAAATGACGAAAACGGACGGACGTCTCAGGTTTTTACTACATATGGACACTTTTCACATTCTCCCGTGCAACAGGGCTACTAGTCCTCATTTCATGTAAAATCTTAAGTTCCTAGCTCATGTCAAAGGCAGAAAAGAAGGGTAAAAAGTCAATAATTGATACCAAAAACTTGAATTGTACTACTTCTTAAAGGCTATTACATCAACTTAGAAGCTTCATCTGTGTTCTACTATGGTGCTTTTAGCGTCTCCGCATACCGCAGCACGCGACATAGCTTTGCAGACGATAAGTACAGCCCTTTCAGAGAGAAGAGCGACCAATGTGACGATCTGGCTTAAAGTGGATTCGATAACAAATGACGATAACGGACGGATTTATCAGGTTTTTACTACATATGAACACTCTCTACATTCTCCCTTGCAACGCGGCTGCTAGTCCTCCTTAAATGCAAAATCTTAATTTCCTAGCTCATGTCCAAATCACAATAGAAGGGTAAAAAGTCAATAATCGAAACCTAAAACTTGATTTGTACTATTTCTTACTGGCTATTACATCAACTTAGAAGCTTCATCTGTGTTCTACTATGGTGCTTTTAGTGTCAACGCATATCGCAGCACGCGACATAGCTTTGCACACGATAAATGTAACCGTTTCAGAGGGAAGAGCGGCCAATGTGACGATCTGGCTTTAAGTAGATTTGATAACAAATGACGAAAACGGACGGACATCTCAGGTTTTTACTACATATGAACACTTTTCACATTCTCCCGTGCAACAGGGCTACTAGTCGTCATTTCATGCAAGATCTTAAGTTCCTAGCTCATGTCCAAGGCACCAAAGATTGGTAAACAGTAAATAATCGATAAATAAAACTTGAATTGTACTAGTTCTTACTTGCTATTACATCAACTTAGAAGCTTCATCCGTGTTCTACTATGGTGCTTTTAGTGTCCCCGCATACCGCAGCACGCGACATAGCTTTGCAGACGATAATTACAACCGTTGTAGAGAGAAGAGCGGCCAATGTGACGATCTGGCTTTAAGTCGATTCGATTACAAATGACGAAAACGGACGGATTTCTCAGGTTATAGTACATATGAACACTTTCCACATTCTCCCGTGCAACACGGCTGGTAGTCCTTCTTTCATGCAAAATCTTAAGGTCCTAGGTCATGTCCAAGCCACCAAAGCCGGCTAAAAAGTGAATAATCGACAACTAAAACTTGAATTGTATTACTTCTTACTATCTATTACTTCAACTTAGAAGATACTTCTGTGTTCTACTATGGTGCTTTTAGTGTCTCCGCATACCGCAGCACGCGACATAGCTTTGCTGACGATAAATGTAACTGTTTCAGACAGAAGTGCGGCCAATGTGACGATGTGGCTTTAAGTCGATTCGATAACAAATGACGAAAACGGACGGACTTCTCAGGTCTTACTACATATGAACACTTTCCACATTCTCCCGTGCAACGCGGCTGCTAAACCTCCATACATGCAAAATCTTAAGTTCCTAGCTTATGTCCAAGGCACCAAAAAAGGGTAAAAAGTCAATAGCCGATACCTAAAACTTGAATTGTACTTGTTCTTACTGGCTATTACATCAACTTAGATGCTTCATCTGTGTTCTAATATGGTGCTTTTAGTGTCTCCGCATATCGCAGCACGCCATATAGCTTTGCACACGATAAATGTAACCGTTTCAGAGGGAAGAGCGGCCAAAATCTTAAGTTCCTAGCTCATGTCCAAGGCACCAAAGAAGGGTAAAAAGTCAATAATCGAAACCTAAAACTTGAATTGTACTACTTCTTACTGGCTATTACATCACTTTAGAAGCTTCATCTGTGTTCTACTATGTTGCTTTTTGTGTCTACGCATACCGCAGCACGCGACATGGCTCTGCAGACGATAAGTACAACCGTTTCAGAGAGAAGAGCGGCCAATGTGACGATCTGGCTTCAAGTCGATTCGACAACAAATGACGAATACGGGCGGATTTCTCATGTTTTTACTACATATGAACACTTTCCACATTCTCCCGTACAACGCGGCAGCTGGTCTTCCTTTCATGCAGAATCTTAAGTTCCTAGCTCATGTCCAAGGCAACAAAGTTTGGTAAACAGTCATTAATCGGTAAATAAAACTTGAATTGTACTACTACTTACTGGCTATTACATCACTTTAGAAGCTTCATCTGTGTTCTACTATGTTGCTTTTTGAGTCTACGCATACCGCAGCACACGACATGGCTTTGCAGACGATTAGTACACCCGTTTCAGAGAGAAGAGCGGCCAATGTGACGATCTGGCTTTAAGTCGATTCGATAACAAATGACGAAAACGAACGGATTTCTCAGGTTTGTACTACATACGAACACTTTCCACATTCTCCCTTACAACGCGGCTGCTAGTCCTCCTTAAATGCAAAATCTTAATTTCCTAGCTCATGTCCAAATCATAAAACAAGGGTAAAAAGTCAATAATCGATACCTAAACTTGATTTGTACTATTTCTTACTGGCTATTACATCAACTTAGAAGCTTCATCTATGTTCTACTATGGTGCTTTTAGTGTCTCCGCATATCGCAGCACGTGACATAGCTTTGCACTCGATAAATGTAACCGATTCAGAGGGAAGAGCGGCCAATGTGACGATCTGGCTTTAAGTCGATTTGATAACAAATGACGAAAATGGACGGACTTCTCAGGTTTTTACTACATATGGACACTTTTCACATTCTCCCGTGCAACGCGGCTGCTATTCCTCCTTTCATGCAAAATCTTAAGTTCCTAGCTCATGTTCAAGGCACCAAATAAGAGAAAGAAAGTCAATTATCGATACCTAAAACTTGAATTTTACTACTTCTACTGGCTATTACATCAACTCAGAAGCTTCAGCTGTGTTCTACTATGGTGCTTTTAGAGTCTCCGTATATCGCAGCACGCGACATAGCTTTGCACACGATAAATGTAACCGTTTCAGAGAGAAGAGCGGCCAATGTGACGATCTGGCTTTAAGTCGATTTGATAACAAACGATGAAAACGGACGGATTTCTCAGGTTTTTACTGCATATTAACACTTTTCACATTCTCTCGTGCAACTGGGCTGCTAGTCCTCCTTTGATTCAGAATCTCGAGTCCTAGCTCATGTCCAAGGCACCAAAGCCAGCTTAAAAGTCAATAATCCATGCCTAAAACTTAAATTGTACTACTTCTTACTGGCTATTACATCAACTTAGAAGCTTCATCTGTGTTCTACTATGGTGCTTTTAGTGTCTCCGCATACCGCAGCACGCGACATAGCTTTGATGACGATAAGTACAACCGTTTCAGAGAGAAGAGCGGCCAATGTGACGATCTGGCTTTAAGTCGATTCCATAACAAATGACAAAAAGTGACGGATTTCTCAGGTTTTTACTACACATGAACACTTTTCGGGTTCTCCCGTGCAACTCGGCTGCTAGTCCTCCTCACATGTCGAATCTTAAGGTCCTAGCTCATGCCCAAATCACCAAAGAAGGGTAAAAAGTCAATAATCGATACCTAAAACTTGATTTGTACTATTTCTTAGTGGCTTTTACATCAACTTAGAAGCTTCATCTGTGTTCTACTATGGTGCCTTTAGTGTCTCCGCATAGCGCAGCACGCGACATAGCTTTGCAGACGATATGTACATCCGTTATAGGGAGAAGAGCGGCCAATGTGACGATCTGGCTTGAAGTCGATTCGATTGCAAATGACGAAAACGGACGGATTTCTCAGGTTTTTACTACATATGAACACATTCCACATTCTCCCGTTCAATGCGGCTGCTAGTCCCCCTTAAATGCAAAATCTTAATTTCCTAGCTCATGTCCAAAGCACCAAAGAAGGGTAAACAGTCATTAATCGATAAATAAACCTTGAATTCTACTACTTCTTACTGGCTATTACATCAACTTAGAAGCTTCAACTGTGTTCTACTATGGTGCTTTTAGTGTGTCCGCATACCTCAGCACGCGACATAGCTTTGCAGACGATAAGTACAACCATTTCAGAGAGAAAAGCGGCCAATGTGAAGATCTGGCTTTAAGTCGATTTGATAACAAATGACGAAAACGGACGGATTTTACAGGTTTTTGCTATATACGAACACTTTTCACATTCTCCCTTACAACGCTGCTGCTAGTTCTCCTTTCATGCAAAATCTTAAGTTCCTAGCTCATGTCCAAGGCACCAAGAAGGGTAAAAAGTCAATAATTGATACCTAAAACTTGAATTGTACTACTTCTTACTAGCTATTATATCAACTTAGAAGCTTCATCTGTGTTCTACTATGGTGCTTTCAGTGTCTCCGCATACCGCAGCACGCGACATAGCTTTGCAGACGATAAGTACAACCGTTTCAGAGAGAAGAGCGGCCAATGTGACAATCAGGCTTTAAGTCGATTCGATAACAAATGACGAAAACGAACGGATTTCTCCGGTTTTTACTACATATGAACACTTTACACATTCTCCCGTGCAACTCGGCTGCTAGTCCTCCTTTCATGCAGAATCTCAAGGTCCCAACTCATGTCCAAGGCACCAAAGCCAGCTTAAAAGTCAATAATCCATACCTAAAACTTGAACTGTACTACTTCTTACTGGCCATTACAACAACTTAGAAGCTTCATCTAAGTTCTACCATGGTGCTTTTAGTATCTCCGCATACCGCAGCACGCGACATAGCTTTGCAGACGATAAATACAACCTTTTCAGAGAGGAGGGCGGCAATGTGACGATCTGGCTTTAAGTCCATTCGATAAGAAATGACGAAAACGGACGGATTTCTCAGGTTTTCACTACATATGAAAACTTTTCACATCCTCCCGTGCAACAGGGCTACTAATCCTCATTTCATGCAAAAAAATTAAGTTCCTAGCTCATGTCCACGGCACCAAAGAAGGGTGAACAGTGTATAATTGATAAATAAAACTTGAATTGTACTACTTCTTACTGGCTATTAGATCAACTTAGAAGCTTCATCTGTGTTCTACTATGGTGCTTTTAGTGTCTCCGCATACCGCAGCACGCGACATAGCTTTGCAGACGATAAGTAAACGCGTTTCAGAGAGAAGAGCGGCCAATGTGACGATCTGGCTTTAAGTCGATTCGATAACAAATGACGAAAACGGACGGATTTCTCAGGTTTTTACTACATATGAACACTTTCCACATTCTCCCGTGCAACGCGGCTGCTGGTCTTCCTTTCATGCAAAATCTTAAGTTAGTAGCTCATTTCCAAGGCACCAAAGAAGGGTAAAAAAGTCAATAATCGATACCTAATCCTTGAATTGTACTACTTCTTATTGGCTATTACATCAACTTAGAAGCTTCAACTGTGTTCTACTATGGTGCTTGCATTGTCTCCGCATACCGCAGCACGCGACATAGCTTTGCAGACGATAAGTACAACCGTTTCAGAGAGAAGAGCGGCCAATGTGACGATCTGGCTTTAAGTCGATTCGATAACAATTGTCGAAAACGGACGGATTTCTCAGGTTTTTACTACATATGAACACTTTCCACATTCTCCCGTTCAACGCGGCTGCTAGTCCTCCTTAAATGGAAAATCTTTATTTCCTAGCTCATGTCCAAATCACAAAAGAAGGGTAAAAAGTCAATAATCGATACCTAAAACTTGATTTGTACTATTTCTTACTGGCTATTACATCAACTTAGAAGCTTCATCTGTGTTCTACTATGGTGCTTTTAGTGTCTCCGCATATCGCACCACGCGACATAGCTTTGCAGACGATAATTGTAACCGTTTCAGACAGAAGTGCAGCCAATGTGACGATGTGGCTTTAAGTCGATTCGATAACAAATGACGAAAACGGACGGATATCTCAGGTTTTTACTACATATGAACACTTTTCAGATTCTCCCGCGCAACTCGGCTGCTAATACTCCTATCATGCAAAATCTTAAGTTCCTAGCTCATGTCCAATGCACCAAAGAATGGTAAAAAGTCAATAATTGATACATAAAACTTGAATTGTACTACACCTTACTGGCTATTACATCAACTTAGAAGCTTCATCTGTGTTCTACAATCGTGCTTCTAGTGTCTCCGCATACCGCAGCACGCGACATAACTTTGCAGACGATAAATGTAACCGTTACAGACAGAAGAACGGCCAATGTGACGATCTGGCCTTAAGTCGATTCGATAACAAATGACGAAAACGGACGGATTTCTCAGGTTTTCACTACATATGAACACTTTTCACATTCGCCCGTGCAACGCGGCTGCTAGTCCTCCTTTCATGCAAAATCTTAAGTTCCTAGCTCATGTCCAAGGCACCAAAGAAGGGTAAAAAGTCAATAATCGATACCTAAAACTTGAACTGTACTACTTCTTACTGGCTATTACATCAACTTAGAAGCGTCATCTGTGTTCTACTATGGTGCTTTTAGTGTCTCCGAAAACCGCAGCATGCGACATAGCTTTGCAGACGATAAATACAACATTTTCAGAGAGGAGAGCGGCAATGTGACGATCTGGCTTTAAGTCCATTCGATAACAAATGACGAAAACGGACGGATTTCTCAGGTTTTCACGACATATGAAAACTTTGCACATCCTCCCGTACAACAGGGCTACTGATCCTCATTTCATGCAAAATCTTAAGTTCCTAGCTCATGTCCAAGGCACCAAAGAAGGGTAAACAGTGTATAATTGATAAATAAAACTTGAATTTTACTACTTCTTACTGGCTATTAGATCAACTTAGAAGCTTCATCTGTGTTCTAAAATGGTGCTTTTAGTGTCTCCGCATATCGCACCACGCGACATAGCTTTGCACACGATAAATGTAACCGTTTCAGACAGAAGAGCGGCCAATGTGACGATCTGGCTTTAAGTCGATTCGATAACAAATGACGAAAACGGACGGATTTCTCAGGTTTTTACTACATATGAACACTTTTCACATTGTCCCGTGCAACTCGGCTGCTAGTCCTCCTTTTGATGCAGAATCGTAAGGTCGTAGCTCATGTCCAAGGCACCAAAGCCAGCTAAAAAATCAATAATCGATACCTAAAACTTGAATTGTACTACTTCTTACTGGTTATTACATCAACTTAGAAGCTTCCTCTGTGTTCTACTATGGTGCTTTTAGTGTCTCCGCATACCGGCGTTCGCGACATAGCTTTGAAGACGATAAGTACAACCGTTTCAGAGAGAAGAGCGGCCAATGTGACGATCTGGCTTTAAATCGATTCTATAACAAATGACGAAAACGGACGGATTTCTCAGGTTTTTACTACATATGAACACTTTTCATATTCTCCCGTCCAACTCGGCTGCTAATCCTCCTTTCATGCAGATTATTAAGGTCCTAGCTCATGTCCAAGGCTCCAAAGCCAGCAAAAAAGTCAATAATCAGTAGCTAAAACTTGAATTGTACTACACCTTACTGGCTATTACATCAACTTAGAAGCTTCATCTGTGTTCTACTATGGTGCTTTTAGTGTCTCCGCATACCGCAGCATGCGACATAGCTTTGCAGACGATAAGTACAACCGTTTCGGAGGGAAGAGCGGCCAATGTGACGATCTGGCTTTAAGTCGATTCGATAACAAATGACGAAAACGGACGGATTTCTCAGGTTTTCACTACATATAAACACTTTTCACATTCTCCTGTGTAACTCGGCTGCTAGTCCTCCTTTCATGCAGAATCTTAAGGTCCTAGCTCATGTCCAAGGCACCAAAGCCAGCTAAAAAGTCAATAATCGATACCTAAAACTTGAATTGTACTACTTCTTACTGGCTATTACATCAACTTAGAAGCTTCATCTGTGTTCTACTATGGTGCTTTTAGTGTCTCCGCATACCGCAGCACGCGACATAGCTCTGCACACGATAAGTACAACCGTTTCAGAGAGAAGAGCGGCCAATGTGACGATCTGGCTTTAAGTCGATTCGATAACAAATGACGAAAACGGACGGATTTCTCAGGTTTGTACTACATATGAACACTTTACACATTCTCCCGTGCAACTCGGATGCTAGTCCTCCTGCATGTAAAATCTTAAGTTCCTAGCTCATATCTAAGGCACCAAACAAGGGTAAAAAGTCAATAACCGATTCCTAAAACTTGAATTGTACTATTTCTTACTGGCTATTACATCATCTTAGAAGCTACATCTGTGTTCTACAATGGTGCTTTTAGTGTCTCCGAATACCGCCGTTCGCGACATAGCTTTGCAGACGATAAGTACAACCGTTTCAGAGAGCAGAGCGGCCAATGTGACGATTTGGCTTTAAGTCGATTCGATAAAAATGACGAAAACGGACGGATTTCTCAGGTTTTTACTACATATAAACACTTTTCACATTCTCCTGTGTAACTCGGCTGCTAGTCCTCCTTTCATGCAGAATCTTAAGTTCCTAGCTCATGTCCAAGGCTCCAAAGCCAGCTACAAAGTCAATAATCAGTACCTAAAACTTGAATTGTACTACATCTTACTGGCTATTACATCAACTTAGAAGCTTCATCTGTGTTCTACTATGGTGCTTTTAATGTCTCCGCATACCGCAGCATGCGACATAGCTTTGCAGACGATAAGTACAACCGTTTCGGAGGGAACAGCGGCCAATGTGACGATCTGGCTTTAAGTCGATTCGATAACAAATGACGAAAACGGACGGATTTCTCAGGTTTTTACTACATATGAACACTTTTCACATTCTCCCGTGCAACTCGGCTGCTAGTCCTCCTTCTATGCGGAATCTTAAGGTCCTAGCTCATGTCCAAGGCACCAAAGCCAGCTAAAAAGTCAATAATCGATACCTAAAACTTGAATTGTACTACTTCTTACTGGCTAGTACATTATCTTAGAAGCTTCATCTGTGTTATACTATGGTGCTTTTAGTGTCTCCGCATACCGCATCACGCGACAAAGCTTTCCAGACGACAAGTACAACCGTTTCAGAGAGAAGAGCAGCCAATGTGACGATCTGGCTTTAAGTCGATTTGATGACAAATGACGAAAACGGACGGATTTCTCAGGTTTTTACTACATATGAACACATTTCACATTCTCCCGTACAACGCGGCTGCTAGTCCTCCTTTCATGCAGAATCTTAAGGTCCTAGCTCATGTCCAAGGCACCAAAGCCAGCTAAAAAGTCAATAATCGATACTTAAAACTTGAATTGTACTACTTCTTACTGGCTATTACATCAACTTAGAAGCTTCATCTCTGTTCTACTATGGTGCATTTAGTGTCTCCGCATACCGCAGCACGCGACATAGCTTTGAAGACGATAAGTACAACCGTTTCAGAGGGAAGAGCGGCCAATGTGACGATCTGGCTTTAAGTCGATTCGATAACAAATGACGAAAACGGACGGATTTCTCAGGTTTTTACTACATATGAACACTTTTCACATTCTCCCCTGCAACTCGGCTGCTAGTCCTCCTTTCATGCAGAATCTTAAGGTCCTAGCTCATGTCCAAGTCACCAAAGCCAGCTAAAAAGTCAATAATCGATACCTAAAACTTGAATTGTACTACTTCTTACTGGCTATTACATCATCTTAGAAGCTTCATTTGTGTTCTACTATGGTGCTTTTAGTGTCTCCGCATACCGGCGTTCGCGACATAGCTTTTTTAAGACGATAAGTACAACCGTTTCAGAGAGAAGAGCGGCCAATGTGACGATCTGGCTTTAAGTCGATTCGATAACAAATGACGAAAACGGACGGATTTCTCAGGTTTTTACTACATATAAACACTTTTCACATTCTCCTGTGTAACTCGGCTGCTAGTCCTCCTTTCATGCAGAATCTTAAGGTCCTAGCTCATGTCCAAGGCTCCAAAGCCAGCTAAAAAGTCAATTATCAGTAGCTAAAACTTGAATTGTACTACATCTTACTGGCTATTACATCAACTTAGAAGCTTCATCTGTGTTCTACTATGGTGCTTTTAGTGTCTCCGCATACCGCAGCATGCGACATAGCTGTGCAGACGATAAGTACAACCGTTTCGGAGGGAAGAGCGGCCAATGTGACGATCTGGCTTTAAGTCGATTCGATAACAAATGACGAAAACGGACGGATTTCTCAGGTTTTTACTACATATGAACACTTTACACATTCTCCCGTGCAACTCGGCTGCTAGTCCTCCTGCATGTAAAATCTTAAGTTCCTAGCTCATGTCCAAGGCACCAAACAAGGGTAAAAAGTCAGTAACCGATTCCTAAAACTTGAATTGTACTATTTCTTACTGGCTATTACATCATCTTAGAAGCAACATCTGTGTTCTACAATGATGCTTTTAGTGTCTCCGAATACCGCCGTTCGCGACATAGCTTTGCAGACGATAATACAACCGTTTCCGAGAGCAGAGCGGCCAACGTGACGATTTGGCTTTAAGTCGATTCGATAAAAATGACGAAAACGGACGGATTTCTCAGGTTTTTACTCTATTTGAACACTTTTCACATTCTCCCGTGCAACTCGGCTGCTAGTCCTCCTTTAATGCAGATTCTTAAGGTCCTAGCTCATGTCCAAGGCACCAAAGCCAGCTATAAAGTCAATAATCGATACCTAAAACTTGAATTGTACTACTTCTTACTGGCTATTACATCAACTTAGAAGCTTCATCTGTGTTCTACTATGGTGCTTTTAGAGTCTCCGCATACCGCAGCACGCGACATAGCTTTGCAGACGATAAGTACAACCGTTTAAGAGAGAAGAGCGGCCAATGTGACGATCTGGCTTTAAGTCGATTCGATAACAAATGACGAAAACGGACGGATTTCTCAGGTTTTTACTACATATGAACACTTTTCACATTCTCCCGTGAAACTCGGCTGCTAGTCCTCCTTTCATGCAGAATCTTAAGGTAACAGCTCATGTCCAAGGCACCAAAGCCAGCTAAAAAGTCAATAATCGATACCTAAAACTTGTATTGTACTACTTCTTACTGGCTATTACATCATCATAGAAGCTTCATCTGTGTTCTACTATGGTGCTTTTAGTGTCTCCGCATACCGCAGCACGCGACATAGCTTTGCAGACGATAAGTACAACCGTTTCATAGAGAAGAGCGGCCAATGTGACGATCTGGCGAGTCGATAACAAATGACGAAATCGGACGGATTTCTCAGGTTTTTACTACATATGAACACTTTTCACATTCTCCCGTGCAACTCGGCTGCTAGTCCTCCTTTCATGCAGAATCTTAAGGTCCTAGCTCATGTCCAAGGCACCAAATCCATCTAAGAAGTCAATAATCGATACCTTAAACTTGAATTGTACTACTTCTTACTGGCTATTACATCAACTTAGAAGCTTCATCTGTGTTCTACTATGGTGCTTTTAGTGTCTCCGCATACCGCAGCACGCGACATAGCTTTGAAGACGATAAGTACAACGGTTTCAGAGAGAAGAGCGGCCAATATGACGATCTGGCTTTAAGTCGATTCGATAACAAATGACGAAAACGGACGGATTTCTCAAGTTTGTACTACGTATGAACACTTTTCACATTCTCCCGTGCAACTCGGCTGCTAATCCTCCTTTCATGCAGAATCTTATGGTCCAAGCTCATCTCCAAGGCACCAAAGCCAGCTAAAAAGTCAATAATCGATACCTAAAACTTGAATTGTACTACTTCTTACTGGCTATTACATCTTCTTAGAAGCTTCATATGTGTTCTACTATGGTGCTTTTAGTGTCTCCGCATACCGCAGCACACGACATAGCTTTGCAGACGATAAGTACAACCGTTTCAGAGAGAAGAGCGGCCAATATGACGATCTGGCTTTAAGTCGATTCGATAACAAATGACGAAAACGGACGGATTTCTCAGGTTTTTACTACATATAAACACTTTTCACATTCTCCTGTGTAACTCGGCTGCTAGTCCTCCTTTCATGCAGAATCTTAAGGTCCTAGCTCATGTCCAAGGCTCCAAAGCCAGCTACAAAGTCAATAATCAGTAGCTAAAACTTGAATTGTACTACATCTTACTGGCTATTACATCAACTTAGAAGCTTCATCTGTGTTCTACTATGGTGCTTTTAATGTCTCCGCATACCGCAGCATGCGACATAGCTTTGCAGACGATAAGTACAACCGTTTCCGAGGGAAGAGCGGCCAATGTGACGATCTGGCTTTAAGTCGATTCGGTAACAAATGACGAAAACGGACGGATTTCTCAGGTTTTTACTACATATGAACACTTTTCACATTCTCCTGGGCAACTCGGCTGCTAGTCCTCCTTTCATGCAGAATCTTAAGGTCCTAGCTCATGTCCAAGGCACCAAATCCATCTAAGAAGTCAATAATCGATACCTTAAACTTGAAGTGTACTACTTCTTACTGGCTATTACATCAACTTAGAAGCTTCATCTGTGTTCCAATATGGTGCTTTTAGTGTCTCCGCATACCGCAGCACGCGATATAGCTTTGCAGACGATAAGTACAACCGTTTCAGAGAGAAGAGCGGCCAATGTGACGATTTGGCTTTAAGTCGATTCGATAACAAATGACGAAAACGGACGGATTTCTCAAGTTTGTACTACATATGAACACTTTTCACATTCTCCCGTGCAACTCGGCTGCTACTCCTCCTTTCATGCAGAATCTTATGGTTCAAGCTCATATCCAAGGCACCAAAGCCAGCTAAAAAGTCAATAATCGATACCTAAAACTTGAATTGTACTACTTCTTACTGGCTATTACATCTTCTTAGAAGCTTAATATGTGTTCTACTATGGTGCTTTTAGTGTCTCCGCATACCGCAGCACGCGACATAGCTTTGCAGACGATAAGTACAACCGTTTCAGAGAGAAGAGCGGCCAATGTGACGATCTGGCTTTAAGTCGATTCGATAACAAATGACGAAAACGGGCGGATTTCTCAGGTTTTTACTACATATAAACACTTTTCACATTCTCCTGTGTAACTCGGCTGCTAGTCCTCCTTTCATGCAGAATCTTAAGGTCCTAGCTCATGTCCAAGGCTCCAAAGCCAGCTAAAAAGTCAATAATCAGTAGCTAAAACTTGAATTGTACTACATCTTACTGGCTATTACATCAACTTAGAAGCTTCATCTGTGTTCTACTATGGTGCTTTTAGTGTCTCCGCATACCGCAGCATGCGACATAGCTGTGCAGACGATAAGTACAACCGTTTCGGAGGGAAGAGCGGCCAATGTGACGATCTGGCTTTAAGTCGATTCGATAACAAATGACGAAAACGGACGGATTTCTCAGGTTTTTACTACATATGAACACTTTTCACATTCTCCTGGGCAACTCGGCTGCTAGTCCTCCTTTCATGCAGAATCTTATGGTCCTAGCTCATGTCCAAGGCACCAAATCCATCTAAGAAGTCAATAATCGATACCTTAAACTTGAAGTGTACTACTTCTTACTGGCTACTACATCAACTTAGAAGCTTCATCTGTGTTCCAATATGGTGCTTTTAGTGTCTCCGCATACCGCAGCACGCGACATAGCTTTGCAGACGATAAGTACAACCGTTTCAGAGAGAAGAGCGGCCAATGTGACAATCAGGCTTTAAGTCGATTCGATAACAAATGACGAAAACGAACGGATTTCTCCGGTTTTTACTACATATGAACACTTTACACATTCTCCCGTGCAACTCGGCTGCTAGTCCTCCTGCATGTAAAATCTTAAGGTCCTAGCTCATGTCCAAGGCATCAAAGCCAGCTAAAAAGTCAATAATCGATACCTAAAACTTGAATTGTACTACTTCTTACTGGCTATTACATCAAATTAGAAGCTTCATCTGTGTTCTACTGTGGTGGTTTTAGTGTCTCCGCCTACCGCAGCATACGAGATAGCTTTGCAGACGATAAGTACAACCGTTTCAGAGAGAAGAGCGGCCAATGTGACGATCTGGCTTTAAGTCGATTCGATAACAAATGACGAAAATGGACGGATTTCTCAGGTTTTTACTACATATGAACACTTTTCACATTCTCGTGCAACTCGGCTGCTAGTCCTCCTTTCATGCAGAATCTTAAGGTCCTAGCTCATGTCCAAGGCACCAAATCCATCTAAGAAGTCAATAATCGATACCTAAAACTTGAAGTGTACTACTTCTTACTGGCTATTACATCAACTTAGAAGCTTCATCTGTGTTCTACTATGGTGCTTTTAGTGTCTCCGCATACCGGAGCAAAGGACATAGCTTTGCAGACGATAATTAGGACCATTTCAGAGAGAAGAGCGGCCAATGTGATGATCTGGCTTTAAGTCGATTCGATAACAAATGACGAAAACGGACGGATTTCTCAGGTTTTTACTACATATGAACACTTTTCACATTCTCCCGTGCAACTCGGCTGCTAGTCCTCCTTTCATGCAGAATCTTAAGGTCCTAGCCCATGTCCAAGGCTCCAAAGCCAGCTAAAAATTCAATAATCAGTAGCTAAAACCTGAATTGTACTACATCTTACTGGCTATTACATGAACTTAGAAGCTTCATCGGTGTTTTACTATGGTGCTTTTACTGTCTCCGCATACCGCAGCATGCGACATAGCTTTGCAGACGATAAGTACAACCGTTTCAGAGAGAAGAGTGGCCAGTGTGACGATCTGGCTTTAAGTCGATACGATAACAAATGACGAAAACGGACGGATTTCTCAGGTTTTTACTACATATGAACACTTTTCACATTCTCCCCTGCAACTCGGCTGCTAGTCCTCCTTTCATGCAGAATCTTAAGGTCCTAGCTGATTTCCAAGGCGTCAAAGCCAGCTAAAAAGTCAATAATCGATACCTAAAACTTGAATTGTACTACTTCTTACTGGCTATTACATCAACTTAGAAGCTTCATCTGTGTTCCACTATGGTGCTTTTAGTGTCTCCGCATAGCGCAGCACGCGACATAGCATTGCAGACGATAAGTACAACCGTTTCCGAGAGAAGAGCGGCCAATGTGACAATCTGGCTTTAAGTCGATTCGATAACAAATGACGAAAACGGACGGATTTCTCAGGTTTTTACTACATATGAACACTTTTCACATTCTCCTGGGCAACTCGGCTGCTAGTCCTCCTTTCATGCAGAATATTAAGGTCCTAGCTCATGTCCAAGGCATCAAAGCCAGCTAAAAAGTCAATAATCGATAACTAAAACTTGAATTGTACTACTTCTTACTGGCTATTACATCAACTTAGAAGCTTCATCTGTGTTCCACTATGGTGATTTTAGTGTCCCCGCATGCCGCAGCACGCGACATAGCTTTGCAGACGATAAGTACAACCGTTTCAGAGAGAAGAGCGGCGAATGTGACGATCTGGCTTTAAGTCGATTCGATAACAAATGACGAGAACGAACGGATTTCTTAGGTTTTTACTACATATGAACACTTTACACATTCTCCCGTGCAACTCGTCTGCTAGTCCTCCTGCATGTAAAATCTTAAGTTCCTAGCTCATGTCCAAGGCACCAAACAAGGGTAAAAAGTCAATAACCGATTCGTAAAACTTGAGTGGTACTATTTCTTACTGGCTATTACATCATCTTAGAAGCTACATCTGTGTTCTACTATGGTGCTTTTAGTGTCTCCGAACACCGCAGCACGCGACATAGCTTTGCAGACGATAAGTACAACCGTTTCAGAGAGAGGAGCGGCCAATGTGACGATCTGGCCTTAAGGAGATTCGATAACAAATAACGAAGACGGACGGATTTCTCCGGTTTTTACTACATATGAACACTTTTCACATTCTCCCGTGCAACTCGGCTGCAAGTCCTCCTTCCATGTAGAATCTTAAGGTCCTAGCTCATGTCCAAGGCATCAAAGCCAGCTAAAAAGTCAATAATCAATACCTAAAACTTGAATTGTACTACTTCTTACTGGCTATTACATCAAATTAGAAGCTTCATCTGTATTCTACTGTGGTGGTTTTAGTGTCTCCGCCTACCGCAGCATACGACATAGCTTTGCAGACGATAAGTACAACCGTTTCAGAGAGAAGAGCGGCCAATGTGACGATCTGGCTTTAAGTCGATTCGATAACAAATGACGAAAACGGACGGATTTCTCAGGTTCTTACTACATATAAACACTTTTCACATTCTCCTGTGTAACTCGGCTGCTAGTCCTCCTTTCATGCAGAATCTTAAGGTAATAGCTCATGTCCAAGGCGCCAAAGCCAGCTAAAAAGTCAACAATCAGAAGCTAAAACTTGAATTGTACTACATCTTACTGGCTATTACATCAACTTAGAAGCTTCATCGGTGTTCTACTATGGTGCTTTTAGTATCTCCGCATACCGCAGCATGCGACATAGCTTTGCAGACGATAAGTACAACCGTTTCGGAGGGAAGAGCGGCCAATGTGACGATCTGGCTTTAAGTCGATTCGATAACAAATTACGAAAACGGACGGATTTCTCAGGTTTTTACTACATATAAACACTTTTCACATTCTCCTGTGTAACTCGGCTGCTAGTCCTCCTTTCATGCAGAATCTTAAGGTCCTAGCTCATGTCCAAGGCTCCAAAGCCAGCTAAAAAGCAAATAATCAGTAGCTAAAACTTGAATTGTACTACACCTTACTGGCTATTACATCAACTTGGAAGTGTCATCTGTGTTCTACTATGGTGCTTTTAGTGTCTATGCATACCGCAGCACGCGACATAGCTCTGCAGACGATAAGTACAACCGTTTCAGAGAGAAGAGCGGCCAATGTGACGATCTGGCATTAAGTCGATTCGATAACAAATGACGAAAACGAACGGATTTCTCAGGTTTTTACTACATATGAACACTTTACACATTCTCCCGTGCAACTCGGCTGCTAGTCCTCCTGCATGTAAAATCTTAAGTTCCTAGCTCATGTCCAAGGCACCAAACAAGTGTAAAAAGTCAATAACAGATTAATAAAACTAGAATTGTACTATTTCTTACTGGCTATTACATCATCTTAGAAGCTACATCTGTGTTCTACTATGGGGCTTTTAGTGTCTCCGAATACCGCCGTACGCGACATAGCTTTGCAGACGATAAGTACAACCGTTTCAGAGAGCAGAGCGGCCAATGTGACGATTTGGCTTTAAGTCGATTCGATAAAAATGACTAAAACGGACGGATTTCTCAGGTTTTTACTCTATTTGAACACTTTTCACATTCTCCCGTGCAACTCGGCTGCTAGTCCTCCTTTCATGCAGAATGTCAAGGTCCTAGCTCATGTCCAAGGCACCAAAGCCAGCTAAAAAGTCAATAATCAATACCTAAAACTTGAATTGTGCTACTTCTTACTAGCTATTACATCAAATTAGAAGCTTCATCTGTGTTCTACTGTGGTGGTTTTAGTGTCTGGGCCTACCGCAGCATACGACATAGCTTTGCAGACGATAAGTACAACCGTTTCAGAGAGAAGAGCGGCCAATGTGACGATCTGGCTTTAAGTCGATTCGATAACAAATAACGAAAACGGACGGATTTCTCAGGTTTTTACTACATATGAACACTTTTCACATTCTCCTGTGCAACTCGGCTGCTAGTCCTCCTTTAATGCAGAATCTTAAGGTCCTAGCTCATGTCCAAGTCACCAAAGCTAGCTAAAAAGTCAATAATCGATATCTAAAACTTGAATTGTACTACTACTTACTGGCTATTACATCAACTTAGAAGCTTCATCTGTGTTCTACTATGGTGCTTTTAGAGTCTCCGCATACCGCAGCACGCGACATAGCTTTGCAGACGATAAGTACAACCGTTTCAGAGAGAAGAGCGGCCAATGTGACGATCTGGCTTTAAGTCGATTGGATAACAAATGACGAAAACGGACGGATTTCTCAGGTTTTTACTACATATGAACACTTTTCACATTCTCCCGTGCAACTCGGCTGCTAGTCCTCCTTTCATGCAGAATCTTAAGGTAATAGCTCATGTCCAAGGCACCAAAGCCAGCTAAAAAGTCATTAATCGATACCTAAAACTTGAATTGTACTACTTCTTACTGGCTATTACATCAACTTAGAAGCTTCATCTGTGTTCTACTATGGTGCTTTTAGTGTCTCCGCATATCGCAGCACGCGACATAGCATTGCAGACTATAAGTACAACCGTTTCAGAGAGAAGAGCGGCCAATGTGACAATCTGGCTTTAAGTCGATTAGATAACAAATGACGAAAACGGACGGATTTCTCAGGTTTTTACTACATATGAACACTTTTCAAATTCTCCCGTGCAACTCGGCTGCTAGTCCTCCTTTCATGCAGAATCTTAAGGTCCTAGCTCATGTCCAAGGCATCAAAGCCAGCTAAAAAGTCAATAATCGATAACTAAAACTGGAATTGTACTACTTCTTACTGGCTATTACGTCAACTTGGAAGCTTCATCTGTGTTCCACTATGGTGATTTTAGTGTCCCCGCATGCCGCAGCACGCGACATAGCTTTGCAGACGATAAGTACAACCGTTTCGGAGAGAAGAGCGGCCAATGTGACGATCTGGCTTTAAGTCCATTCGATAACAAGTGACGAAAACGGACGGATTTCTCAGGTTTTTACTACATATAAACACTTTTCACATTCTCCTGGGCAACTCGGCTGCTACTCCTCCTTTCAGGCAGAATCTTAAGGTCCTACCTCATGTCCAAGGCACCAAAGCCAGCTAAAAAGTCAATAATCAGTAACTAAAACTTGAATTGTACTACTTCTTACTGGCTATTACATCAACTTGGAAGTGTCATCTGTGTTCTACTATGGCGCGTTTAGTGTCTCTGCATACCGCAGCACGCGACGTAGCTCTGCAGACGATAAGTACAACCGTTTCAGAGAGAAGAGCGCCCAATGTGACGATTTGGCTTTAAGTCGATTCGATAAAAATGACGAAAACGGACGGATTTCTCAGGTTTTTACTCTATTTGAACACATTTCACATTCTCCTGTGCAACTCGGCTGCTAGTCCTCCTTTCATGCAGAATCTTAAGGTCCTAGCTCATGTCCAAGGCACCAAAGCCAGCTAAAAATTCAATAATCAATACCTAAAACTTGAATTGTACTACTTCTTACTGGCTATTACATCAACTTGGAAGTGTCATCGGTGTTTTACTATGGTGCTTTTAGTGTCTCCGCATACCGCAGCATGCGACATAGCTTTGCAGACGATAAGTACAACCGTTTCGGAGAGAAGAGCGGCCAATGTGACGATCTGGCTTTAAGTCGATTCGATAACAAATGACGAAAACGGACGGATTTCTCAGGTTTTTACTACATATGAACACTTTTCACATTCTCCTGGGCAACCCGGCTGCTAGTCCTCCTTTCATGCAGAATCTTAAGGTCCTAGCTCATGTCCAAAGCACCAAAGCCAGCTAAAAAGTCAATAATCAGTAATTAAAACTTGAATTGTACTACATCTTACTGGCTATTACATCAACTTGGAAGTGTCATCTGTGTTCTACTATGGTGCTTTTAGTGTCTCTGCATACCGCTGCACGCGACATAGCTCTGCAGACGATAAGTACAACCGTTTCAGAGAGAAGAGCGGCCAATGTGACGATCTGGCTCTAAGTCGATTCGATAACAAATGACGAAAACGAACGGATTTCTCAGGTTTTTACTACATATGAACACTTTACACATTCTCCCGTGCAACTCGGCTGCTAGTCCTCCTGCATGTAAAATCTTAAGTTCCTAGCTCATGTCCAAGGCACCAAACAAGGGTAAAAAGTCAATAACCGGTTCCTAAAACTTGAATTGTACTACTTCTTACTGGCTATTACATCAACTTGGAAGTGTCATCTGTGTTCTACTATGGTGCTTTTAGTGTCTCTGCATACCGCAGCACGCGACGTAGCTCTGCAGATGATAAGTACAACCGTTTCAGAGAGAAGAGCGGCCAATGTGACGATTTGGCTTTAAGTCGATTCGATAACAAATGACGAAAACGGACGGATTTCTCAGGTTTTTACTCTATTTGAACACTTTTCACATTCTCCAGTGCAACTCGGCTGCTAGTCCTCCTTTCATGCAGAATCTTAAGGTCCTAGCTCATGTCCAAGGCACCAAAGCCAGCTAAAAATTCAATAATCAATACCTAAAACTTGAATTGTACTACTTCTTACTGGCTATTACATCAACTTGGAAGTGTCATCTGTGTTCTACTATGGTGCTTTTAGGGTCTCCGCATACCGCAGCTCGCGACATAGCTTTGCAGACGATAAGTACAACCGTTTCAGAGAGAAGAGCGGCCAATGTGACGATCTGGCTTTAAGTCGATTCGATAACAAATGACAAAAACGGACGGATTTCTCACGTTTTTACTACATATGAACACTTTTCACATTCTCCCGTGCAACGCGGCTGCTAGTCCTCCTTTCATGCAGAATCTTAAGGTAATAGCTCATGTCCAAGGCACCAAAGCCAGCAAAAAAGTCAATAATCGATACCTAAAACTTGAATTGTACTACTTCTTACTGGCTATTACATCAACTTAGAAGCTTCATCTGTGTTCCACTATGGTGCTTTTAGTGTCTCCGCATACCGCAGCACGCGACATAGCTTTGCAGACGATAAGTACAACCGTTTCAGAGAGGAGAGCGGCCAATGTGACGATCTGGCTTTAAGTCGATTCGATAACAAATGACGAAAACGAACGGATTTCTCTGGTTTTTACTACATATGAACACTTTTCACATTCTCCCGTGCAACTCGGCTGCTAGTCCTCCTTTCATGCAGAATCTTAAGGTAATAGCTCATGTCCAAGGCACCAAAGCCAGCTAAAAAGTCAATAATCGATACCTAAAACTTGAATTGTACTACTTCTTACTGGCTATTACATCAACTTAGAAGATTCATCTGTGTTCTACTATGGTGCTTTTAGTGTCTCCGCATAGCGCAGCACGCGACATAGCATTGCAGACGATAAGTACAACCGTTTCAGAGAGAAGAGCGGCCAATGTGACAATCTGGCTTTAAGTCGATTAGATAACAAATGACGAAAACGGACGGATTTCTCAGGTTTTTACTACATATGAACACTTTTCAAATTCTCCCGTGCAACTCGGCTGCTAGTCCTCCTTTCATGCAGAATCTTAAGGTCCTAGCTCATGTCCAAGGCATCAAAGCCAGCTAAAAAGTCAATAATCGATACCTAAAACTGGAATTGTACTACTTCTTACTGGCTATTACGTCAACTTGGAAGCTCCATCTGTGTACCACTATGGTGATTTTAGTGTCCCCGCATGCCGCAGCACGCGACATAGCTTTGCAGACGATAAGTACAACCGTTTCGGAGAGAAGAGCGGCCATTGTGACGATCTGGCTTTAAGTCCATTCGATAACAAGTGACGAAAACGGACGGATTTCTCAGGTTTTTACTACATATGAACACTTTTCACATTCTCCTGGGCAACTCGGCTGCTACTCCTCCTTTCATGCAGAATCTTAAGGTCCTACCTCATGTCCAAGGCACAAAAGCCAGCTAAAAAGTCAATAATCAGTAACTAAAACTTGAATTGTACTACTTCTTACTGGCTATTACATCAACTTGGAAGTGTCATCTGTGTTCTACTATGGTGCGTTTAGTGTCTCTGCATACCACAGCACGCGACGTAGCTCTGCAGACGATAAGTACAACCGTTTCAGAGAGAAGAGCGGCCAATGTGACGATTTGGCTTTAAGTCGATTCGATAACAAATGACGAAAACGGACGGATTTCTCAGGTTTTTACTACATATGAACACATTTCATATTCTCCTGTGCAACTCGGCTGCTAGTCCTCCTTTCATGCAGAATCTTAAGGTCCTAGCTCATGTCCAAGGCTCCAAAGCCAGCTAAAAAGTCAATAATCAGTAGCTAAAACTTGAATTGTACTACATCTTACTGGCTATTACATCAACTTAGAAGCTTCATCTGTGTTCTACTATGGTGATTTTAGTGTCTCCGCATACCGCAGCATGCGACATAGCTTTGCAGACGATAAGTACAACCGTTTCAGAGAGAAGAGTGGCCAGTGTGACGATCTGCCTTTAAGTCGATTCGATAACAAATGACAAAAACGGACGGATTTCTCAGGTTTTTACTACATATGAACAGTTTTCACATTCTCCTGGGCAACTCGGGTGCTAGTCCTCCTTTCATGCAGAATCTTAAGGTCCTAGCTCATGTCCAAGGTACCAAAGCCAACAAAAAAGTCAAAAATCGATACCAAAAACTTGAATTCTACTACTTCTTACTGGCTATTACATCAACTTAGAAGCTTCATCGGTGTTCTACTATGGTGCTTTTAGTGTCTCCGCATAACGCAGCATGCGACATAGCTTTGCAGACGATAAGTACAACCGTTTCGGAGAGAAGAGCGGCCAATGTGACGATCTGGCTTTAAGTCGATCCGATAACAAATGACGAAAACGGACGGATTTCTCAGGTTTTTACTACATATGAACACTTTTCACATTCTCCTGGGCAACTCGGCTGCTAGTCCTCCTTTCATGCAGAATCTTAAGGTCCTAGCTCATGTCCAAGGCACCTAAGCCAGCTAAAAAGTTAATAATCAGTAATTAAAACTTGAATTGTACTACTACTTACTGGCTGTTACATCAACTTGGAAGTGTCATCTGTTTTCTACTATGGTGCTTTTAGTGTCTCTGCATACCGCAGCACGCGACATAGCTCTGCAGACGATAAGTACAACCGTTTCAGAGAGAAGAGCGGCCAATGTGACGATCTGGCTCTAAGTCGATTCGATAACAAATGACGAAAACGGACGGATTTCTCAGGTTTTTACTACATATGAACACTTTTCAAATTCTCCCGTGCAACTCGGCTGCTAGTCCTCCTTTCATGCAGAATCTTAAGGTCCTAGCTCATGTCCAAGGCATCAAAGCCAGCTAAAAAGTCAATAATCGATACCTAAAACTGGAATTGTACTACTTCTTACTGGCTATTACGTCAACTTGGAAGCTCCATCTGTGTACCACTATGGTGATTTTAGTGTCCCCGCATGCCGCAGCACGCGACATAGCTTTGCAGACGATAAGTACAACCGTTTCGGAGAGAGGAGCGGCCATTGTGACGATCTGGCTTTAAGTCCATTCGATAACAAGTGACGAAAACGGACGGATTTCTCAGGTTTTTACTACATATGAACACTTTTCACATTCTCCTGGGCAACTCGGCTGCTACTCCTCCTTTCATGCAGAATCTTAAGGTCCTACCTCATGTCCAAGGCACAAAAGCCAGCTAAAAAGTCAATAATCAGTAACTAAAACTTGAATTGTACTACTTCTTACTGGCTATTACATCAACTTGGAAGTGTCATCTGTGTTCTACTATGGTGCGTTTAGTGTCTCTGCATACCGCAGCACGCGACGTAGCTCTGCAGACGATAAGTACAACCGTTTCAGAGAGAAGAGCGGCCAATGTGACGATTTGGCTTTAAGTCGATTCGATAACAAATGACGAAAACGGACGGATTTCTCAGGTTTTTACTACATATGAACACATTTCATATTCTCCTGTGCAACTCGGCTGCTAGTCCTCCTTTCATGCAGAATCTTAAGGTCCTAGCTCATGTCCAAGGCTCCAAAGCCAGCTAAAAAGTCAATAATCAGTAACTAAAACTTGAATTGTACTACATCTTACTGGCTATTACATCAACTTAGAAGCTTCATCTGTGTTCTACTATGGTGATTTTAGTGTCTCCGCATACCGCAGCATGCGACATAGCTTTGCAGACGATAAGTACAACCGTTTCAGAGAGAAGAGTGGCCAGTGTGACGATCTGCCTTTAAGTCGATTCGATAACAAATGACAAAAACGGACGGATTTCTCAGGTTTTTACTACATATGAACAGTTTTCACATTCTCCTGGGCAACTCGGGTGCTAGTCCTCCTTTCATGCAGAATCTTAAGGTCCTAGCTCACGTCCAAGGCACCAAGGCCAGCTAAAAAGTCAATAATCAGTAATTAAAACTTGAATTGTACTACTTCTTACTGGCTATTACATCAACTTGGAAGTGTCATCTGTGTTCTACTATGGTGCTTTTAGTGTCTCTGCATACCGCAGCACGCGACATAGCTCTGCAGACGATAAGTACAACCGTTTCAGAGAGAAGAGCGGCCAATGTGACGATCTGGCTCTAAGTCGATTCGATAACAAATGACGAAAACGAACGGATTTCTCAGGTTTTTACTACATATGAACACTTTACACATTCTCCCGTGCAACTCGGCTGCTAGTCCTCCTGCATGTAAAATCTTAAGTTCCTAGCTCATGTCCAAGGCACCAAACAAGGGTAAAAAGTCAATAACCGGTTCCTAAAACTTGAATTGTACTACTTCTTACTGGCTATTACATCAACTTGGAAGTGTCATCTGTGTTCTACTATGGTGCTTTTAGTGTCTCTGCATACCGCAGCACGCGACGTAGCTCTGCAGACGATAAGTACAACCGTTTCAGAGAGAAGAGCGGCCAATGTGACGATCTGGCTCTAAGTCGATTCGATAACAAATGACGAAAACGAACGGATTTCTCAGGTTTTAACTACATATGAACACTTTACACATTCTCCCGTGCAACTCGGCTGCTAGTCCTCCTGCATGTAAAATCTTAAGTTCCTAGCTCATGTCCAAGGCACCAAACAAGGGTAAAAAGTCAATAACCGGTTCCTAAAACTTGAATTGGACTACTTCTTACTGGCTATTACATCAACTTGGAAGTGTCATCTGTGTTCTACTATGGTGCTTTTAGTGTCTCTGCATACCGCAGCACGCGACGTAGCTCTGCAGATGATAAGTACAACCGTTTCAGAGAGAAGAGCGGCCAATGTGACGATTTGGCTTTAAGTCGATTCGATAAAAATGACGAAAACGGACGGATTTCTCAGGTTTTTACTATATTTGAACACTTTTCACATTCTCCCGTGCAACTCGGCTGCTAGTCCTCCTTTCATGCAGAATCTTAAGGTCCTAGCTCATGTCCAAGGCACCAAAGCCAGCTAAAAATTCAATAATCAATACCTAGAACTTGAATTGTACTACTTCTTACTGGCTATTACATCAACTTGGAAGTGTCATCGGTGTTTTACTATGGTGCTTTTAGTGTCTCCGCATAACGCAGCATGCGACATAGCTTTGCAGACGATAAGTACAACCGTTTCGGAGAGAAGAGTGGCCAGTGTGACGATCTGCCTTTAAGTCGATTCGATAACAAATGACAAAAACGGACGGATTTCTCACGTTTTTACTACATATGAACACTTTTCACATTCTCCCGTGCAACTTGGCTGCTAGTCCTCCTTTCATGCAGAATCTTAAGGTCCTAGCTCATGTCCAAGGTACCAAAGCCAACAAAAAAGTCAATAATCGATACCAAAAACTTGAATTCTACTACTTCTTACTGGCTATTACATCAACTTAGAAGCTTCATCGGTGTTCTACTATGGTGCTTTTAGTGTCTCCGCATAACGCAGCATGCGACATAGCTTTGCAGACGATAAGTACAACCGTTTCGGAGAGAAGAGCGGCCAATGTGACGATCTGGCTTTAAGTCGATCCGATAACAAATGACGAAAACGGACGGATTTCTCAGGTTTTTACTACATATGAACACTTTTCACATTCTCCTGGGCAACTCGGCTGCTAGTCCTCCTTTCATGCAGAATCTTAAGGTCCTAGCTCATGTCCAAGGCACCTAAGCCAGCTAAAAAGTTAATAATCAGTAATTAAAACTTGAATTGTACTACTACTTACTGGCTGTTACATCAACTTGGAAGTGTCATCTGTGTTCTACTATGGTGCTTTTAGTGTCTCTGCATACCGCAGCACGCGACATAGCTCTGCAGACGATAAGTACAACCGTTTCAGAGAGAAGAGCGGCCAATGTGACGATCTATCTCTAAGTCGATTCGATAACAAATGACGAAAACGAACGGATTTCTCAGGTTTTAACTACATATGAACACTTTACACATTCTCCCGTGCAACTCGGCTGCTAGTCCTCCTGCATGTAAAATCTTAAGTTCCTAGCTCATGTCCAAGGCACCAAACAAGGGTAAAAAGTCAATAACCGGTTCCTAAAACTTGAATTGTACTATTTCTTACTGGCTATTACATCAACTTGGAAGTGTCATCTGTGTTCTACTATGGTGCTTTTAGTGTCTCTGCATACCGCAGCACGCGACGTAGCTCTGCAGATGATAAGTACAACCGTTTCAGAGAGAAGAGCGGCCAATTTGACGATTTGGCTTTAAGTCGATTCGATAAAAATGACGAAAACGGACGGATTTCTCAGGTTTTTACTCTATTTGAACACTTTTCACATTCTCCCGTGCAACTCGGCTGCTAGTCCTCCTTTCATGCAGAATCTTAAGGTAATAGCTCATGTCCAAGGCACCAAAGCCAACTAAGAAGTCAATAATCGATACATAAAACTTGAATTGTACTACTTCTTACTGGCTATTACATCAACTTAGAAGCTTCATCTGTGTTCTACTATGGAGATTTTAGTGTCTCCGCATACCGCATCACGCGACATAGCATAGCAGACGATAAGTACAACCGTTTCAGAGAGAAGAGCGGCCAATGTGACGATCGGGCTTTAAGTCGATTCGATAACAAATGACGAAAACGGACGGATTTCTCAGGTTTTTACTACATATGAACACTTTTCACATTCTCCCGTGCAACTCGGCTGCTAGTCCTCCTTTCATGCAGAATCTTAAGGTAATAGCTCATGTCCAAGGCACCAAAGCCAACTAAGAAGTCAATAATCGATACCTAAAACTTGAATTCTACTACTTTTTAGTGGCTATTACATCAACTTAGAAGCTTCATCTGTGTTCTAGTATGGTGATTGTAGTGTCCCCGCATACCGCAGCACGCGACATAGCTTTGCAGACGATAAGTACAACCGTTTCAGAGAGAAGAGTGGCCAGTGTGACGATCTGCATTTAAGTCGATTCGATAACAAATGACAAAAACGGACGGATTTCTCACGTTTTTACTACATATGAACACTTTTCACATTCTCCCGTGCAACTCGGCTGCTAGTCCTCCTTTCATGCAGAATCTTAAGGTCCTAGCTCATGTCCAAGGCACCAAAGCGAGCTAAAAATCAATAATCAATACATAAAAATTGAATTTTACTACTTCTTACTGGCTATTACACCAACTTGGAAGTATCATCTGTGTTCTACTATGGTGCTTTTAGTGTCTCTGCATACCGCAGCACGCGACATAGCTCTGCAGACGGTAAGTACAACCGTTTCAGAGAGAAGAGCGGCCAATGTGACCATCTGGCTTTAAGTCGATTCGATAACAAATGACGAAAACGAACGGATTTCTCAGGTTTTTACTACATATGAACACTTTTCACATTCTCCCGTGCAATTAGGCTCCTAGTCCTCCTTTCATGCAGAATCTTAAGGTCCTAGCTCATGTCTAAGGCACCAAAGCCAGCTAAAAAGTCAATAATCAGTACCTAAAACTTGAATTTTACTACTTCTTACTGGCTATTACACCAACTTGGAAGTATCATCTGTGTTCTACTATGGTGCTTTTAGTGTCTCTGCATACCGCAGCACGCGACATAGCTCTGCAGACGGTAAGTACAACCGTTTCAGAGAGAAGAGCGGCCAATGTGACCATCTGGCTTTAAGTCGATTCGATAACAAATGACGAAAACGAACGGATTTCTCAGGTTTTTACTACATATGAACACTTTTCACATTCTCCCGTGCAACTCGGCTGCTAGTCCTCCTTTCATGCAGAATCTTAAGGTAATAGCTCATGTCCAAGGCACCAAAGCCAACTAAGAAGTCAATAATCGATACCTAAAACTTGAATTGAACTACTTCTTACTGGCTATTACATCAACTTAGAAGCTTCATCTGTGTTCTAGTATGGTGATTTTAGTGTCCCCGCATACCGCAGCACGCGACATAGCTTTGCAGACGATAAGTACAACCGTTTCAGAGAGAAGAGCGGCCAATGTGACGATTTGGCTTTAAGTCGATTCGATAACAAATGACGAAAACGGACGGATTTCTCAGGTTTTTACTACATATGAACACTTTTCACATTCTCCTGTGCAACTCGGCTGCTAGTCCTATTTCATGCAGAATCTTAAGGTCCTAGGTCGTGTCCAAGGCTCCAAAGCCAGCTAAAAAGTCAATAATCAGTAGCTAAAACTTGAATTGTACTACATCTTACTGGCTATTACATCAACTTAGAAGCTTCATCTGTGTTCTACTATGGTGCTTTTAGTGTCTCCGCATACCGCAGCACGCGACATAGCATTGCAGACGATAAGTACAACCGTTACAGAGAGAAGAGCGGCCAATATGACGATCGGGCTTTAAGTTGATTCGATAACAAATGACGAAAACGGACGGATTTCTCAGGTTTTTACTACATATGAACACTTTTCACATTCTCCCGTGCAACTCGGCTGCTAGTCCTACTTTCATGCAGAATCTTAAGGTAATAGCTCATGTCCAAGGCACCAAAGCCAGCTAAAAAGTCAATAATCGATACCTAAAACTTGAATTGTACTAGTTCTTACTGGCTATTACATCAACTTAGAAGCTTCATCTGTGTTCTACTATGATGATTTTCGTGTCTCCGCATACCGCAGCACGCGACATAGTTTTGCAGACGATAAGTACAACCGTATCAGAGAGAAGAGCGGCCAATGTGACGATCTGGCTTTAAGTCGATTCGATAACAAATGACGAAAACGGACGCATTTCTCAGGTTTTTACTACATATGAACACTTTTCACATTCTCCCGTGCAACTCGGCTGCTTGTCCTCCTTTCATGCAGAATCTTAAGGTCATAGCTCATGTCCAAGGCACCAAAGCCAGCTAAAAAGTCAATAATCGATACCTAAAACTTGAATTGTACTATTTCTTACTGGCTATTACATCAACTTAGAAGCTTCATCTGTGTTCTACTATGGTGCTTTTAGTGTCTCCGCATACCGCAGCACGCGACATAGCTTTGCAGACGATAAGTACAACGGTTTCAGAGAGATGAGCGGCCAATGTGACGATCTGGCTTTAAGGAGATTCGATAACAAATGACGAAAAAGGACGGATGTCTCATGTTTTTACTACATATGAACACTTTTCATATTCTCCCGCGCAACTGGGCTGCTAGTCCTCCTTTTATGCAGAATCTTAAGGTCCTAGCTCATGTCCAAGGCACCAAAGCCAGCTAAAAAGTCAATAATCGATACCGAAAACTTGAATTGGACTACTTCTTACTGGCTATTACATCAACTTAGAAGCTTCATCTGTGTTCTACTATGGTGCTTTTAGTGTCTCCGCATACCGCAGCACGCGACATAGCTTTGCAGACGATAAGTACAACCGTTTCAGAGAGAAGAGCGGCCAATGTGACGATCTGGCTTTAAGTCGATTCGATAACAAATCACGAAAACGGACGGATTTCTCAGGTTTTTACTACAGATGAACACTTTTCACATTCTCCCGTGCAACTCGGCTGCTAGTCCTCCTTTCATGAAGAATCTTAAGGTCCTAGCTCATGTCCAAGGCACCAAAGCCAGCTAAAAAGTCAATAATCAATACCTAAAACTTGAATTGTACAACTTATTACTTTCTATTACATCATCTTAGAAGCTTCATCTGTGTTCTACTATGGTGCTTTTAGTGCCTCCGCACACCGCAGCACGCGACATAGCTTTGCAGACGATAAGTACAACCGTTTCAGAGAGAAGAGCGGCCAATGTCACGATCTGGCTTTAAGTCGGTTCGATAACAAATGACGAAAACGGACGGATTTCTCAGGTTTTTACTACATATGAACACTTTTCACATTGTCCCGTGCAACACGGCTGCTAGTCCCCCTTTCAGGAAGAATCTCAAGGTCCTAGCTCATGTCCAAGGCACCAAAGCCAGCTAAAAAGTCAATAATCGATACCTAAAACTTGAATTGTACTACTTCTTACTGGCTATTACATCACTTTAGAAGCTTCATCTGTGTTCTACTATGGTGATTTTATTGTTTCCACATACCGCAGCATGCGACATAGCTTTGCAGACGATAAGTACAACCGTTTCAGAGAGAAGAGCGGTCAATGTGACCATCTGGCTTTAAGTCAATTCGATAACAAATGACGAAAACTGACGGATGTCTCAGGTTTTTATTACATATGAACACTTTTCACATTCTCCCGTGCAACTCGGCTGCTAGTCCTCCTTTTATGCAGAATCTTAAGGTCGTAGCTCATGTCCAAGGCACCAAAGCCAGCTAAAAATTCAATAATCGATACCTAAAACTTGAATTGGACTACTTCTTACTGGCTATTACATCAACTTAGAAGCTTCATCTGTGTTCTACTATGGTGCTTTTAGTGTCTCCGCATACCGCAGCACGCGACCTAGCTTTGCAGACGATAAGTACAACCGTTCCAGAGAGAGAAGAGCGGCCAATGTGACGATCTGGCTTTAAGTCGATTCGATAACAAATGACGAAAACGGACGGATTTCTCAGGTTTTTACTACATATGAACGCTTTTCACATTCTCCCGTGCAAGTCGGCTGCTACTCCTCCTCTCATGAAGAATCTTACGGTCCTAGCTCATGTCCAAGGCACCAAAGCCAGCTAAAAAGTCAATAATCAATACCTAAAACTTGAATTGTACAACTTCTTACTGGCTATTACATCATCTTAGAAGCTTCATATGTGTTCTACTATGGTGCTTTTAGTGCCTCCGCATACCGCAGCACGCGACATAGCTTTGCAGACGATAAGTACAACCGTTTCAGAGAGAAGAGCGGCCAATGTGACGATCTGGCTTTAAGTCGATTCGATAACAAATGACGAAAACGGACCGATTTCTCAGGTTGGTTTTTACTACATATGAACAGTTTTCACATTCTCCAGTGCAACTGGGCTGCTAGTCCTCCTTTCATACAGGATCTTAAGGTCCTAGCTCATGTTCAAGGCATCAAAGCCAGCTAAAAATTCAATAACCGATACCTAAAACTTGAATTGTACTACTTCTTACTGGCTATTATATCATCTTAGAAGCTTCATCTGTGTTCTACTATGGTGTTTTTAGTGTCTCCGAATACCGCAGTACGCGACATAGCTTTGCAGACGATAAGTACAACCGTTTCAGAGATAATAGCGGCCAATGTGATGATCTGGCTTTAAGTCGATTCGATAACAAATGACGAAAACGGACGGATTTCTCAGGCTTTTACTACATATGAACTCTTTTCACATTGTCCCGTGCAACTCGGCTGCTAGTCCTCCTTTCATGCAGAATCTCAAGGTCCTTGCTCATGTCCAAGGCACCAAAGCCAGCTAAAAAGTCAATAATCGATACCTAGAACTTGAATTGTACTACTTCTTACTGGCTATTACATCAACTTAGAAGCTTCATCTGTGTTCTACTATGGTGATTTTAGTGTCTCCACATACCGCAGCACGCGACATAGCTTTGCAGACGATAAGTACAACCGTTTCAGAGAGAAGAGCGGCCAATGTGACCATCTGGCTTTAAGTCGATTCGATAACAAATGACGAAAACGGACGGATATCTCAGGTTTTTACTACATATGAACACTTTTCACATTCTCCCGTGCAACTCGGCTTCTAGTCCTCCTTTCATGCAGAATCTTAAGGTCGTAGCTCATGTTCAAGGCTCCAAAGCCAATTAAAAAGTCAATAATCGATACCTAAAACTTGAATACTACTACTTCTTACTAGCTATTACATCAACTTAGAAGCTTCATCTGTGTTCTACTATGGTGCTTTTAGTGTCTCCGCATACCGCAGCACGCGACATAGCTTTGCAGACGATAAGTACAACCGTTTCAGAGAGAAGAGCGGCCAATGTGACGATCTGGCTTTAAGTCGATTCGATTACAAATCACGAAAACGGACGTATTTCTCAGGTTTTTACTACAGATGAACACTTTTCACATTCTCCCGTGCAACTCGGCTGCTAGTCCTCCTTTTATGCAGAATTTTAAGGTCCTAGCTCATGTCCAAGGCACCAAAGCCAGCTAAAAAGTCAATAATCGATACCTAAAACTTGAATTGGACTACATCTTACTGGCTATTACATCAACTTAGAACCTTCATCAATGTTCTACTACGGTGCTTTTAGTTTCTCCGCATACCGCAGCACGCGACACAGCTTTGCAGACGATAAGTACAACCGTTTTAGAGAGAAGAGCGGCCAATGTTACGATCTGGCTTTAAGTCGATTCGATAACAAATGACGAAAACGGACGGATGTCTCAGGTTTTTACTACATATGAACACTTTTCACATTCTCCCGTGCAACTCGGCTGCTAGTCCTCCTTTTATGCAGAATCTTAAGGTCCTAGCTCATGTCCAAGGCACCAAAGCCAGCAAAAAGTCAATAATCGATACCTAAAACTTGAATTGGACTACTTCTTACTGGCTATTACATCAACTTAGAACCTTCATCTATGTTCTACTACGGTGCTTTTAGTTTCTCCGCATACCGCAGCACGCGACATAGTTTTGCAGACGATAAGTACAACCGTTTCAGAGAGAAGAGCGGCCAATGTGACGATCTGGCTTTAAGTCGATTGGATAAATAAATGACGAAAACGGACGGACTTCTAAGGTTTTTACTACATATGAACACTTTTCACATTCTCCCGGGCAACTCGGCTGCTAGTCCTTCTTTCATGCAGAATCTTAAGGTCCTAGATCATGTCCAAGGCACCAAAGCCAGCTAAAAAGTCAATAATCAATATCTAAAACTTGAATTGTACTACTTCTTACTGGCTATTACATCAACTTAGAAGCTTCATCTGTGTTCTACTATGGTGCGTTTAGTGTCTCCGAATACCGCAGTACGCGACATAGCTTTGCAGACGATAAGTACAACCGTTTCAGAGAGCAGAGCGGCCAATGTGACGATTTGGCTTTAAGCAGATTCGATAACAAATGACGAAAACGGACGGATGTCTCAGGTTTTTACTACATATGAACACTTTTCACATTCTCCCGTGCAACTCTGGTGCTAGTCCTCCTTTCATGCAGAATCTTAAGGTCATAGCTCATGTCCAAGGCACCAAAGCCAGCTAAAAAGTCTATAAGTATACATAAAACTTGAGTTCTACTATTTCTTACTGGCTATTATATCATCTTAGAAGCTTCATCCGTGTTCTACTATGGTGCGTTTAGTGTCTCCGAATACAACAGTACGCGACATAGCTTTGCAGACGATAAGTACAACCGTTTCAGAGAGAAGAGCGGCCAATGTGACGATCGGGCTTTAAGTCGATTCGAAAACAAATGACGAAAACTGACGGATTTCTCAGGTTTTTACTACATATGAACACTTTTCACATTCTCCCGTGCAACTCGGCTGCTAGTCCTCCTTTCATGCAGAATCTTAAGGTCGTAGCTCATGTCCAAGGCACCGAAGCCAGGTAAAAAGTCAATAATCGATACCTAAAACTTGAATTCTACTACTTCTTACTGGCTATTACATCAACTTAAAAGCTTCATCTGTGTTCTACTATGGTGCTTTTAGTGTCTCCGCATACCGCAGCACGCGACATAGCTTTGCAAACGGTAAGTACAACCGTTTCAGAGAGAACAGCGGCCAATGTGACGATCTGGCTTTAAGTCTATTCGATAACAAATGACGAAAACGGACGCATGTCTCAGGTTTTTACTACATATGAACACTTTTCACATTCTCCCGTGCAACTGGGCAGCTAGTCCTCCTTTTATGCAGAATCTTAAGGTCCTAGCTCATGTCCAAGGCACCAAAGCCAGCTAAAAAGTCAATAATCGATACCTAAAACTTGAATTGGATTACTTCTTACTGGCTATTACATCAACTTAGAAGCTTCATCTGTGTTCTACTATGGTGCTTTTAGTGTCTCCGCATACCGCAGCACGTGACCTAGCTTTGCAGACGATAAGTACAACCGTTCCAGAGAGAGAAGAGCGGCCAATGTGACGATCTGGCTTTAAGTCGATTCGATAACAAATGACGAAAACGGACGGATTTCTCAGGTTTTTACTATATATGAACACTTTTCACATTCTCCCGTGCAACTCGGCTGCTACTCCTCCTTTCATGAAGAATCTTGAGGTCCTAGCTCATGTCCAAGGCACCAAAGCCAGCTAAAAATTCAATAACCGATACCTAAAACTTGAATTGTACTACTTCTTACTGGCTATTATATCATCTTAGAAGCTTCATCTGTGTTCTACTATGGTGTTTTTAGTGTCTCCGAATACCGCAGCACGCGACATAGCTTTGCAGACGATAAGTACAACCGTTTCAGAGAGAAGAGCGGCCAATGTGACCATCTGGCTTTAAGTCGATTCGATAACAAATGACGAAAACGGACGGATATCTCAGGTTTTTACTACATATGAACACTTTTCACATTCTCCTGTGCAACTCGGCTGCTAGTCCTCCTTTCATGCAGGATCTTAAGGTCCTAGCTCATGTCCAAGGCTCCAAAGCCACCTAAAAAGACAATAATCGATACCTAAAACTTGAATTCTACTACATCTTACTGGCTATTACATCAACTTAGAAGCTTCATCTGCGTTCTACTATGGTGCTTTTAGTGTCTCCGAATACCGCAGTACGCGACATAGCTTTGCAGACGATAAGGACAACCGTTTCAGAGAGCAGAGCTGCCAATGTGATGATTTGGCTTTAAGTCGATTCGATAACAAATGACGAAAACGGACGGATTTCTCGGGTTGGTTTTTACTACATATGAACACTTTTCACATTCACCCGTGCTACTCGGCTGCTAGTCCTTCTTTCATGCAGAATCTTAAGGTCCTAGATCATGTCCAGGGCACCAAAGCCAGCTAAAAAGTCAATAATCAATATCTAAAACTTGAATTGTACTACTTCTTACTGGCTATTACATCAACTTAGAAGTTTCATCTGTGTTCTACTATGGTGCTTTTAGTGTCTCCGCATACCGCAGCACGCGACATAGCTTTGCAGACGATAAGTACAACGGTTTCAGAGAGCAGAGCGGCCAATGTGCCGATTTGGCTTTAAGTCGATTCGATAACAAATGACGAAAACGGACGGATTTCTCAGGTTTTTACCACATATGAACACCTTTCACATTCTCCCGTGCAACTCGGCTGCTAGTCCTAATTTCATGCAGAATCTTAAGGTCCTAGCTCAGGGCCAAGGCACCGAAGCCAGCTAAAAATCAATAATCGATACCTAAAACTTGAATTGGACTACTTCTTACTAGCTATTACATCAACTTAGATCCTTCATCTGTGTTCTACTACGGTGCTTTTAGTTTCTCCGCATACCGCAGCACGCGACATAGTTTTGCAGACGATAAGTACAACCGTTTCAGAGAGAAGAGCGGCCAATGTGACGATCTGGCTTTAAGTAGATTGGATAACAAATGACGAAAACGGACGGATTTCTCAGGTTTTTACTGCATATGAAAACTTTTCACATTCTCCCGTGCAACTCGGCTGCTAGTCCTTCTTTCATGCAGAATCTTAAGGTCCTAGATCATGTCCAAGGCCCCAAAGCCAGCTAAAGAGTCAATAATCAATATCTAAAACTTGAATTGTACTACTTCTTACTGGCTATTACATCAATTTAAAAGCTTCATCTGTGTTCTACTATGGTGCTTTTAGTGTCTCCGCATATCGCAGCACGCGACATAGCTTTGCAGACGATAAGTACAACGGTTGCAGAGAGAAGAGCGGCAAATGTGGCGATCTGGCTTTAAGTCGATTCGATAACAAATGACGCAAACGGACGGATATCTCAGGTTTTTACTACATATGAACACTTTTCACATTCTCCCGTGCAACTCGGCTGCTAGTCCTCCTTTCATGCATAATCTTAAGGTCATCGCTCATGTCCAAGGCACCAAAGCCAGCTAAAAAGTCAATAACGATATCTAACACTTGAATTGTACTATTTCTTACTGGCTATTACATCATCTTAGAAGCTTCATCTGTGTTCTACTATGGTGCGTTTAGTGTCTCCGAATACCGCAGTACGCGACATAGCTTTGCAGACGATAAGAACAAACGTTTCAGAGAGCAGAGCTGCCAATGTGATGATTTGGCTTTAAGTCAATTCGATAACAAATGACGAAAACGGACGGATTTCTCAGGTTGGTTTTTACTACATATGAACACTTTTCACATTCACTTGTGCAACTCGGCTGCTAGTCCTTCTTTCATGCAGAATCTTAAGGTCCTAGATCATTTCCAAGGCACCAAAGCCAGCTAAAAAGTCAATAATCAATATCTAAAACTTGAATTGTACTACTTCTTACTGGCTATTACATCAACTTAGAAGTTTCATCTGTGTTCTACTATGGTGCTTTTAGTGTCTCCGAATACCGCAGTACGCGACATAGCTTTGCAGACGATAAGTACAACGGATTCAGAGAGAAGAACGGCAAATGTGACGATCTGGCTTTAAGTCGATTCGATAACAAATGACGAAAACGGACGGATTTCTGAGGTTTTTACTACATATGAACACTTTTCACATTCTCCCGTGCAACTCGAGTGCTAGTCCTCCTTTCATGCAGAATCTTAAGGTCACAGCTCATGTCCAAGACACCAAAGCCAGCTAAAAAGTCAATAACTATACCAAAAACTTGAATTGTACTATTTCTTACTGGCTATTATATCACCTTAGAAGCTTCATCTGTGTTCTACTATGGTGCGTTTAGTGTCTCCGAATACCGCAGTACGCGACATAGCTTTGCAGACGATAAGTACAAACGTTTCAGAGAGCAGAGCGGCCAATGTGCCGATTTGGCTTTAAGTCGATTCGATAACAAATGACGAAAACGGACGGATTTCTCAGGTTTTTACTACATTTGAACACTTTTCACATTCTCCCGTGCAACTCGGCTGCTAGTCCTACTTTCATGCTGAATCTTAAGGTCCTAGCTCATGTCCAAGGCACCAAAGCCCGCTAAAAAGTCAATAATCGATACCTAAAACTTGAATTGTACTACTTCTTACTGGCTATTACATCAACTTAGAAGCTTTATCTGTGTTCTACTCTGATGATTTTCGTGTCTCAACATTCCGCAGCACGCGACATAACTTTGCAGACAATAAGTACAACCGTTTCTGAGAGAAGAGTGGCCAATGTGACGATCTGGCTTTAAGTCGATTCGATAACAAATGACGAAAACGGACGGATTTCTCAGGTTATTACTACATATGAACACTTTTCACATTCTCCCGTGCAACTCGGCTGCTAGTCCTCCTTTCATGCAGAATCTTAAGGTCCTGGCTCATGTCCAAGGCACCAAAGCCAGCTAAAAAGTCAATAACCGATACCTAAAAATTGAATTGTACTACTTCTTACTGGCTATTACATCATCTTAAAAGCTTCATCTGTGTTCTACTATGGTGTTTTTAGTGTCTCCGAATATCGCAGTACGCGTCATAGCTTTGCAGACGATAAGTACAACCGTTTCAGAGAGAAGAGCGGCCAATGTGACGATCTGGCTATAAGTCGATTCGATAACAAATGACGAAAACGGACGGATTTCTCAGGTTTTTACTACATATGAACACTTTTCACATTCTCCCGTGCAACTCGGCTGCTAGTCCTAATTTCATGCAGAATCTTAAGGTCCTAGCACATGTCCAAGGCACCGACGCCAGCTAAAAATCAATAATCGATACCTAAAACTTGAATTCTACTACTTCTTACTGGCTATTACATCAACTTAGAAGCTTCATCTGTGTTCTACTATGGTGATTTTAGTGTCTCCGCATACCGCAGCACGCGACATAGCTTTGCAGACGATAAGTACAACCGTTTTAGAGAGAAGAGCGGCCAATGTTACGATCTGGCTTTAAGTCGATTCGATAACAAATGACGAAAACGGACGGATGTCTCAGGTTTTTACTACATATGAACACTTTTCACATTCTCCCGTGCAACTCGGCTGCTAGTCCTCCTTTTATGCAGAATCTTAAGGTCCTAGCTCATGTCCAAGGCACCAAAGCCAGCTACAAAGTCAATAATCGATTCCTAAAACTTGAATTGGACTACTTCTTACTGGCTATTACATCAACTTAGAACCTTCATCTGTGTTCTACTACGGTGCTTTTAGTTTCTCCGCATACCGCAGCACGCAACATAGTTTTGCAGACGATAAGTACAACCGTTTCAGAGGGAAGAGCGGCCAATGTGACGATCTGGCTTTAAGTCGATTGGATAACAAATGACGAAAACGGACGGATTTCTCAGGTTTTTACTACATATGAACACTTTTCACATTCTCCCGTGCAACTCGGCTGCTAGTCCTCCTTTCATGCAGAATCTTAAGGTCCTAGCTCATGTCCAAGGCACCGAAGCCAGGTAAAAAGTCAATAATCGATACCTAAAACTTGAATTCTACTACTTCTTACTGGCTATTACATCAACTTAAAAGCTTCATCTGTGTTCTACTATGGTGATTTTAGTGTCTCCACATACCGCAGCACGCGACATAGCTCTGCAGACGATAAGTACAACCGTTTAAGAGAGAAGAGCGGCCATTGTGTCCCTGTGGCTTTAAGTCGATTCGATAACAAATGACGAATACGGACGGATTTCTCAGGTTTTTACTACATATGAACACTTTTCACATTCTCCCGTGCAACTTTTCTGCTAGTCCTCCTTTCATGCAGAATCTTAAGGTCCTAGCTCATGTCCAAGGCACCGAAGCCAGGTAAAAAGTCAATAATCGATACCTAAAACTTGAATTCTACTACTTCTTACTGGCTATTACATCAACTTAAAAGCTTCATCTGTGTTCTACTATGGTGCTTTTAGTGTCTCCGCATACCGCAGCACGCGACATAGCTTTGCAGACGGTAAGTACAACCGTTTCAGAGAGAAGAGCGGCCAATGTGACGATCTGGCTTTAAGTCTATTCGATAACAAATGACGAAAACGGACGCATGTCTCAGGTTTTTACTACATATGAACACTTTTCACATTCTCCCGTGCAACTGGGCAGCTAGTCCTCCTTTCATGCAGGATCTTAAGGTCCTAGCTCATGTCCAAGGCTCCAAAGCCACTTAAAAAGACAATAATCGATACCTAAAACTTGAATTCTACTACATCTCACTGGCTATTACATCAACTTAGAAGCTTCATCTGTGTTCTACTATGGTGCTTTTAGTGTCTCCGAATACCGCAGTACGCGACATAGCTTTGCAGACGATAAGGACAAACGTTTCAGAGAGCAGAGCGGCCAATGTGACGATTTGGCTTTAAGTCGATTCGATAACAAATGACGAAAACGGACGGATTTCTCAGGTTTTTACCAAATATGAACACCTTTCACATTCTCCCGTGCAACTCGGCTGCTAGTCCTAATTTCATGCAGAATCTTAAGGTCCTAGCTCAGGGCCAAGGCACCGAAGCCAGCTAAAAATCAATAATCGATATCTAAAACTTGAATTCTACTACTTCTTACTGGCTATTACATCAACTTAAAAGCTACATCTGTGTTCTACTATGATGATTTTAGTGTCTCCGCATACCGCAGCACGCGACATAGCTTTGCAGACGATAAGTACAACCGTTTTAGAGAGAAGAGCGGCCAATGTTACGATCTGACTTTAAGTCGATTCGATAACAAATGACGAAAACGGACGGATGTCTCAGGTTTTTACTACATATGAACACTTTTCACATTCTCCCGTGCAACTCGGCTGCTAGTCCTCCTTTTATGCAGAATCTTAAGGTCCTAGCTCATGTCCAAGGCACCAAAGCCAGCTACAAAGTCAATAATCGATTCCTAAAACATGAATTGGACTACTTCTTACTAGCTATTACATCAACTTAGATCCTTCATCTGTGTTCTACTACGGTGCTTTTAGTTTCTCCGCATACCGCAGCACGCGACATAGTTTTGCAGACGATAAGTACAACCGTTTCAGAGAGAAGAGCGGCCAATGTGACGATCTGGCTTTAAGTAGATTGGATAACAAATGACGAAAACGGACGGATTTCTGAGGTTTTTACTGCATATGAAAACTTTTCACATTCTCCCGTGCAACTCGGCTGCTAGTCCTTCTTTCATGCAGAATCTTAAGGTCCTAGATCATGTCCAAGGCCCCAAAGCCAGCTAAAGAGTCAATAATCAATATCTAAAACTTGAATTGTACTACTTCTTACTGGCTATTACATCAATTTAGAAGCTTCATCTGTGTTCTACTATGGTGCTTTTAGTGTCTCCGCATATCGCAGCACGCGACATAGCTTTGCAGACGATAAGTACAACGGTTGCAGAGAGAAGAGCGGCAAATGTGACGATCTGGCTTTAAGTCGATTCGATAACAAATGACGCAAACGGACGGATATCTCAGGTTTTTACTACATATGAACACTTTTCACATTCTCCCGTGCAACTCGGCTGCTAGTCCTCCTTTCATGCATAATCTTAAGGTCATCGCTCATGTCCAAGGCAACAAAGCCAGCTAAAAAGTCAATAACGATATCTAACACTTGAATTGTACTATTTCTTACTGGCTATTACATCATCTTAGAAGCTTCATCTGTGTTCTACTATGGTGCGTTTAGTGTCTCCGAATACCGCAGTACGCGACATAGCTTTGCAGACGATAAGAACAAACGTTTCAGAGAGCAGAGCTGCCAATGTGATGATTTGGCTTTAAGTCGATTCGATAACAAATGACGAAAACGGACGGATTTCTCAGGTTGGTTTTTACTACATATGAACACTTTTCACATTCACCCGTGCAACTCGGCTGCTAGTCCTTCTTTCATGCAGAATCTTAAGGTCCTAGATCATTTCCAAGGCACCAAAGCCAGCTAAAAAGTCAATAATCAATATCTAAAACTTGAATTGTACTACTTCTTACTGGCTATTACATCAACTTAGAAGTTTCATCTGTGTTCTACTATGGTGCTTTTAGTATCTCCGCATACCGCAGCACGCGACATAGCTTTGCAGATGATAAGTACAACGGATTCAGAGAGAAGAACGGCAAATGTGATGATTTGGCTTTAATTCGATTCGATAACAAATGACGAAAACGGACGGATTTCTGAGGTTTTTACTACATATGAACACTTTTCACATTCTCCCGTGCAACTCGAGTGCTAGTCCTCCTTTCATGCAGAATCTTAAGGTCATAGCTCATGTCCAAGACACCAAAGCCAGCTAAAAAGTCAATAACTATACCAAAAACTTGAATTGTACTATTTCTTACTGGCTATTATATCATCTTAGAAGCTTCATCTGTGTTCTACTATGGTGCGTTTAGTGTCTCCGAATACCGCAGTACGCGACATAGCTTTGCAGACGATAAGTACAAACGTTTCAGAGAGCAGAGCGGCCAATGTGCCGATTTGGCTTTAAGTCGATTCGATAACAAATGACGAAAACGGACGGATTTCTCAGGTTTTTACTACATTTGAACACTTTTCACATTCTCCCGTGCAACTCGGCTGCTAGTCCTACTTTCATGCTGAATCTTAAGGTCCTAGCTCATGTCCAAGGCACCAAAGCCCGCTAAAAAGTCAATAATCGATACCTAAAACTTGAATTGTACTACTTCTTACTGGCTATTACATCAACTTAGAAGCTTTATCTGTGTTCTACTCTGATGATTTTCGTGTCTCCACATTCCGCAGCACGCGACATAACTTTGCAGACAATAAGTACAACCGTTTCTGAGAGAAGAGTGGCCAATGTGACGATCTGGCTTTAAGTCGATTCGATAACAAATGACGAAAACGGACGGATTTCTCAGGTTATTACTACATATGAACACTTTTCACATGCTCCCGTGCAACTCGGCTGCTAGTCCTCCATTCATGCAGAATCTTAAGGTCCTGGCTCATGTCCAAGGCACCAAAGCCAGCTAAAAAGTCAATAACCGATACCTAAAAATTGAATTGTACTACTTCTTACTGGCTATTACATCATCTTAAAAGCTTCATCTGTGTTCTACTATGGGGTTTTTAGTGTCTCCGAATATCGCAGTACGCGTCATAGCTTTGCAGACGATAAGTACAACCGTTTCAGAGAGAAGAGCGGCCAGTGTGACGATCTGGCTATAAGTCGATTCGATAACAAATGACGAAAACGGACGGATTTCTCAGGTTTTTACTACATATGAACACTTTTCACATTCTCCCGTGCAACTCGGCTGCTAGTCCTAATTTCATGCAGAATCTTAAGGTCCTAGCTCATGTCCAAGGCACCGAAGCCAGCTAAAAATCAATAATCGATACCTAAAACTTGAATTCTACTACTTCTTACTGGCTATTACATCAACTTAGAAGCTTCATCTGTGTTCTACTATGGTGATTTTAGTGTCTCCGCATACCGCAGCACGCGACATAGCTTTGCAGACGATAAGTACAACCGTTTTAGAGAGAAGAGCGGCCAATGTTACGATCTGGCTTTAAGTCGATTCGATAACAAATGACGAAAACGGACGGATGTCTCAGGTTTTTACTACATATAAACACTTTTCACATTCTCCCGTGCAACTCGGCTGCTAGTCCTCCTTTTATGCAGAATCTTAAGGTCCTAGCTCATGTCCAAGGCACCAAAGCCACCTACAAATTCAATAATCGATTCCTAAAACTTGAATTGGACTACTTCTTACTGGCTAATACATCAACTTAGAACCTTCATCTATGTTCTACTACGGTGCTTTTAGTTTCTCCGCATACCGCAGCACGCGACATAGTTTTGCAGACGATAAGTACAACCGTTTCAGAGGGAAGAGCGGCCAATGTGACGATCTGGCTTTAAGTCGATTGGATAACAAATGACGAAGACGGACGGATTTCTCAGGTTTTTACTACATATGAACACTTTTCACATTCTCCCGTGCAACTCGGCTGCTAGTCCTTCTTTCATGCAGAATCTTAAGGTCCTAGAACATGTCCAAGGCACCAAAGCCAGCTAAAGAGTCAATAATCAATATCTAAAACTTGAATTGTACTACTTCTTACTGGCTATTACATCAACTTAGAAGCTTCATCTGTGTTCTACTATGGTGCTTTTAGTGTCTCCGCATATCGCAGCACGCGACATAGCTTTGCAGACGATAAGTACAACGGTTTCAGAGAGAAGAGCGGCAAATGTGACGATCTGGCTTTAAGTCGATTCGATAACAAATGACGCAAACGGACGGATTTCTCAGGTTTTTACTAGATATGATCACTTTTCACATTCTCCCGTGCAACTCGGCTGATAGTCCTCCTTTTATGCAGAATCTTAAGGTCCTAGCTCATGTCCAAGGCACCAAAGCCAGCTAAAAAGTCAATAATCGATACCTAAAACTTGAATTGGACTACTTCTTACTGGCTATTACATCAACTTAGAACCTTCTTCAATGTTCTACTACGGTGCTTTTAGTTTCTCCGCATACCGCAGCACGCGACACAGCTTTGCAGACGATAAGTACAACCGTTTTAGAGAGAAGAGCGGCCAATGTTACGATCTGGCTTTAAGTCGATTCGATAACAAATGACGAAAACAGACGGATGTCTCAGGTTTTTACTACATATGAACACTTTTCACATTCTCCCGTGCAAGTCGGCTGCTAGTCCTCCTTTCATGCAGAATCTTAAGGTCCTAGCTCATGTCCAAGGCACCAAAGCCAGCTAAAAAGTCAATAATCGATACCTAAAACTTGAATTGGACTACTTCTTACTGGCTATTACATCAACTTAGAACCTTCATCTATGTTCTACTACGGTGCTTTTAGTTTCTCCGCATACCGCAGCACGCGACATAGTTCTGCAGACGATAAGTACAACCGTTTCAGAGAGAAGAGCGGCCATTGTGTCCCTCTGGCTTTAAGTCGATTCGATAACAAATGACGAAAACGGACGGATTTCTCAGGTTTTTACTACATATGAACACTTTTCACACTCTCCCGTGCAACTCTGCTGCTAGTCCTCCTTTCATGCAGAATCTTAAGGTCCTAGCTCATGTCCAAGGCACCGAAGCCAGGTAAAAAGTCAATAATCGATACCTAAAACTTGAATTCTACTACTTCTTACTGGCTATTACATCAACTTAAAAGCTTCATCTGTGTTCTACTATGGTGCTTTTAGTGTCTCCGCATACCGCAGCACGCGACATAGCTTTGCAGACGATAAGTACAACGGTTTCAGAGAGAAGAGCGGCCAATGTGACGATCTGGCTTTAAGTCTATTCGATAACAAATGACGAAAACGGACGGATGTCTCAGGTTTTTACTACTTATGAACACTTTTCACATTCTCCCGTGCAACTGGGCAGCTAGTCCTCCTTTTATGCAGAATCTTAAGGTCCTAGCTCATGTCCAAGGCACCAAAGCCAGCTAAAAAGTCAATAATCGATACCTAAAACTTGAATTGGATTACTTCTTACTGGCTATTACATCAACTTAGAAGCTTCATCTGTGTTCTACTATGGTGCTTTTAGTGTCTCCGCATACCGCAGCACGCGACCTAGCTTTGCAGACGATAAGTACAACCGTTCCAGAGAGAGAAGAGCGGCCAATGTGACGATCTGGCTTTAAGTCGATTCGATAACAAATGACGAAAACGGACGGATTTCTCAGGTTTTTACTACATATGAACACTTTTCACATTCTCCCGTGCAACTCGGCTGCTAGTCCTCCTTTCATGCAGGATCTTAAGGTCCTAGCTCATGTCCAAGGCACCAAAGCCAGCTAAAAAGTCAATAATCAATACCTAAAACTCTAATTGTACAACTTCTTACTGGCTATTACATCATCTTAGAAGTTTCATATGTGTTCTACTATGGTGCTTTTAGTGCCTCCGCATACCGCAGCACGCGACATAGCTTTGCAGACGATAAGTACAACCGTTTCAGAGAGAAGAGCGGCCAATGTGACGATCTGGCTTTAAGTCGATTCGATAACAAATGACGAAAACGGACGGATTTCTCAGGTTGGTTTTTACTACATATGAACAGTTTTCACATTCTCCCGTGCAACTGGGCTGCTAGTCCTCCTTTCATACAGAATCTTAAGGTCCTAGCTCATGTTCAAGGCACCAAAGCCAGCTAAAAATTCAATAACCGATACCTAAAACTTGAATTGTACTACTTCTTACTGGCTATTATATCATCTTAGTAGCTTCATCTGTGTTCTACTATGGTGTTTTTAGTGTCTCCGAATACCGCAGCACGCGACATAGCTTTGCAGACGATAAGTACAACCGTTTCAGAGAGAAGAGCGGCCAAAGTGACCATCTGGCTTTAAGTCGATTCGATAACAAATGACGAAAACGGACGGATATCTCAGGTTTTTACTACATATGAACACTTTTCACATTCTCCCGTGCAACTCGGCTGCTAGTCCTCCTTTCATGCAGGATCTTAAGGTCCTAGCTCATGTCCAAGGCTCCAAAGCCACCTAAAAAGACAATAATCGATACCTAATACTTGAATTCTACTACTTCTTACTGGCTATTACATCAACATAGAAGCTTAATCTGTGTTCTACTCTGATGATTTTCGTGTCTCCGCATACCGCAGCACGCGACATAACTTTGCAGACAATAAGTACAACCGTTTCTGAGAGAAGAGTGGCCAATGTGACGATCTGGCTTTAAGTCGATTCGATAACAAATGACGAAAACGGACGGATTTCTGAGGTTTTTACTACATATGAACACTTTTCACATTCTCCCGTGCAACTCGAGTGATAGTCCTCCTTTCATGCAGAATCTTAAGGTCATAGCTCATGTCCAAGGCACCAAAGCCAGCTAAAAAGTCAATAACTATACCTAAAACTTGAATTGTACTATTTCTTACTGGCTATTATATCATCTTAGAAGCTTCATGTGTGTTCTACTATGGTGCGTTTAGTGTCTCCGAATACCGCAGTACGCGACATAGCTTTGCAGACGATAAGTACAAACGTTTCAGAGAGCAAAGCGGCCAATGTGCCGATTTGGCTTTAAGTCGATTCGATAACAAATGACGAAAACGGACGGATTTCTCAGGTTTTTACTACATTTGAACACTTTTCACATTCTCCCGTGCAACTCGGCTGCTAGTCCTACTTTCATGCTGAATCTTAAGGTCCTAGCTCATGTCCAAGGCACCAAAGCCCGCTAAAAAGTCAATAATCGATACCTAAAACTTGAATTGTACTACTTCTTACTGGCTATTACATCAACTTAGTAGCTTTATCTGTGTTCTACTCTGATGATTTTCGTGTCTCCGCATACCGCAGCACGCGACATAACTTTGCAGTCAATAAGTACAACCGTTTCTGAGAGAAGAGGGGCCAATGTGACGATCTGGCTTTAAGTCGATTCGATAGCAAATGACGAAAACGGACGGATTTCTCAGGTTTTTACTACATATGAACACTTTTCACATTCTCCCGTGCAACTCGGCTGCTAGTCCTCCTTTCATGCCGAATCTCAAGGTCCTAGCTCATGTCCAAGGCACCAAAGCCAGCTAAAAAGTCAATAATCGATACCTAAAACTTGAATTGTACTATTTCTTACTGGCTATTACATCAACTTAGAAGCTTCATCTGTGTTCTACTATGGTGATTTTAGTGTCTCCACATACCGCAACACGCGACATAGCTCTGCAGACGATAAGTACAACCGTTTAAGAGAGAAGAGCGGCCAATGTGTCCATCTGGCTTTAAGTCGATTCGATAACAAATGACGAAAACGGACGGATTTCTCAGGTTTTTACTACATATGAACACTTTTCACATTCTCCCGTGCAACTCGGCTGCTAGTCCTCCTCTCATGCAGAATCTTAAGGTCCTAGCTCATGTCCAAGGCACCGAAGCCAGCTAAAAAGTCAATAATCGATACCTAAAACATGAATTGTACTACTTCTTACTGGCTATTGCATCAACTTAGAAGCTTCATCTGTGTTCTACTATGGTGATTTTAGCGTCCCTGCATACCGCAGCACGCGACATAGCTTTGCAGACGATAAGTACAACCGTTTCAGAGAGAAGAGCGGCCAATGTGACGATCTGGCTATAAGTTGATTCGATAACAAATGACGAAAACGGACCGATTTCTCAGGTTTTTACCACATATGAACACCTTTCACATTCTCCCGTGCAACTCGGCTGCAAGTCCTAATTTCATGCAGAATCTTAAGGTCCTAGCTCAGGGCCAAGGCACCGAAGCCAGCTACAAATCAATAATCGATACCTAAAACTTGAATTCTACTACTTCTTACTGGCTATTACATCAACTTAAAAGCTACATCTGTGTTCTACTATGATGATTTTAGTGTCTCCGCATACCGCAGCACGCGACATAGTTTTGCAGACGATAAGTACAACCGTTTCAGAGAGAAGAGCGGCCAATGTGACGATCTGGCTTTAAGTCGATTGGATAACAAATGACGAAAACGGACGGATTTCTGAGGTTTTTACTGCATATGAACACTTTTCACATTCTCCCGTGCAACTCGGCTGCTAGTCCTCCTTTCATGCAGAATCTTAAGGTCCTGGCTCATGTCCAAGGCACCAAAGCCAGCTAAAAAGTCAATAACCGATACCTAAAAATTGAATTGTACTACTTCTTACTGGCTATTACATCAACTTAGAAGCTTCATCTGTGTTCTACTATGGTGCTTTTAGTGTCTCCGCATATCGCAGCACGCGACATAGCTTTGCAGACGATAAGTACAACGGTTTCAGAGAGAAGAGCGGCAAATGTGACGATCTGGCTTTAAGTCGAATCGATAACAAATGACGCAAACGGACGGATTTCTCAGGTTTTTACTAGATATGAACACTTTTCACATTCTACCGTGCAACTCGGCTGCTAGTCCTCCTTTTATGCAGAATCGTAAGGTCCTAGCTCATGTCCAAGGCACCAAAGCCAGCTAAAAAGTCAATAATCGATACCTAAAACTTGAATTGGACTACTTCTTACTGGCTATTACATCAACTTAGAACCTTCATCTGTGTTCCACTATGGTGCTTTTAGTATCTCCGCATACCGCAGCACGCTACATAGCTTTGCAGACGATAAGTACAACCGTCTCAGAGAGAAGAGCGGCCAATGTGACGATCTGGCTTTAAGTCGATTCGATAACAAATGACGAAAACGGACGGATTTCTCAGGTTTTTACTACATATGAACACTTTTCACATTCTCCCGTGCAACTCGGCTGCTAGTCCTCCTTTCATGCCGAATCTCAAGGTCCTAGCTCATGTCCAAGGCACCAAAGCCAGCTAAAAAGTCAATAATCGATACCTAAAACATGAATTGTACTACTTCTTACTGGCTATTGCATCAACTTAGAAGCTTCATCTGTGTTCTACTATGGTGATTTTAGCGTCCCTGCATACCGCAGCACGCGACATAGCTTTGCAGACGATAAGTACAACCGTTTCAGAGAGAAGAGCGGCCAATGTGACGATCTGGCTATAAGTTGATTCGATAACAAATGACGAAAACGGACCGATTTCTCAGGTTTTTACCACATATGAACACCTTTCACATTCTCCCGTGCAACTCGGCTGCTAGTCCTAATTTCATGCAGAATCTTAAGGTCCTAGCTCAGGGCCAAGGCACCGAAGCCAGCTACAAATCAATAATCGATACCTAAAACTTGAATTCTACTACTTCTTACTGGCTATTACATCAACTTAAAAGCTACATCTGTGTTCTAATATGATGATTTTAGTGTCTCCGCATACCGCAGCACGCGACATAGTTTTGCAGACGATAAGTACAACCGTTTCAGAGAGAAGATCGGCCAATGTGACGATCTGGCTTTAAGTCGATTGGATAACAAATGACGAAAACGGACGGATTTCTGAGGTTTTTACTGCATATGAACACTTTTCACATTCTCCCGTGCAACTCGGCTGCTAGTCCTCCTTTCATGCAGAATCTTAAGGTCCTGGCTCATGTCCAAGGCACCAAAGCCAGCTAAAAAGTCAATAACCGATACCTAAAAATTGAATTGTACTACTTCTTACTGGCTATTACATCAACTTAGAAGCTTCATCTGTGTTCTACTATGGTGCTTTTAGTGTCTCCGCATATCGCAGCACGCGACATAGCTTTGCAGACGATAAGTACAACGGTTTCAGAGAGAAGAGCGGCAAATGTGACGATCTGGCTTTAAGTCGATTCGATAACAAATGACGCAAACGGACGGATTTCTCAGGTTTTTACTAGATATGAACACTTTTCACATTCTACCGTGCAACTCGGCTGCTAGTCCTCGTTTTATGCAGAATCGTAAGGTCCTAGCTCATGTCCAAGGCACCAAAGCCAGCTAAAAAGTCAATAATCGATACCTAAAACTTGAATTGGACTACTTCTTACTGGCTATTACATCAACTTAGAACCTTCATCTGTGTTCCACTATGGTGCTTTTAGTATCTCCGCATACCGCAGCACGCTACATAGCTTTGCAGACGATAAGTACAACCGTCTCAGAGAGAAGAGCGGCCAATGTGACGATCTGGCTTTAAGTCGATTCGATAACAAATGACGAAAACGGACGGATTTCTCAGGTTTTTACTACATATGAACACTTTTCACATTCTCCCGTGCAACTCGGCTGCTAGTCCTCCTTTCATGCCGAATCTCAAGGTCCTAGCTCATGTCCAAGGCACCAAAGCCAGCTAAAAAGTCAATAATCGATACCTAAAACATGAATTGTACTACTTCTTACTGGCTATTGCATCAACTTAGAAGCTTCATCTGTGTTCTACTATGGTGCATACCGCAGCACGCGACATAGCTTTGCAGACGATAAGTACAACCGTTTCAGAGAGAAGAGCGGCCAATGTGACGATCTGGCTATAAGTTGATTCGATAACAAATGACGAAAACGGACCGATTTCTCAGGTTTTTACCACATATGAACACCTTTCACATTCTCCCGTGCAACTCGGCTGCTAGTCCTAATTTCATGCAGAATCTTAAGGTCCTAGCTCAGGGCCAAGGCACCGAAGCCAGCTAAAAATCAATAATCGATACCTAAAACTTGAATTCTACTACTTCTTACTGGCTATTACATCAACTTAAAAGCTACATCTGTGTTCTACTATGATGATTTTAGTGTCTCCGCATACCGCAGCACGCGACATAGTTTTGCAGACGATAAGTACAACCGTTTCAGAGAGAAGAGCGGCCAATGTGACGATCTGGCTTTAAGTCGATTGGATAACAAATGACGAAAACGGACGGATTTCTGAGGTTTTTACTGCATATGAACACTTTTCACATTCTCCCGTGCAACTCGGCTGCTAGTCCTTCTTTCATGCAGAATCTTAAGGTCCTAGATCATGTCCAAGGCCCCAAAGCAAGCTAAAGAGTCAATAATCAATATCAAAAACTTGAATTGTACTACTTCTTGCTGGCTATTACATCAATTTAGAAGCTTCATCTGTGTTCTACTATGGTGCTTTTAGTGTCTCCGCATATCGCAGCACGCGACATAGCTTTGCAGACGATAAGTACAACGGTTGCAGAGAGAAGAGCGGCCAATGTGACGATCTGGCTTTAAGTCGATTCGATAACAAATGACGAAAACAGACGGATGTCTCAGGTTTTTACTACATATGAACACTTTTCACATTCTCCCGTGCAAGTCGGCTGCTAGTCCTCCTTTTATGCAGAATCTTAAGGTCCTAGCTCATGTCCAAGGCACCAAAGCCAGCTAAAAAGTCAATAATCGATACCTAAAACTTGAATTGGACTACTTCTTACTGGCTATTACATCAACTTAGAACCTTCATCTATGTTCTACTACGGTGCTTTTAGTTTCTCCGCATACCGCAGCACGCGACATAGTTTTGCAGACGATAAGTACAACCGTTTCAGAGAGAAGAGCGGCCATTGTGTCCCTCTGGCATTAAGTCGATTCGATAACAAATGACGAAAACGGACGGATTTCTCAGGTTTTTACTACATATGAACACTTTTCACATTCTCCCGTGCAACTCGGCTGCTAGTCCTCCTTTCATGCAGAATCTTAAGGTCCTAGCTCATGTCCAAGGCACCGAAGCCAGGTAAAAAGTCAATAATCGATACCTAAAACTTGAATTCTACTACTTCTTACTGGCTATTACATCAACTTAAAAGCTTCATCTGTGTTCTACTATGGTGCTTTTAGTGTCTCCGCATACCGTAGCACGCGACATAGCTTTGCAGACGATAAGTACAACGGTTTCAGAGAGAAGAGCGGCCAATGTGACGATCTGGCTTTAAGTCTATTCGATAACAAATGACGAAAACGGACGGATGTCTCAGGTTTTTACTACTTATGAACACTTTTCACATTCTCCCGTGCAACTGGGCAGCTAGTCCTCCTTTTATGCAGAATCTTAAGGTCCTAGCTCATGTCCAAGGCACCAAAGCCAGCCTAAAGTCAATAATCGATACCTAAAACTTGAATTGGATTACTTCTTACTGGCTATTACATCAACTTAGAAGCTTCATCTGTGTTCTACTATGGTGCTTTTAGTGTCTCCGCATACCGCAGCACGCGACCTAGCTTTGCAGACGATAAGTACAACCGTTCCAGAGAGAGAAGAGCGGCCAATGTGACGATCTGGCTTTAAGTCGATTCGATAACAAATGACGAAAACGGACGGATTTCTCAGGTTTTTACTACATATGAACACTTTTCACATTCTCCCGTGCAACTCGGCTGCTAGTCCTCCTTTCATGCAGGATCTTAAGGTCCTAGCTCATGTCCAAGGCACCAAAGCCAGCTAAAAAGTCAATAATCAATACCTAAAACTCTAATTGTACAACTTCTTACTGGCTATTACATCATCTTAGAAGTTTCATATGTGTTCTACTATGGTGCTTTTAGTGCCTCCGCATACCGCAGCACGCGACATAGCTTTGCAGACGATAAGTACAACCGTTTCAGAGAGAAGAGCGGCCAATGTGACGATCTGGCTTTAAGTCGATTCGATAACAAATGACGAAAACGGACGGATTTCTCAGGTTGGTTTTTACTACATATGAACAGTTTTCACATTCTCCCGTGCAACTGGGCTGCTAGTCCTCCTTTCATACAGAATCTTAAGGTCCTAGCTCATGTTCAAGGCACCAAAGCCAGCTAAAAATTCAATAACCGATACCTAAAACTTGAATTGTACTACTTCTTACTGGCAATTACATCAACTTACAAGCTTCATCTGTGTTCTACTATGATGATTTTCGTGTCTCCGCATACCGCAGCACGCGACATAGCTTTGCAGACGATAAGTACAACCGTTTCACGGAGAAGACTGGCCAATGTGACGATCTGGCTTTAAGTCGATTCGATAACAAATGACGAAAACGGACGGATATCTCAGGTTTTTACTACATATGAACACTTTTCACATTCTCCCGTGCAACTCGTCTGCTAGTCCTCCTTTCATGCAGGATCTTAAGGTCCTAGCTCATGTCCATGGCTCCAAAGCCACCTAAAAAGACAATAATCGATACCTAATACTTGAATTCTACTACTTCTTACTGGCTATTACATCAACATAGAAGCTTAATCTGTGTTCTACTCTGATGATTTTCGTGTCTCCGCATACCGCAGCACGCGACATAACTTTGCAGTCAATAAGTACAACCGTTTCTGAGAGAACAGGGGCCAATGTGACGATCTGGCTTTAAGTCGATTCGATAACAAATGACGAAAACGGACGGATTTCTCAGGTTTTTACTACATATGAACACTTTTCACATTCTCCCGTGCAACTCGGCTGCTAGTCCTCCTTTCATGCCGAATCTCAAGGTCCTAGCTCATGTCCAAGGCACCAAAGCCAGCTAAAAAGTCAATAATCGATACCTAAAACTTGAATTGTACTATTTCTTACTGGCTATTACATCAACTTAGAAGCTTCATCTGTGTTCTACTATGGTGATTTTAGTGTCTCCACATACCGCAACACGCGACATAGCTCTGCAGACGATAAGTACAACCGTTTAAGAGAGAAGAGCGGCCAATGTGTCCATCTGGCTTTAAGTCGATTCGATAACAAATGACGAAAACGGACGGATTTCTCAGGTTTTTACTACATATGAACACTTTTCACATTCTCCCGTGCAACTCGGCTGCTAGTCCTCCTCTCATGCAGAATCTTAAGGTCCTAGCTCATGTCCAAGGCACCGAAGCCAGCTAAAAAGTCAATAATCGATACCTAAAACATGAATTGTACTACTTCTTACTGGCTATTGCATCAACTTAGAAGCTTCATCTGTGTTCTACTATGGTGATTTTAGCGTCCCTGCATACCGCAGCACGCGACATAGCTTTGCAGACGATAAGTACAACCGTTTCAGAGAGAAGAGCGGCCAATGTGACGATCTGGCTATAAGTTGATTCGATAACAAATGACGAAAACGGACCGATTTCTCAGGTTTTTACCACATATGAACATCTTTCACATTCTCCCGTGCAACTCGGCTGCAAGTCCTAATTTCATGCAGAATCTTAAGGTCCTAGCTCAGGGCCAAGGCACCGAAGCCAGCTACAAATCAATAATCGATACCTAAAACTTGAATTCTACTACTTCTTACTGGCTATTACATCAACTTAAAAGCTACATCTGTGTTCTACTATGATGATTTTAGTGTCTCCGCATACCGCAGCACGCGACATAGTTTTGCAGACGATAAGTACAACCGTTTCAGAGAGAAGAGCGGCCAATGTGACGATCTGGCTTTAAGTCGATTGGATAACAAATGACGAAAACGGACGGATTTCTGAGGTTTTTACTGCATATGAACACTTTTCACATTCTCCCGTGCAACTCGGCTGCTAGTCCTCCTTTCATGCAGAATCTTAAGGTCCTGGCTCATGTCCAAGGCACCAAAGCCAGCTAAAAAGTCAATAACCGATACCTAAAAATTGAATTGTACTACTTCTTACTGGCTATTACATCAACTTAGAAGCTTCATCTGTGTTCTACTATGGTGCTTTTAGTGTCTCCGCATATCGCAGCACGCGACATAGCTTTGCAGACGATAAGTACAACGGTTTCAGAGAGAAGAGCGGCAAATGTGACGATCTGGCTTTAAGTCGATTCGATAACAAATGACGCAAACGGACGGATTTCTCAGGTTTTTACTAGATATGAACACTTTTCACATTCTACCGTGCAACTCGGCTGCTAGTCCTCCTTTTATGCAGAATCGTAAGGTCCTAGCTCATGTCCAAGGCACCAAAGCCAGCTAAAAAGTCAATAATCGATACCTAAAACTTGAATTGGACTACTTCTTACTGGCTATTACATCAACTTAGAACCTTCATCTGTGTTCCACTATGGTGCTTTTAGTATCTCCGCATACCGCAGCACGCTACATAGCTTTGCAGACGATAAGTACAACCGTCTCAGAGAGAAGAGCGGCCAATGTGACGATCTGGCTTTAAGTCGATTCGATAACAAATGACGAAAACGGACGGATTTCTCAGGTTTTTACTACATATGAAGACTTTTCACATTCTCCCGTGCAACTCGGCTGCTAGTCCTCCTTTCATGCCGAATCTCAAGGTCCTAGCTCATGTCCAAGGCACCAAAGCCAGCTAAAAAGTCAATAATCGATACCTAAAACATGAATTGTACTACTTCTTACTGGCTATTGCATCAACTTAGAAGCTTCATCTGTGTTCTACTATGGTGATTTTAGCGTCCCTGCATACCGCAGCACGCGACATAGCTTTGCAGACGATAAGTACAACCGTTTCAGAGAGAAGAGCGGCCAATGTGACGATCTGGCTATAAGTTGATTCGATAACAAATGACGAAAACGGACCGATTTCTCAGGTTTTTACCACATATGAACACCTTTCACATTCTCCCGTGCAACTCGGCTGCTAGTCCTAATTTCATGCAGAATCTTAAGGTCCTAGCTCAGGGCCAAGGCACCGAAGCCAGCTAAAAATCAATAATCGATACCTAAAACTTGAATTCTACTACTTCTTACTGGCTATTACATCAACTTAAAAGCTACATCTGTGTTCTACTATGATGATTTTAGTGTCTCCGCATACCGCAGCACGCGACATAGTTTTGCAGACTGATAAGTACAACCGTTTCAGAGAGAAGAGCGGCCAATGTGACGATCTGGCTTTAAGTCGATTGGATAACAAATGACGAAAACGGACGGATTTCTGAGGTTTTTACTGCATATGAACACTTTTCACATTCTCCCGTGCAACTCGGCTGCTAGTCCTTCTTACATGCAGAATCTTAAGGTCCTAGATCATGTCCAAGGCCCCAAAGCAAGCTAAAGAGTCAATAATCAATATCTAAAACTTGAATTGTACTACTTCTTGCTGGCTATTACATCAATTTAGAAGCTTCATCTGTGTTCTACTATGGTGCTTTTAGTGTCTCCGCATATCGCAGCACGCGACATAGCTTTGCAGACGATAAGTACAACGGTTGCAGAGAGAAGAGCGGCCAATGTGACGATCTGGCATTAAGTCGATTCGATAACAAATGACGCAAACGGACGGATTTCTCAGGTTTTTATTAGATATGAACACTTTTCACATTCTTCCGTGCAACTCGGCTGCTAGTCCTCCTTTCATGCATAATCTTAAGGTCATCGCTCATGTCCAAGGCACCAAAGCCAGCTAAAAAGTCAATAACGATATCTAACACTTGAATTGTACTATTTCTTACTGCCTATTACATCATCTTAGAAGCTTCATCTGTGTTCTACTATGGTGCGTTTAGTGTCGCCGAATACCGCAGTACGCGACATAGCTTTGCAGACGATAAGAACAACCGTTTCAGAGAGCAGAGCTGCCAATGTGATGATTTGGCTTTAAGTCGATTCGATAACAAATGACGAAAACGGAGGGATTTCTCAGGTTGGTTTTTACTACATATGAACACTTTTCACATTCACCCGTGCAACTCGGCTGCTAGTCCTTCTTTCATGCAGAATCTTAAGGTCCTAGATCATTTCCAAGGCACCAAAGCCAGCTAAAAAGTCAATAATCAATTTCTAAAACTTGAATTGTACTACTTCTTACTGGCTATTACATCAACTTAGAAGTTTCATCTGTGTTCTACTATGGTGCTTTTAGTGTCTCCGCATACCGCAGCACGCGACATAGCTTTGCAGACGATAAGTACAACGGATTCAGAGAGAAGAACGGCAAATGTGACGATCTGGCTTTAAGTCGATTCGATAACAAATGACGAAAACGGACGGATTTCTGAGGTTTTTACTACATATGAACACTTTTCACATTCTCCCGTGCAACTCGAGTGCTAGTCCTCCTTTCATGCAGAATCTTAAGGTCATAGCTCATGTCCAAGACACCAAAGCCAGCTAAAAAGTCAATAACTATACCAAAAACTTGAATTGTACTATTTCTTACTGGCTATTATATCATCTTAGAAGCTTCATCTGTGTTCTACTATGGTGCGTTTAGTGTCTCCGAATACCGCAGTACGCGACATAGCTTTGCAGACGATAAGTGCAAACGTTTCAGAGAGCAGAGCGGCCAATGTGCCGATTTGGCTTTAAGTCGATTCGATAACAAATGACGAAAACGGACGGATTTCTCAGGTTTTTACTACATTTGAACACTTTTCACATTCTCCCGTGCAACTCGGCTGCTAGTCCTACTTTCATGCTGAATCTTAAGGTCCTAGCTCATGTCCAAGGCACCAAAGCCCGCTAAAAAGTCAATAATCGATACCTAAAACTTGAATTGTACTACTTCTTACTGGCTATTACATCAACTTAGAAGCTTTATCTGTGTTCTACTCTGATGATTTTCGTGTCTCCACATACCGCAGCACGCGACATAACTTTGCAGACAATAAGTACAACCAATTCTGAGAGAAGAGTGGCCAATGTGACGATCTGGCTTTAAGTCGATTCGATAACAAATGACGAAAACGGACGGATTTCTCAGGTTTTTACTACATATGAACACTTTTCACATTCTCCCGTGCAACTCGGCTGCTAGTCCTCCTTTCACGCAGAATCTTAAGGTCCTGGCTCATGTCCAAGGCACCAAAGCCAGCTAAAAAGTCAATAACCGATACCTAAAAATTGAATTGTACTACTTCTTATTGGCTATTACATCAACTTAGAAGCTTCATCTGTGTTCTACTATGGTGCTTTTAGTGTCTCCGCATATCGCAGCACGCGACATAGCTTTGCAGACGATAAGTACAACGGTTTCAGAGAGAAGAGCGGCAAATGTGACGATCTGGCTTTAAGTCGATTCGATAACAAATGACGCAAACGGACGGATTTCTCAGGTTTTTACTAGATATGAACACTTTTCACATTCTCCCGTGCAACTCGGCTGCTAGTCCTCCTTTTATGCAGAATCGTAAGGTCCTAGCTCATGTCCAAGGCACCAAAGCCAACCAAAAAATTCAATAATCGATACCTAAAACTTGAATTGGACTACTTCTTACTGGCTATTACATCAACTTAGAACCTTCTTCAATGTTCTACTACGGTGCTTTTAGTTTCTCCGCATACCGCAGCACGCGACACAGCTTTGCAGACGATAAGTAACACCGTTTTAGAGAGAAGAGCGGCCAATGTTACGATCTGGCTTTAAGTCGATTCGATAACAAATGACGAAATCGGACGGATGTCTCAGGTTTTTACTACATATGAACACTTTTCACATTCTCCCGTGCAAGTCGGCTGCTAGTCCTCCTTTTATGCAGAATCTTAAGGTCCTAGCTCATGTCCAAGGCACCAAAGCCAGCTAAAAAGTCAATAATCGATACCTAAAACTTGAATTCTACTACTTCTTACTGGCTATTACATCAACTTAGAAGCTTCATCTGTGTTCTACTATGGTGATTTTAGTTTCTCCGCATACCGCAGCACGCGACATAGTTTTGCAGACGATAAGTACAACCGTTTCAGAGAGAAGAGCGGCCAATGTGACGATCTGGCTTTAAGTCGATTGGATAACAAATGACGAAAACGGACGGATTTCTGAGGTTTTTACTGCATATGAACACTTTTCACATTCTCCCGTGCAACTCGGCTGCTAGTCCTTCTTTCATGCAGAATCTTAAGGTCCTAGATCATGTCCAAGGCCACAAAGCCAGCTAAAGAGTCAATAATCAATATCTAAAACTTGAATTGTACTACTTCTTACTGGCTATTACATCAATTTAGAAGCTTCATCTGTGTTCTACTATGGTGCTTTTAGTGTCTCCGCATATCGCAGCACGCGACATAGCTTTGCAGACGATAAGTACAACGGTTGCAGAGAGAAGAGCGGCCAATGTGACGATCTGGCTTTAAGTCGATTCGATAACAAATGACGCAAACGGACGAATTTCTCAGGTTTTTATTAGATATGAACACTTTTCACATTCTCCCGTGCAACTCGGCTGCTAGTCCTCCTTTCATGCATAATCTTAAGGTCATCGCTCATGTCCAAGGCACCAAAGCTAGCTAAAAAGTCAATAACGATATCTAACACTTGAATTGTACTATTTCTTACTGCCTATTACATCATCTTAGAAGCTTCATCTGTGTTCTACTATGGTGCGTTTAGTGTCGCCGAATACCGCAGTACGCGACATAGCTTTGCAGACGATAAGAACAACCGTTTCAGAGAGCAGAGCTGCCAATGTGATGATTTGGCTTTAAGTCGATTCGATAACAAATGACGAAAACGGACGGATTTCTCAGGTTGGTTTTTACTACATATGAACACTTTTCACATTCACCCGTGCAACTCGGCTGCTAGTCCTTCTTTCATGCAGAATCTTAAGGTCCTAGATCATTTCCAAGGCAACAAAGCCAGCTAAAAAGTCAATAATCAATTTCTAAAACTTGAATTGTACTACTTCTTACTGGCTATTACATCAACTTAGAAGTTTCATCTGTGTTCTACTATGGTGCTTTTAGTGTCTCCGCATATCGCAGCACGCGACATAGCTTTGCAGACGATAAGTACAACGGATTCAGAGAGAAGAACGGCAAATGTGACGATCTGGCTTTAAGTCGATTCGATAACAAATGACGAAAACGGACGGATTTCTGAGGTTTTTACTACATATGAACACTTTTCACATTCTCCCGTGCAACTCGAGTGCTAGTCCTCCTTTCATGCAGAATCTTAAGGTCATAGCTCATGTCCAAGACACCAAAGCCAGCTAAAAAGTCAATAACTATACCAAAAACTTGAATTGTACTATTTCTTATTGGCTATTATATCATCTTAGAAGCTTCATCTGTGTTCTACTATGGTGCGTTTAGTGTCTCCGAATACCGCAGTACGCGACATAGCTTTGCAGACGATAAGTACAAACGTTTCAGAGAGCAGAGCGGCCAATGTGCCGATTTGGCTTTAAGTCGATTCGATAACAAATGACGAAAACGGACGGATTTCTCAGGTTTTTACTACATTTGAACACTTTTCACATTCTCCCGTGCAACTCGGCTGCTAGTCCTACTTTCATGCTGAATCTTAAGGTCCTAGCTCATGTCCAAGGCACCAAAGCCCGCTAAAAAGTCAATAATCGATACCTAAAACTTGAATTGTACTACTTCTTACTGGCTATTACATCAACTTAGAAGCCTTATCTGTGTTCTACTCTGATGATTTTCGTGTCTCCACATACCGCAGCACGCGACATAACTTTGCAGACAATAAGTACAACCGTTTCTGAGAGAAGAGTGGCCAATGTGACGATCTGGCTTTAAGTCGATTCGATAACAAATGACGAAAACGGACGGATTTCTCAGGTTTTTACTACATATGAACACTTTTCACATTCTCCCGTGCAACTCGGCTGCAAGTCCTCCTTTCATGCAGAATCTTAAGGTCCTGGCTCATGTCCAAGGCACCAAAGCCAGCTAAAAAGTCAATAACCGATACCTAAAAACTGAATTGTACTACTTCTTACTGGCTATTACATCATCTTAAAAGCTTCATCTGTGTTCTACTATGGTGTTTTTAGTGTCTCCGAATATCGCAGTACGCGTCATAGCTTTGCAGACGATAAGTACAACCGTTTCAGAGAGAAGAGCGGCCAATGTGACGATCTGGCTATAAGTCGATTCGATAACAAATGACGAAAACGGACCGATTTCTCAGGTTTTTACTACATATGAACACTTTTCACATTCTCCCGTGCAACTCGGCTGCTAGTCCTAATTTCATGCAGAATCTTAAGGTCCTAGCTCATGTCCAAGGCACCGAAGCCAGCTAAAAATCAATAATCGATACCTAAAACTTGAATTCTACTACTTCTTACTGGTTATTACATCAACTTAGAAGCTTCATCTGTGTTCTACTATGGTGATTTTAGTTTCTCCGCATACCGCAGCACGCGATATAGTTTTGCAGACGATAAGTACAACCGTTTAAGAGAGAAGAGCGGCCAATGTGACGATCTGGCTTTAAGTCGATTGGATAACAAATGTCGAAGACGGACGGATTTCTCAGGTTTTTACTACATATGAACTCTTTTCACATTCTCCCGTGGAACTCGGCTGCTAGTCCTTCTTTCATGCAGAATCTTAAGGTCCTAGATCATGTCCAAGGCCCCAAAGCCAGCTAAAGAGTCAATAATCAATATCTAAAACTTGAATTGTACTACTTCTTACTGGATATTACATCAACTTAGAAGCTTCATCTGTGTTCTGCTATGGTGCTTTTAGTGTCTCCGCATATCGCAGCACGCGACATAGATTTGCAGACGATAAGTACAACGGTTTCAGAGAGAAGAGCGGCAAATGTGACGATCTGGCTTTAAGTCGATTCGATAACAAATGACGAAAACGGACGGATGTCTCAGGTTTTTACTACATATGAACACTTTTCACATTCTCCCGTGCAAGTCGGCTGCTAGTCGTCCTTTTATGCAGAATCTTAAGGTCCTAGCTCATGTCCAAGGCACCAAAGCCAGCTAAAAAGTCAATAATCGATACCTAAAACTTGAATTGGACTACTTCTTACTGGCTATTACATCAACTTAGAACCTTAATCTATGTTCTACTACCGTACTTTTAGTTTCTCCGCATACCGCAGCACGCGACATAGTTTTGCAGACGATAAGTACAACCGTTTCAGAGAGAAGAGTGGCCAATGTGACGATCTGGCTTTAAGTCGATTGGATAAAAAATTGACGAAAACGGACGGATTTCTAAGGTTTTTACTACATATGAACACTTTTCACATTCTCCCGTGCAACTCGGCTGCTAGTCCTCCTTTCATGCAGAATCTTAAGGTCCTAGCTCATGTCCAAGGCACCAAAGCCAGCTAAAAAGTCAATAATCGATAAATAAAACTTGAATTGGACTACTTCTTACTGGCTATTGCATCAACTTAGATGCTTCATCTATGTTCTACTACGGTGCTTTTAGTTTCTCCGCATACCGCAGCACGCGACACAGCTTTGCAGACGATAAATACAACCGTTTTAGAGAGAAGAGCGGCTAATGTTACGATCTGGCTTTAAGTCGATTCGATAACAAATGACGAAAACGGACGGATTTCTCAGGTTTTTATTACATATGAACACTTTTCACATTCTCCCGTGCAACTCGGCTGCTAGTCCTCCTTTTATGCAGAATCTTAAGGTCCTAGCTCATGTCCAAGGCACCAAAGCCAGCTAAAAAGTCAATAATCGATACCTAAAACTTGAATTGGACTACTTCTTACTGGCTATTACATCAACTTAGAACCTTCATCCATGTTCTACTACGGTGATTTTAGTTTCTCTGCATACCGCAGCACGCGACATAGTTTTGCAGAAGATAAGTACAACCGTTTCAGAGAGCAGAGCGGCCAATGTGACGATTTGGCTTTAAGTCGATTCGATAACAAATGACGAAAACGGACGGATTTCTCAGGTTTTTGCTGCATATAAACACTTTTCACATTCTCCCGTGCAACTCGGCTGCTAGTCCTCCTTTCATGCAGAATCGTAAGGTCCTAGCTCTTGTCCAAGGCACGACCGCCAGCTAAAAAGTCAATAATCAATATCTAAAACTTGAATTGTACTACTTCTTACTGGCTATTACATCAACTTAGAAGCTTCATCTGTGTTCCACTATGGTGCTTTTAGTGTCTCCGCATATCGCAGCACGCGACATAGCTTTGCAGACGATAAGTACAACGGTTTCAGAGAGAAGAGCGGCAAATGTGACGATCTGGCTTTAAGTCGATTCGATAACAAATGACGCAAACGGACGGATTTCTCAGGTTTTTACTAGATGTGAACACTTTTCACATTCTCCCGTGCAACTCGGCTGCTAGTCCTCCTTTTATGCAGAATCGTAAGGTCCTAGCTCATGTCCAAGGCACCAAAGCCAGCTAAAAAGTCAATAATCGATACCTAAAACTTGAATTGGACTACTTCTTACTGGCTATTACATCAACTTAGAACCTTCTTCAATGTTCTACTACGGTGCTTTTAGTTTCTCCGCATACCGCAGCACGCGACACAGCTTTGCAGACGATAAGTAACACCGTTTTAAAGAGAAGAGCGGCCAATGTTACGATCTGGCTTTAAGTCGATTCGATAACAAATGACGAAATCGGACGGATGTCTCAGGTTTTTACTACATATGAACACCTTTCACATTCTCCCGTGCAAGTGGGCTGCTAGTCCTCCTTTTATGCAGAATCTTAAGGTCCTAGCTCATGTCCAAGGCACCAAAGCCAGCTAAAAAGTCAATAATCGATACCTAAAACTTGAATTCTACTACTTCTTACTGGCTATTACATCAACTTAGAAGCTTCATCTGTGTTCTACTATGGTGATTTTAGTTTCTCCGCATACCGCAGCACGCGACATAGTTTTGCAGACGATAAGTACAACCGTTTCAGAGAGAAGAGCGGCCAATGTGACGATCTGGCTTTAAGTCGATTGGATAACAAATGACGAAAACGGACGGATTTCTGAGGTTTTTACTGCATATGAACACTTTTCACATTCTCCCGTGCAACTCGGCTGCTAGTCCTTCTTTCATGCAGAATCTTAAGGTCCTAGATCATGTCCAAGGCCCCAAAGCCAGCTAAAGAGTCAATAATCAATATCTAAAACTTGAATTGTACTACTTCTTACTGGCTATTACATCAATTTAGAAGCTTCATCTGTGTTCTACTATGGTGCTTTTAGTGTCTCCGCATATCGCAGCACGCGACATAGCTTTGCAGACGATAAGTACAACGGTTGCAGAGAGAAGAGCGGCCAATGTGACGATCTGGCTTTAAGTCGATTCGATAACAAATGACGCAAACGGACGGATTTCTCAGGTTTTTATTAGATATGAACACTTTTCACATTCTCCCGTGCAACTCGGCTGCTAGTCCTCCTTTCATGCATAATCTTAAGGTCATCGCTCATGTCCAAGGCACCAAAGCCAGCTAAAAAGTCAATAACGATATCTAACACTTGAATTGTACTATTTCTTACTGCCTATTACATCATCTTAGAAGCTTCATCTGTGTTCTACTATGGTGCGTTTAGTGTCTCCGAATACCGCAGTACGCGACATAGCTTTGCAGACGATAAGTACAACCGTTTCAGAGAGCAGAGCGGCCAATGTGACGATTTGGCTTTAAGTCGATTCGATAACAAATGACGAAAACGGACGGATTTCTCAGGTTTTTACTACATATAAACACTTTTCACATTCTCCCGTGCAACTCGGCTGCTAGTCCTCCTTTCATGCAGAATCGTAAGGTCCTAGCTCATGTTCAAGGCAACAAAGCCCGCTAAAAAGTCAATAATCGATACCTAAAACTTGAATTGTACTAGTTCTTACTGGCTATTACATCAACTTAGAAGCTTTATCTGTGTTCTACTATTATGATTTTCGTGTCTCCGCATACCGCAGCACGCGACATAGCTTTGCAGACAATAAGTACAACCGTTCAGAGAGAAGAGTGACCAATGTGACGATCTGGCTTTAAGTCGATTCAATAACAAATGACGAAAACGGACGGATTTCTCAGGTTTTTACTAGATATGTACACTTTTCACATTCTCCCGTGCAACTCGGCTGCTAGTCCTCCTTTCATGCATAATCCTAAGGTCATCGCTCATGTCCAAGGCACCAAAGCCAGCTAAAAAGTCAATAACGATATCTAACACTTGAATTGTACTATTTCTTACTGCCTATTACATCATCTTAGAAGCTTCATCTGTGTTCTACTATGGTGCGTTTAGTGTCTCCGAATACCGCAGTACGCGACATAGCTTTGCAGACGATAAGTACAACCGTTTCAGAGAGCAGAGCGGCCAATGTGACGATTTGGCTTTAAGTCGATTCGATAACAAATGACGAAAACGGACGGATTTCTCAGGTTTTTACTACATATAAACACTTTTCACATTCTCCCGTGCAACTCGGCTGCTAGTCCTCCTTTCATGCAGAATCGTAATGTCCTAGCTCATGTTCAAGGCACCAAAGCCAGCTAAAAAGTCAATAATCGATACCTAAAACTTGAATTGTACTAGTTCTTACTGGCTATTACATCAACTTAGAAGCTTTATCTGTGTTCTACTATGATGATTTTCGTGTCTCCGCATACCGCAGCACGCGACATAGCTTTGCAGACAGTAAGTACAACCGTTTCAGAGAGAAGAGTGACCAATGTGACGATCTGGCTTTAAGTCGATTCGATAACAAATGACGAAAACGGACGGATTTCTCAGGTTTTTACTAGATATGTACACTTTTCACATTCTCCCGTGCAACTCGGCTGCTAGTCCTCCTTTCATGCAGAATCTTAAGGTCATAGCCCATGTCCAAGGCACCAAAGCCAGCTAAAAAGTCAAAAACGATATTTAAAACTTGAATTGTACTATTTCTTACTGGCTATTACATCATGTTAGAAGCTTCATCTGTGTTCTACTATGGTGCGTTTAGTGTCTCCGAATACCGCAGTACGCGACATAGCTTTGCAGACGATAAGTACAACCGTTTCAGAGAGCAGAGCGGCCAATGTGACGATTTGGCTTTAAGTCGATTCGATAACAAATGACGAAAACGGACGGATTTCTCAGGTTTTTACTACATATAAACACTTTTCACATTCTCCCGTGCAACTCGGCTGCTAGTCCTCCTTTCATGCAGAATCGTAATGTCCTAGCTCATGTTCAAGGCACCAAAGCCAGCTAAAAAGTCAATAATCGATACCTAAAACTTGAATTGTACTAGTTCTTACTGGCTATTACATCAACTTAGAAGCTTTATCTGTGTTCTACTATGATGATTTTCGTGTCTCCGCATACCGCAGCACGCGACATAGCTTTGCAGACAGTAAGTACAACCGTTTCAGAGAGAAGAGTGACCAATGTGACGATCTGGCTTTAAGTCGATTCGATAACAAATGACGAAAACGGACGGATTTCTCAGGTTTTTACTACATATGAACACTTTTCACATTCTCCCGTGCAACTCGGCTCCTAGTCCTCCTTTCATGCAGAATCTTAAGGTCCTAGCTCATGTCCAAGGGACCAAAGCAAGCCAAAAAGTCAATAACCGATACCTAAAAATTGAATTGTACAACTTCTTACTGGCTATTACATCATCTTAGAAGCTTCATCTGTGTTCTACTATGGTGTTTTTAGTGTCTCCGAATACCGCAGTACGTGACATAGCTTTGCAGACGATAAGTACAACCGTTTCAGAGAGAAGAGCGGCCAATGTGACCATCTGGCTTTAAGTCGATTCGATAACAAATGACGAAAACGGACGGATTTCTCAGGTTTTTACTACATATGAACACTTTTCATATTCTCCCGTGCAACTCGGCTGCTAGTCCTCCTTTCATGCAGAATCTTAAGGTCCTAGCTCATGTTCAAGTCACCAAAGCCAGCTAAAATGTCAATAATCGATACCAAAAACTTCAATTGGACTACTTCTTACTGGCTATTACATCAACTTAGATGCTTCATCTGTGTTCTACTATGGTGATGTTAGTGTCTCCGCATACCGCAGCACGCGACATAGCTTTGCAGACGATAAGTACAACCGTTTCAGAGAGAAGAGCGGCCAATGTGACGATCTGGCTATAAGTCGATTCGATAACAAATGACGAAAACGCACGGATTTCTCAGGTTTTTACTACATGCGAACACTTTTCACATTCTCCCGTGCAACTCGGCTGCTAGTCCTCCTTTCATGCAGAATCTCAAGATCCTAGCTCATGTCCAAGGCACCAAGGCAGCTAAAAGGTCAATAATCAATACTTAAAACTTGAATTGTACTACTTCTTACTGGCTATTACATCAACTTAGAAGCTTCATCTGTGTTCTACTATGGTGCCTTTAGTGTCTCAGCATACCGCAGCAGGCGACATAGCTTTGCAGACGATAAGTACAACCGTTTCAGAGAGAAGAGCGGTCAATGTGACGATCTGGCTTTAAGACGATTCGATAACAAATGACGAAAACGGACGGATTTCTTGGGTTTTTACTACATATGAACACTTTTCACATTCTCCCGTGCAACTCGGCAGCTAGTCCTCCTTTCATGCAGAATCTTAAGGTCCTAGGTCATGTCCAAGCCACCAAAGCCAGCTAAAAAGTCAATAATCGATACCTAAAACTTGAATTGGACTACTTCTTACTGGCTATTACATCAACTTAGAACCTTCATCCATGTTCTACTACGGTGATTTTAGTTTCTCTGCATACCGCAGCACGCGACATAGTTTTGCAGAAGATAAGTACAACCGTTTCAGAGAGCAGAGCGGCCAATGTGACGATTTGGCTTTAAGTCGATTCGATAACAAATGACGAAAACGGACGGATTTCTCAGGTTTTTGCTGCATATAAACACTTTTCACATTCTCCCGTGCAACTCGGCTGCTAGTCCTCCTTTCATGCAGAATCGTAAGGTCCTAGCTCTTGTCCAACGCACGACCGCCAGCTAAAAAGTCAATAATCAATATCTAAAACTTGAATTGTACTACTTCTTACTGGCTATTACATCAACTTAGAAGCTTCATCTGTGTTCCACTATGGTGCTTTTAGTGTCTCCGCATATCGCAGCACGCGACATAGCTTTGCAGACGATAAGTACAACGGTTTCAGAGAGAAGAGCGGCAAATGTGGCGATCTGGCTTTAAGTCGATTCGATAACAAATGACGCAAACGGACGGATTTCTCAGGTTTTTACTAGATGTGAACACTTTTCACATTCTCCCGTGCAACTCGGCTGCTAGTCCTCCTTTTATGCAGAATCGTAAGGTCCTAGCTCATGTCCAAGGCACCAAAGCCAGCTAAAAAGTCAATAATCGATACCTAAAACTTGAATTGGACTACTTCTTACTGGCTATTACATCAACTTAGAACCTTCTTCAATGTTCTACTACGGTGCTTTTAGTTTCTCCGCATACCGCAGCACGCGACACAGCTTTGCAGACGATAAGTAACACCGTTTTAAAGAGAAGAGCGGCCAATGTTACGATCTGGCTTTAAGTCGATTCGATAACAAATGACGAAATCGGACGGATGTCTCAGGTTTTTACTACATATGAACACCTTTCACATTCTCCCGTGCAAGTGGGCTGCTAGTCCTCCTTTTATGCAGAATCTTAAGGTCCTAGCTCATGTCCAAGGCACCAAAGCCAGCTAAAAAGTCAATAATCGATACCTAAAACTTGAATTCTACTACTTCTTACTGGCTATTACATCAACTTAGAAGCTTCATCTGTGTTCTACTATGGTGATTTTAGTTTCTCCGCATACCGCAGCACGCGACATAGTTTTGCAGACGATAAGTACAACCGTTTCAGAGAGAAGAGCGGCCAATGTGACGATCTGGCTTTAAGTCGATTGGATAACAAATGACGAAAACGGACGGATTTCTGAGGTTTTTACTGCATATGAACACTTTTCACATTCTCCCGTGCAACTCGGCTGCTAGTCCTTCTTTCATGCAGAATCTTAAGGTCCTAGATCATGTCCAAGGCCCCAAAGCCAGCTAAAGAGTCAATAATCAATATCTAAAACTTGAATTGTACTACTTCTTACTGGCTATTACATCAATTTAGAAGCTTCATCTGTGTTCTACTATGGTGCTTTTAGTGTCTCCGCATATCGCAGCACGCGACATAGCTTTGCAGACGATAAGTACAACGGTTGCAGAGAGAAGAGCGGCCAATGTGACGATCTGGCTTTAAGTCGATTCGATAACAAATGACGCAAACGGACGGATTTCTCAGGTTTTTATTAGATAAGAACACTTTTCACATTCTCCCGTGCAACTCGGCTGCTAGTCCTCCTTTCATGCATAATCCTAAGGTCATCGCTCATGTCCAAGGCACCAAAGCCAGCTAAAAAGTCAATAACGATATCTAACACTTGAATTGTACTATTTCTTACTGCCTATTACATCATCTTAGAAGCTTCATCTGTGTTCTACTATGGTGCGTTTAGTGTCTCCGAATACCGCAGTACGCGACATAGCTTTGCAGACGATAAGTACAACCGTTTCAGAGAGCAGAGCGGCCAATGTGACGATTTGGCTTTAAGTCGATTCGATAACAAATGACGAAAACGGACGGATTTCTCAGGTTTTTACTACATATAAACACTTTTCACATTCTCCCGTGCAACTCGGCTGCTAGTCCTCCTTTCATGCAGAATCGTAAGGTCCTAGCTCATGTTCAAGGCAACAAAGCCCGCTAAAAAGTCAATAATCGATACCTAAAACTTGAATTGTACTAGTTCTTACTGGCTATTACATCAACTTAGAAGCTTTATCTGTGTTCTACTATTATGATTTTCGTGTCTCCGCATACCGCAGCACGCGACATAGCTTTGCAGACAATAAGTACAACCGTTTCAGAGAGAAGAGTGACCAATGTGACGATCTGGCTTTAAGTCGATTCAATAACAAATGACGAAAACGGACGGATTTCTCAGGTTTTTACTAGATATGTACACTTTTCACATTCTCCCGTGCAACTCGGCTGCTAGTCCTCCTTTCATGCAGAATCTTAAGGTCATAGCCCATGTCCAAGGCACCAAAGCCAGCTAAAAAGTCAAAAACGATATTTAAAACTTGAATTGTACTATTTCTTACTGGCTATTACATCATGTTAGAAGCTTCATCTGTGTTCTACTATGGTGCGTTTAGTGTCTCCGAATACCGCAGTACGCGACATAGCTTTGCAGACGATAAGTACAACCGTTTCAGAGAGCAGAGCGGCCAATGTGACGATTTGGCTTTAAGTCGATTCGATAACAAATGACGAAAACGGACGGATTTCTCAGGTTTTTACTACATATAAACACTTTTCACATTCTCCCGTGCAACTCGGCTGCTAGTCCTCCTTTCATGCAGAATCGTAATGTCCTAGCTCATGTTCAAGGCACCAAAGCCAGCTAAAAAGTCAATAATCGATACCTAAAACTTGAATTGTACTAGTTCTTACTGGCTATTACATCAACTTAGAAGCTTTATCTGTGTTCTACTATGATGATTTTCGTGTCTCCGCATACCGCAGCACGCGACATAGCTTTGCAGACAGTAAGTACAACCGTTTCAGAGAGAAGAGTGACCAATGTGACGATCTGGCTTTAAGTCGATTCGATAACAAATGACGAAAACGGACGGATTTCTCAGGTTTTTACTAGATATGTACACTTTTCACATTCTCCCGTGCAACTCGGCTGCTAGTCCTCCTTTCATGCAGAATCTTAAGGTCATAGCCCTTGTCCAAGGCACCAAAGCCAGCTAAAAAGTCAAAAACGATATTTAAAACTTGAATTGTACTATTTCTTACTGGCTATTACATCATGTTAGAAGCTTCATCTGTGTTCTACTATGGTGCGTTTAGTGTCTCCGAATACCGCAGTACGCGACATAGCTTTGCAGACGATAAGTACAACCGTTTCAGAGAGCAGAGCGGCCAATGTGACGATTTGGCTTTAAGTCGATTCGATAACAAATGACGAAAACGGACGGATTTCTCAGGTTTTTACTACATATAAACACTTTTCACATTCTCCCGTGCAACTCGGCTGCTAGTCCTCCTTTCATGCAGAATCGTAATGTCCTAGCTCATGTTCAAGGCACCAAAGCCAGCTAAAAAGTCAATAATCGATACCTAAAACTTGAATTGTACTAGTTCTTACTGGCTATTACATCAACTTAGAAGCTTTATCTGTGTTCTACTATGATGATTTTCGTGTCTCCGCATACCGCAGCACGCGACATAGCTTTGCAGACAGTAAGTACAACCGTTTCAGAGAGAAGAGTGACCAATGTGACGATCTGGCTTTAAGTCGATTCGATAACAAATGACGAAAACGGACGGATTTCTCAGGTTTTTACTACATATGAACACTTTTCACATTCTCCCGTGCAACTCGGCTCCTAGTCCTCCTTTCATGCAGAATCTTAAGGTCCTAGCTCATGTCCAAGGGACCAAAGCGAGCCAAAAAGTCAATAACCGATACCTAAAAATTGAATTGTACAACTTCTTACTGGCTATTACATCATCTTAGAAGCTTCATCTGTGTTCTACTATGGTGTTTTTAGTGTCTCCGAATACCGCAGTACGTGACATAGCTTTGCAGACGATAAGTACAACCGTTTCAGAGAGAAGAGCGGCCAATGTGACCATCTGGCTTTAAGTCGATTCGATAACAAATGACGAAAACGGACGGATTTCTCAGGTTTTTACTACATATGAACACTTTTCATATTCTCCCGTGCAACTCGGCTGCTAGTCCTCCTTTCATGCAGAATCTTAAGGTCCTAGCTCATGTTCAAGTCACCAAAGCCAGCTAAAATGTCAATAATCGATACCAAAAACTTCAATTGGACTACTTCTTACTGGCTATTACATCAACTTAGATGCTTCATCTGTGTTCTACTATGGTGATTTTAGTGTCTCCGCATACCGCAGCACGCGACATAGCTTTGCAGACGATAAGTACAACCGTTTCAGAGAGAAGAGCGGCCAATGTGACGATCTGGCTATAAGTCGATTCGATAACAAATGACGAAAACGCACGGATTTCTCAGGTTTTTACTACATGCGAACACTTTTCACATTCTCCCGTGCAACTCGGCTGCTAGTCCTCCTTTCATGCAGAATCTCAAGATCCTAGCTCATGTCCAAGGCACCAAGGCAGCTAAAAGGTCAATAATCAATACTTAAAACTTGAATTGTACTACTTCTTACTGGCTATTACATCAACTTAGAAGCTTCATCTGTGTTCTACTATGGTGCCTTTAGTGTCTCAGCATACCGCAGCAGGCGACATAGCTTTGCAGACGATAAGTACAACCGTTTCAGAGAGAAGAGCGGTCAATGTGACGATCTGGCTTTAAGACGATTCGATAACAAATGACGAAAACGGACGGATTTCTTGGGTTTTTACTACATGCGAACACTTTTCACATTCTCCCGTGCAACTCGGCTGCTAGTCCTCCTTTCATGCAGAATCTTAAGGTCCTAGCTCATGTCCAAGTCACCAAAGCCAGCTAAAAAGTCAATAACCGATACCTAAAACTTGAATTGTACTACTTCTTACTGGCTATTACATCAACTTAGAAGCTTCATCTGTGTTCTACTATGGTGCTTTTAGTGTCTCCGCATACCGCAGCACGCGACATAGCTTTGTAGTCGATAAGTACAACCGTTTCTGAGAGGAGAGCGGCCAATGTGACGATCTGGCTTTAAGTCGATTCGATAACAAATGACGAAAACGAACGGATTTCTCAGGTTTTTATTACATATGAACACTTTTCACATTCTACCGTGCAACTCGGTTGCTAGTCCTCCTTTCATATAGAACCTTAAGGTCCTAGCTCATGTCCAAGTCACCAAAGCCAGCTAAAAAGTCAATAATCGATACCTAAAACTTGAATTGGACTACTTCTTACTGGCTATTACATTAACTTAGATGCTTCATCTGTGTTCTACTATGGTGATTTTAGTGTCTCCGCATACCGCAGCACGCGACATAGCTTTGCAGACGATAAGTACAACCGTTTCAGAGAGAAGAGCGGCCAATGTGACGATCTGGCTATAAGTCGATTCGATAACAAATGACGAAACCGGACGGATTTCTCAGGTTTTTATTACATGAGAACACTCTTCACATTCTCCCGTGCAACTCGGCTGCTAGTCCTCCTTTCATGCAGAATCTTAAGGTCCTAGCTCATGTCCAAGGCACCAAAGCCAGCTAAAAAGTCAATAACCGATACCTAAAACTTGAATTGTACTACTTCTTACTGGCTATTACATCAACTTAGAAGCTTCATCTGTGTTCTACTATGGTGCTTTTAGTGTCTCCGCATACCGCAGCACGCGACATAGCTTTGTAGACGATAAGTACAACCGTTTCAGAGAGAAAAGCGGCCAATGTGACGATCTGGCTTTAAGTCGATTCGATGACGAAAACGGACTTATTTCTCAGGTTTTTATTAGATATGAACACTTTTCACATTCTCCCGTGCAACTCGGTTGCTAGTCCTCCTTTCATGCAGAATCTTAAGGTCCTAGCTCATGTCCAAGTCACCAAAGCCAGCTAAAAAGTCAATAATCGATACCTAAATTTGAATTGGACTACTTCTTACTGGCTATTACATCAACTTAGATGCTTCATCTGTGTTCTACTATGGTGATTTTAGTGTCTCCGCATACCGCAGCACGCGAAATAGCTTTGCAGACGATAAGTACATCCGTTTCAGAGAGAAGAGCGGCCAATGTGACGATCTGGCTTTAAGTCGATTCGATAACAAATGACGAAAACGGACGGATTTCTCAGGATTTTATTACATATGAACACTTTTCACATTCTCCCGTGCAACTCGGCTGCTAGTCCTCCTTTCATGCAGAATCTTAAGGTCCTAGCTCATGTCCAAGGCACCAAAGCCAGCTAAAAAGTCAATAATCAATACCTAAAACTTGAATTCTACTACTTCTTACTGGCTATTACATCAACTTAGAAGCTTCATCTGTGTTCTACTATGGTGCTTTTAGTGTCTCCACATACCGCAGCACGCGACATAGCTTTGCAGAAGATAAGTACAACCGTTTCAGAGAGAAGAGCGGCCAATGTGACGATCTGGCTAAAAGTCGATTCGATAACAAATGACGAAAACGGACGGATTTCTCAGGTTTTTACTACATGTGAACACTTTTCACATTCTCCCGGGCAACTCGGCTGCTAGTCCTTCTTTCATGCAGAATCTTAAGGTCCTAGATCATGTCCAAGGCACCAAAGCCAGCTAAAAAGTCAATAATCAATATCTAAAACTTGAAATGTACTACTTCTTACTGGCTATTACATTAACTTAGAAGCTTCATCTGTGTTCTACTATGGTGCTTTTAGTGTCTCCGCATAACGCAGCACGCGACATAGCTTTGCAGACGATAAGTACAACCGTTTCAGAGAGAAGAGCGGTCAATGTGACGATCTGGCTTTAAGACGATTCGATAACAAATGACGAAAACGGACGGATTTCTTGGGTTTTTACTACATATGAACACTTTTCCCATTCTCCCGTGCAACTCGGCAGCTAGTCCTCCTTTCATGTAGAATCTTAAGGTCCTAGCTCATGTCCAAGGCACCAAAGCCAGCTAAAAAGTCAATAACCGATACCTAAAACTAGAATTGTACTACTTCTTACTGGCTATTACATCAACTTAGAAGCTTGATCAGTGTTGTACTATGGTGCTTTTGTGTCTCAGCATACCGCAGCAGACGACATAGCTTTGCAGACGATAAGTACAACCGTTTCAGAGAGAAGAGCGGTCAATGTGACGATCTGGCTTTAAGACGATTCGATAACAAATGACGAAAACGGACGGATTTCTTGGGTTTTTACTACATATGAACACTTTTCACATTCTCCCGTGCAACTCGGCAGCTAGTCCTCCTTTCATGCAGAATCTTAAGGTCCTAGCTCATGTCCAAGTCACCGAAGCCAGCTAAAAAGTCAATAACCGATACCTAAAACTTGAATTGTACTACTTCTTATTGGCTATTACATCAACTTAGAAGCTTCATCTGTGTTCTACTATGGTGCTTTTAGTGTCTCCGCATACCGCAGCACGCGACATAGCTTTGCAGACGATAAGTACAACGGATTCAGAGAGAAGAACGGCAAATGTGACGATCTGACTTTAAGTCGAGTCGATAACAAATGACGAAAACGCACGGATTTCTCAGGTTTTTACTACATGCGAACACTTTTCACATTCTCCCGTGCAACTCGGCTGCTAGTCCTCCTTTCATGCAGAATCTCAAGATCCTAGCTCATGTCCAAGGCACCAAGGCAGCTAAAAGGTCAATAATCAATACTTAAAACTTGAATTGTACTACTTCTTACTGGCTATTACATCAACTTAGAAGCTTCATCTGTGTTCTACTATGGTGCCTTTAGTGTCTCAGCATACCGCAGCAGGCGACATAGCTTTGCAGACGATAAGTACAACCGTTTCAGAGAGAAGAGCGGTCAATGTGACGATCTGGCTTTAAGACGATTCGATAACAAATGACGAAAACGGACGGATTTCTTGGGTTTTTACTACATATGAACACTTTTCACATTCTCCCGTGCAACTCGGCAGCTAGTCCTCCTTTCATGCAGAATCTTAAGGTCCTAGCTCATGTCCAAGTCACCAAAGCCAGCTAAAAAGTCAATAACCGATACCTAAAACTTGAATTGTACTATTTCTTACTGGCTATTACATCAACTTAGAAGCTTCATCTGTGTTCTACTATGGTGCTTTTAGTGTCTCCGCATACCGCAGCACGCGACATAGCTTTGTAGTCGATAAGTACAACCGTTTCAGAGAGGAGAGCGGCCAATGTGACGATCTGGCTTTAAGTCGATTCGATAACAAATGACGAAAACGAACGGATTTCTCAGGTTTTTATTACATATGAACACTTTTCACATTCTACCGTGCAACTCGGTTGCTAGTCCTCCTTTCATATAGAACCTTAAGGTCCTAGCTCATGTCCAAGTCACCAAAGCCAGCTAAAAAGTCAATAATCGATACCTAAAACTTGAATTGGACTACTTCTTACTGGCTATTACATTAACTTAGATGCTTCATCTGTGTTCTACTATGGTGATTTTAGTGTCTCCGCATGCCGCAGCACGCGACATAGCTTTGCAGACGATAAGTACAACCGTTTCAGAGAGAAGAGCGGCCAATGTGACGATCTGGCTATAAGTCGATTCGATAACAAATGACGAAAACGGACGGATTTCTCAGGTTTTTATTACATGAGAACACTTTTCACATTCTCCCGTGCAACTCGGCTGCTAGTCCTCCTTTCATGCAGAATCTCAAGGTCCTAGCTCATGTCCAAGGCACCAAGGCAGCTAAAAGGTTCAATAATCAATACTTAAAACTTGACTTGTACTACTTCTTACTGGCTATTACATCAACTTAGAAGCTTCATCTGTGTTCTATGGTGCTTTTAATGTCTCCGCATACCGCAGCAGCCGACATAGCTTTGCAGACGATAAGTACAACCGTTTCAGAGAGAAGAGCTGTCAATGTGACGATCTGGCTTTAAGACGATTCGATAACAAATGACGAAAACGGACGGATTTCTTGGGTTTTTACTACATATGAACACTTTTTACATTCTCCCGTGCAACTCGGCTGCTAGTCCTCCTTTCATGCAGAATCTTAAGGTCCTAGCTGATGTCCAAGGCACCAAAGCCAGCTCAAAAGTCAATAACCGATACCTAAAACTTGAATTGTACTACTTCTTACTGGCTATTACATCAACTTAGAAGCTTCATCTGTGTTCTACTATGGTGCTTTTAGTGTCTCCGCATACCGCAGCACGCGACATAGCTTTGTAGACGATAAGTACAACCGTTTCAGAGAGAAGAGCGGCCAATGTGACGATCTGGCTTTAAGTCGATTCGATAACAAATGACGAAAACGGACGGATTTCTCAGGTTTTTACTACATGTGAACACTTTTCACATTCTCCCGGGCAACTCGGCTGCTAGTCTTTCTTTCATGCAGAATCTTAAGGTCCTAGATCATGTCCAAGGCACCAAAGCCAGCTAAAAAGTCAATAATCAATATCTAAAACTTGAAATGTACTACTTCTTACTGGCTATTACATTAACTTAGAAGCTTCATCTGTGTTCTACTATGGTGCTTTTAGTGTCTCCGCATAACGCAGCACGCGACATAGCTTTGCAGACGATAAGTACAACCGTTTCAGAGAGAAGAGCGGTCAATGTGACGATCTGGCTTTAAGACGATTCGATAACAAATGACGAAAACGGACGGATTTCTTGGGTTTTTACTACATATGAACACTTTTCCCATTCTCCCGTGCAACTCGGCAGCTAGTCCTCCTTTCATGTAGAATCTTAAGGTCCAAGCTCATGTCCAAGGCACCAAAGCCAGCTAAAAAGTCAATAACCGATACCTAAAACTAGAATTGTACTACTTCTTACTGGCTATTACATCAACTTAGAAGCTTGATCAGTGTTGTACTATGGTGCTTTTGTGTCTCAGCATACCGCAGCAGACGACATAGCTTTGCAGACGATAAGTACAACCGTTTCAGAGAGAAGAGCGGTCAATGTGACGATCTGGCTTTAAGACGATTCGATAACAAATGACGAAAACGGACGGATTTCTTGGGTTTTTACAACATATGAACACTTTTCACATTCTCCCGTGCAACTCGGCAGCTAGTCCTCCTTTCATGCAGAATCTTAAGGTCCTAGCTCATGTCCAAGGCACCAAAGCCAGCTAAAAAGTCAATAATCAATACCTAAAACTTGAATTCTACTACTTCTTACTGGCTATTACATCAACTTAGAAGCTTCATCTGTGTTCTACTATGGTGCTTTTAGTGTCTCCACATACCGCAGCACGCGACATAGCTTTGCAGAAGATAAGTACAACCGTTTCAGAGACAAGAGCGGCCAATGTGACGATCTGGCTAAAAGTCGATTCGATAACAAATGACGAAAACGGACGGATTTCTCAGGTTTTTACTACATGTGAACACTTTTCACATTCTCCCGGGCAACTCGGCTGCTAGTCTTTCTTTCATGCAGAATCTTAAGGTCCTAGATCATGTCCAAGGCACCAAAGCCAGCTAAAAAGTCAATAATCAATATCTAAAACTTGAAATGTACTACTTCTTACTGGCTATTACATTAACTTAGAAGCTTCATCTGTGTTCTACTATGGTGCTTTTAGTGTCTCCGCATAACGCAGCACGCGACATAGCTTTGCAGACGATAAGTACAACCGTTTCAGAGAGAAGAGCGGTCAATGTGACGATCTGGCTTTAAGACGATTCGATAACAAATGACGAAAACGGACGGATTTCTTGGGTTTTTACTACATATGAACACTTTTCCCATTCTCCCGTGCAACTCGGCAGCTAGTCCTCCTTTCATGTAGAATCTTAAGGTCCTAGCTCATGTCCAAGGCACCAAAGCCAGCTAAAAAGTCAATAACCGATACCTAAAACTAGAATTGTACTACTTCTTACTGGCTATTACATCAACTTAGAAGCTTGATCAGTGTTGTACTATGCTGCTTTTGTGTCTCAGCATACCGCAGCAGACGACATAGCTTTGCAGACGATAAGTACAACCGTTTCAGAGAGAAGAGCGGTCAATGTGACGATCTGGCTTTAAGACGATTCGATAACAAATGACGAAAACGGACGGATTTCTCAGGTTTTTATTACATATGAACACTTTTCACATTCTACCGTGCAACTCGGTTGCTAGTCCTCCTTTCATATAGAACCTTAAGGTCCTAGCTCATGTCCAAGTCACCAAAGCCAGCTAAAAAGTCAATAATCGATACCTAAAACTTGAAATGGACTACTTCTTACTGGCTATTACATCAACTTAGATGCTTCATCTGTGTTCTACTATGGTGATTTTAGTGTCTCCGCATACCGCAGCAGGCGACATAGCTTTGCAGACGATAAGTACAACCGTTTCAGAGAGAAGAGCGGCCAATGTGACGATCTGGCTATAAGTCGATTCGATAACAAATGACGAAAACGGACGGATTTCTCAGGTTTTTACTACATTCGAACACTTTTCACATTCTCCCGTGCAACTCGGCTGCTAGTCCTCCTTTCATGCAGAATCCCAAGGTCCTAGCTCATGTCCAAGGCACCAAGGCAGCTAAAAGGTTCAATAATCAATACTTAAAACTTGACTTGTACTACTTCTTACTGGCTATTACATCAACTTAGAAGCTTCATCTGTGTTCTATGGTGCTTTTAATGTCTCCGCATACCGCAGCAGCCGACATAGCTTTGCAGACGATAAGTACAACCGTTTCAGAGAGAAGAGCTGTCAATGTGACGATCTGGCTTTAAGACGATTCGATAACAAATGACGAAAACGGACGGATTTCTTGGGTTTTTACTACATATGAACACTTTTTACATTCTCCCGTGCAACTCGGCTGCTAGTCCTCCTTTCATGCAGAATCTTAAGGTGCTAGCTGATGTCCAAGGCACCAAAGCCAGCTCAAAAGTCAATAACCGATACCTAAAACTTGAATTGTACTACTTCTTACTGGCTATTACATCAACTTAGAAGCTTCATCTGTGTTCTACTATGGTGCTTTTAGTGTCTCCGCATACCGCAGCACGCGACATAGCTTTGTAGACGATAAGTACAACCGTTTCAGAGAGAAGAGCGGCCAATGTGACGATCTGGCTTTAAGTCGATTCGATAACAAATGACGAAAACGGACGGATTTCTCAGGTTTTTACTACATGTGAACACTTTTCACATTCTCCCGGGCAACTCGGCTGCTAGTCTTTCTTTCATGCAGAATCTTAAGGTCCTAGATCATGTCCAAGGCACCAAAGCCAGCTAAAAAGTCAATAATCAATATCTAAAACTTGAAATGTACTACTTCTTACTGGCTATTACATTAACTTAGAAGCTTCATCTGTGTTCTACTATGGTGCTTTTAGTGTCTCCGCATAACGCAGCACGCGACATAGCTTTGCAGACGATAAGTACAACCGTTTCAGAGAGAAGAGCGGTCAATGTGACGATCTGGCTTTAAGACGATTCGATAACAAATGACGAAAACGGACGGATTTCTTGGGTTTTTACTACATATGAACACTTTTCCCATTCTCCCGTGCAACTCGGCAGCTAGTCCTCCTTTCATGTAGAATCTTAAGGTCCAAGCTCATGTCCAAGGCACCAAAGCCAGCTAAAAAGTCAATAACCGATACCTAAAACTAGAATTGTACTACTTCTTACTGGCTATTACATCAACTTAGAAGCTTGATCAGTGTTGTACTATGGTGCTTTTGTGTCTCAGCATACCGCAGCAGACGACATAGCTTTGCAGACGATAAGTACAACCGTTTCAGAGAGAAGAGCGGTCAATGTGACGATCTGGCTTTAAGACGATTCGATAACAAATGACGAAAACGGACGGATTTCTTGGGTTTTTACAACATATGAACACTTTTCACATTCTCCCGTGCAACTCGGCAGCTAGTCCTCCTTTCATGCAGAATCTTAAGGTCCTAGCTCATGTCCAAGGCACCAAAGCCAGCTAAAAAGTCAATAATCAATACCTAAAACTTGAATTCTACTACTTCTTACTGGCTATTACATCAACTTAGAAGCTTCATCTGTGTTCTACTATGGTGCTTTTAGTGTCTCCACATACCGCAGCACGCGACATAGCTTTGCAGAAGATAAGTACAACCGTTTCAGAGACAAGAGCGGCCAATGTGACGATCTGGCTAAAAGTCGATTCGATAACAAATGACGAAAACGGACGGATTTCTCAGGTTTTTACTACATGTGAACACTTTTCACATTCTCCCGGGCAACTCGGCTGCTAGTCTTTCTTTCATGCAGAATCTTAAGGTCCTAGATCATGTCCAAGGCACCAAAGCCAGCTAAAAAGTCAATAATCAATATCTAAAACTTGAAATGTACTACTTCTTACTGGCTATTACATTAACTTAGAAGCTTCATCTGTGTTCTACTATGGTGCTTTTAGTGTCTCCGCATAACGCAGCACGCGACATAGCTTTGCAGACGATAAGTACAACCGTTTCAGAGAGAAGAGCGGTCAATGTGACGATCTGGCTTTAAGACGATTCGATAACAAATGACGAAAACGGACGGATTTCTTGGGTTTTTACTACATATGAACACTTTTCCCATTCTCCCGTGCAACTCGGCAGCTAGTCCTCCTTTCATGTAGAATCTTAAGGTCCTAGCTCATGTCCAAGGCACCAAAGCCAGCTAAAAAGTCAATAACCGATACCTAAAACTAGAATTGTACTACTTCTTACTGGCTATTACATCAACTTAGAAGCTTGATCAGTGTTGTACTATGCTGCTTTTGTGTCTCAGCATACCGCAGCAGACGACATAGCTTTGCAGACGATAAGTACAACCGTTTCAGAGAGAAGAGCGGTCAATGTGACGATCTGGCTTTAAGACGATTCGATAACAAATGACGAAAACGGACGGATTTCTCAGGTTTTTATTACATATGAACACTTTTCACATTCTACCGTGCAACTCGGTTGCTAGTCCTCCTTTCATATAGAACCTTAAGGTCCTAGCTCATGTCCAAGTCACCAAAGCCAGCTAAAAAGTCAATAATCGATACCTAAAACTTGAAATGGACTACTTCTTACTGGCTATTACATCAACTTAGATGCTTCATCTGTGTTCTACTATGGTGATTTTAGTGTCTCCGCATACCGCAGCAGGCGACATAGCTTTGCAGACGATAAGTACAACCGTTTCAGAGAGAAGAGCGGCCAATGTGACGATCTGGCTATAAGTCGATTCGATAACAAATGACGAAAACGGACGGATTTCTCAGGTTTTTACTACATTCGAACACTTTTCACATTCTCCCGTGCAACTCGGCTGCTAGTCCTCCTTTCATGCAGAATCCCAAGGTCCTAGCTCATGTCCAAGGCACCAAGGCAGCTAAAAGGTCAATAATCAATACTTAAAACTTGAATTGTACTACTTCTTACTGGCTATTACATCAACTTAGAAGCTTCATCTGTGTTCTACTATGGTGCTTTTAATGTCTCCGCATACCGCAGCACGCGACATAGCTTTGCAGACGATAAGTACAACCGTTTCAGAGAGAAGAGCGGTCAATGTGACGACCTGGCTTTAAGACGATTCGATAACAAATGACGAAAACGGACGGATTTCTTGGGTTTTTACTACATATGAACACTTTTCACATTCTCCCGTGCAACTCGGCAGCTAGTCCTCCTTTCATGCAGAATCTTAAGGTCCTAGCTCATGTCCAAGGCACCAAAGCCAGCTAAAAAGTCAATAACCGATACCTAAAACTTGAATTGTACTACTTCTTACTGGCTATTACATCAACTTAGAAGCTTCATCTGTGTTCTACTATGGTGCTTTTAGTGTCTCCGCATACCGCAGCACGCGACATAGTTTTGTAGACGAAAAGTACAACCGTTTCAGAGACAAGAGCGGCCAATGTGACGATCTGGCTTTAAGTCGATTCGATAACAAATGACGAAAACGGACGGATTTCTCAGGTTTTTATTACATATGAACACTTTTCACATTCTCCCGTGCAACTCGGTTGCTAGTCCTCCTTTCATGCAGAATCTTAAGGTCCTAGCTCATGTCCAAGGCACCAAAGCCAGCTAAAAAGTCAATAATCGATACCTAAATTTGAATTGGACTACTTCTTACCGGCTATTACATCAAGTTAGATACTTCATCTGTGTTCTACTATGGTGCTTTTAGTGTCTCCGCATATCGCAGCACGCGACATAGCTTTGCAGACGATAAGTACAACGGTTTCAGAGAGAAGAGCGGCAAATGTGACGATCTGGCTTTAAGTCGATTCGATAACAAATGACGCAAACGGACGGATTTCTCAGGTTTTTATTACATGAGAACACTTTTCACATTCTCCCGTGCAACTCGGCTGCTAGTCCTCCTTTCATGCAGAATCTCAAGGTCCTAGCTCATGTCCAAGGCACCAAGGCAGCTAAAAAGTCAATAACGATATCTAAAACTTGAATTGTACTATTTCTTACTGGCTATTACATCATCTTAGAAGCTTCATCTGTGCTCTACTATGGTGTTTTTAGTGTCTCCGAATACCGCAGTACGCGACATAGCTTTGCAGATGATAAGTACAACCGTTTCAGAGATAAGAGCGGCCAATGTGATGATCTGGCTTTAAGTCGATTCGATAACAAATGACGAAAACGGACGGATTTCTCAGGTTTTTACTACATATGAACTCTTTTCACATTGTCCCGTGCAACTCGGCTGTTAGTCCTCCTTTCATGCAGAATCTCAAGGTCCTTGCTCATGTCCAAGGCACCAAAGCCAGCTAAAATGTCAATAATCGATACCTAGAACTTGAATTGTACTACTTCTTACTGGCTATTACGTCAACTTAGAAGCTTCATCTGTGTTCTACTATGGTGCTTTTAGTGACTCCGAATACCGCAGTACGCGACATAGCTTTGCAGACGATAAGTACAACCGTTTCAGAGAGCAGAGCTGCCAATGTGATGATTTGGCTTTAAGTCGGTTCGATAACAAATGACGAAAACGGACGGATTTCTCAGGTTGGTTTTTACTACATATGAACACTTTTCACATTCTCCCGTGCAACTCGGCTGCTAGTCCTTCTATCATGCAGAATCTTAAGGTCCTAGATCATGTCCAAGGCACCAAAGCCAGCTAAAAAGTCAATAACTATACCTAAAACTTGAATTGTACTATTTCTTACTGGCTATTATATCATCTTAGAAGCTTCATCTGTGTTCTACTATGGTGCGTTTAGTGTCTCCGAATACCGCAGTACGCGACATAGCTTTGCAGACGATAAGTACAAACGTTTCAGAGAGCAGAGCGGCCAATGTGCCGATTTGGCTTTAAGTCGATTCGATAACAAATGACGAAAACGGACGGATTTCTCAGGTTTTTACTACATATGAACTCTTTTCACATTGTCCCGTGCAACTCGGCTGTTAGTCCTCCTTTCATGCAGAATCTCAAGGTCCTTGCTCATGTCCAAGGCACCAAAGCCAGCTAAAATGTCAATAATCGATACCTAGAACTTGAATTGTACTACTTCTTACTGGCTATTACGTCAACTTAGAAGCTTCATCTGTGTTCTACTATGGTGCTTTTAGTGTCTCCGAATACCGCAGTACGCGACATAGCTTTGCAGACGATAAGTACAACCGTTTCAGAGAGCAGAGCTGCCAATGTGATGATTTGGCTTTAAGTCGGTTCGATAACAAATGACGAAAACGGACGGATTTCTCAGGTTGGTTTTTACTACATATGAACACTTTTCACATTCTCCCGTGCAACTCGGCTGCTAGTCCTTCTATCATGCAGATTCTTAAGGTCCTAGATCATGTCCAAGGCACCAAAGCCAGCTAAAAAGTCAATAACTATACCTAAAACTTGAATTGTACTATTTCTTACTGGCTATTATATCATCTTAGAAGCTTCATCTGTGTTCTACTATGGTGCGTTTAGTGTCTCCACATACCGCAGCACGCGACATAGCTCTGCAGACGATAAGTACAACCGTTTAAGAGAGAAGAGCGGCCAATGTGTCCATCTGGCTTTAAGTCGATTCGATAACAAATGACGAAAACGGACGGATTTCTCAGATTTTTACTACATATGAACACTTTTCACATTCTCCCGTGCAACTCGGCTGCTAGTCCTCCTTTCATGCCGAATCTCAAGGTCCTAGCTCATGTCCAAGGCACCGAAGCCAGCTAAAAAGTCAATAATCAATACCTAAAACTTGAATTCTACTACTTCTTACTGGCTATTACATCAACTTAGAAGCTTCATCTCTGTTCTACTATGGTGCTTTTAGTGTCTCCACATACCGCAGCACGCGACATAGCTTTGCAGAAGATAAGTACAACCGTTTCAGAGAGAAGAGCGGCCAATGTGACGATCTGGCTAAAAGTCGATTCGATAACAAATGACGAAAACGGACGGATTTCTCAGGTTTTTACTACATATGAACACTTTTCACATTCTCCCGGGCAACTCGGGTGCTAGTCCTTCTTTCATGCAGAATCTTAAGGTCCTAGATCATGTCCAAGGCACCAAAGCCAGCTAAAAAGTCAATAATCAATATCTAAAACTTGAATTGTACTACTTCTTACTGGCTATTACATTAACTTAGAAGCTTCATCTGTGTTCTACTATGGTGCTTTTAGTGTCTCCGCATATCGCAGCACGCGACATAGCTTTGCAGACGATAAGTACAACGGTTTCAGAGAGAAGAGCGGCAAATGTGACGATCTGGCTTTAAGTCGATTCGATAACAAATGACGCAAACGGACGGATTTCTCAGGTTTTTACTACATATGAACACTTTTCACATTCTCCCGTGCAACTCGGCTGCTAGTCCTCCTTTCATGCAGAATCTTAAGGTCATAGCCCATGTCCAAGGCACCAAAGCCAGCTAAAAAGTCAATAACGATATCTAAAACTTGAATTGTACTATTTCTTACTGGCTATTACATCATCTTAGAAGCTTCATCTGTGCTCTACTATGGTGTTTTTAGTGTCTCCGAATACCGCAGTACGCGACATAGCTTTGCAGACGATAAGTACAACCGTTTCAGAGATAAGAGCGGCCAATGTGATGATCTGGCTTTAAGTCGATTCGATAACAAATGACGAAAACGGACGGATTTCTCAGGTTTTTACTACATATGAACTCTTTTCACATTGTCCCGTGCAACTCGGCTGTTAGTCCTTCTTTCATGCAGAATCTCAAGGTCTTTGCTCATGTCCAAGGCACTAAAGCCAGCTAAAATGTCAATAATCGATACCTAGAACTTGAATTGTACTACTTCTTACTGGCTATTACGTCAACTTAGAAGCTTCATCTGTGTTCTACTATGGTGCTTTTAGTGTCTCCGAATACCGCAGTACGCGACATAGCTTTGCAGACGATAAGTACAACAGTTTCAGAGAGCAGAGCTGCCAATGTGATGATTTGGCTTTAAGTCGGTTCCATAACAAATGACGAAAACGGACGGATTTCTCAGGTTGGTTTTTACTACATATGAACACTTTTCACATTCTCCCGTGCAACTCGGCTGCTAGTCCTTCTATCATGCAGAATCTTACGGTCCTAGATCATGTCCAAGGCACCAAAGCCAGCTAAAAAGTCAATAACTATACCTAAAACTTGAATTGTACTATTTCCTACTGGCTATTATATCATCTTAGAAGCTTCATCTGTGTTCTACTATGGTGCGTTTAGTGTCTCCGAATACCGCAGTACGCGACATAACTTTGCAGACAATAAGTACAACCGTTTCAGAGAGAAGAGTGGCCAATGTGACGATCTGGCTTTAAGTCGAATCGATAACAAATGACGAAAACGGACGGATTTCTCAGGTTTTTACTACATATGAACACTTTTCACATTCTCCCGGGCAACTCGGCTGCTAGTCCTTCTTTCATGCAGAATCTTAAGGTCCTACATCATGTCCAAGGCACCAAAGCCAGCTAAAAAATCAATAATCAATATCTAAAACTTGAATTGTACTACCTCTTACTGGCTATTACATCAACTTAGAAGCTTCATCTGTGTTCTGCTATGGTGCGTTTAGTGTCTCCGAATACCGCAGTACGCGACATAGCTTTGCAGACGATAAGTACAACCGTTTCAGAGAGCAGAGCGGCCAATGTGACGATTTGGCTTTAAGTCGATTCGATAACAAATGACGAAAACGGACGGATTTCTCAGGTTTTTACTACATATAAACACTTTTCACATTCTCCCGTGCCACTCGGCTGCTAGTCCTCCTTTCATGCAGAATCGTAAGGTCCTAGCTCTTGTCCAAGGCACCAAAGCCAGCTAAAAAGTCAATAATCGATACCTAAAACTTGAATTGTACTAGTTCTTACTGGCTATTACATCAACTTAGAAGCTTTATCTGTGTTCTACTATGGTGTTTTTAGTGTCTCCGAATACCGCAGTACGTGACATAGCTTTGCAGACGATAAGTACAACCGTTTCAGAGAGAAGAGCGGCCAATGTGACCATCTGGCTTTAAGTCGATTCGATAACAAATGACGAAAACGGACGGATTTCTCAGGTTTTTACTACATATGAACACTTTTCACATTCTCCCGTGCAACTCGGCTGCTAGTCCTCCTTTCATGCAGAATCTTAAGGTCCTAGCTCATGTCCAAGTCACCAAAGCCATCTAAAAAGTCAATAATCGATACCTAAAACTTGAATTGGACTACTTCTTACTGGCTATTACATCAACTTAGAACCTTCATCTATGTTCTACTACGGTGCTTTTAGTTTCTCCGCATACCGCAGCACGCGACATAGTTTTGCAGACGATAAGTACAACCGTTTCAGAGAGAAGAGCGGCCAATGTGACGATCTGGCTTTAACTCGATTCGATAAAAAAATGACGAAAACGGACGGATTTCTCAGGTTTTTACTACATATGAACACTTTTCACATTCTCCCTGGAAACTCGGCTGCTAGTCCTTCTTTCATGCAGAATCTTAAGGTCCTAGATCATGTCCAAGGCACCAAAGCCAGCTAAAAAGTCAATAATTAGTATCTAAAACTTGAATTGTACTACTTCTTACTGGCTATTACATCAACTTAGAAGCTTCATCTGTGTTCTACTATGGTACTTTTAGTGTCTCCGCATATCGCAGCACGCGACATAGCTTTGCAGACGATAAGTACAACGGTTTCAGACAGAAGAGCGGCCAATGTGACGATCTGGCTTTAAGTCGATTCGACAACAAATGACGCAAACGGACGGATTTCTCAGGTTTTTAGTAGATATGAACACTTTTCACATTCTCCCGTGCAACTCGGCTGCTAGTCCTCCTTTCATGCAGAATCTTAAGGTCATAGCCCATGTCCAAGGCACCAAAGCCAGCTAAAAAGTCAATAACGATATCTAAAACTTGAATTGTACTATTTCTTACTGGCTATTACATCATCTTAGAAGCTTCATCTGTGTTCTACTATGGTGCGTTTAGTGTCTCCGAATACCGCAGTACGCGACATAGCTTTGCAGACGATAAGTACAACCGTTTCAGAGAGCAGAGCGGCCAATGTGACGATTTGGCTTTAAGTCGATTCGATAACAAATAACGAAAACGGACGGATTTCTCAGGATTTTACTACATATAAACACTTTTCACATTCTCCCGTGCAACTCGGCTGCTAGTCCTCCTTTCATGCAGAATCGTAAGGTCCTAGCTCATGTCCAAGGCACCAAAGCCAGCTAAAAAGTTAATAATCGATACCTAAAACTTGAATTGTACTAGTTCTTACTGGCTATTACATCAACTTAGAAGCTTTATCTGTGTTCTACTATGATGATTTTCGTGTCTCCGCATACCGCAGCACGCGACATAGCTTTACAGACAATAAGTACAACCGTTTCAGAGAGAATAGTGACCAATGTGACGATCTGGCTTTAAGTCGATTCGATAACAAATGACGAAAACGGACGGATTTCTCAGGTTTTTACTACATATGAACACTTTTCACATTCTCCCGTGCAACTCTGCTCCTAGTCCTGCTTTCATGCAGAATCTTAAGGTCCTAGCTCATGTCCAAGGGACCAAAGCGAGCCAAAAAGTCAATAACCGATACCTAAAAATTGAATTGTACAACTTCTTACTGGCTATTACATCATCTTAGAAGCTTCATCAGTGTTCTACTATGGTGCTTTTAGTGTCTCCGCATACCGCAGCACGCGACATAGCTTTGCAGGCGATAAGTACAACGGTTTCAGAGAGAAGAGCGGCCAATGTGACGATCTGGCTTTAAGTCGATTCGATAACAAATGACGAAAACGGACGGATTTCTCAGGTTTTTACTACGTATGAACACTTCTCACATTCACCCGTGCAACTCCTCTGCTAGTCCTCCTTTCATGCGGAATCTTAAGGTCCTAGCTCATGTCCAAGGCATCAAAGCCAGCTAAAAAGTCAATAATCGATAACTAAAACTTGAATTGTACTACTTCTTACTGGCTATTACATCAACTTAGAAGCTTCATCTGTGTTCTACTATGAAGATTTTCTTGTCTCCGCATACCGCAGCACGCGACATAGCTTTGCAGACGATATGTACAACCGTTCAGAGAGAAGAGCGGCCAATGTGACGATCTGGCTTTAAGTCGATTCGATAACAAATGACGAAAACGGACGGATTTCTCAGGTTTTTACTACATGCGAACACTTTTCACATTCTCCCGTGCAACTCGGCTGCTAGTCCTCCTTTCATGCAGAATCTCAAGGTCCTAGCTCATGTCCAAGGCACCAAGGCAGCTAAAAAGTCAATAATCAATACTTAAAACTTGAATTGTACTACTTCTTACTGGCTATTACATCAACTAAGAAGCTTCATCTGTGTTCTACTATGGTGCTTTTAGTGTCTCCGCATACCGCAGCAGGCGACATAGCTTTGCAGACGATAAGTACAACCGTTTCAGAGAGAAGAGCGGTCAATGTGACGATCTGGCTTTAAGACGATTCGATAACAAATGACGAAAACGGACGGATTTCTTGGGTTTTTACTACATATGAACACTTTTCACATTCTCCCGTGCAACTCGGCAGCTAGTCCTCCTTTCATGCAGAATCTTAAGGTCCTAGCTCATGTCCAAGTCACCAAAGCCAGCTAAAAAGTCAATAACTGATACCTAAAACTTGAATTGTACTACTTCTTACTGGCTATTACATCAACTTAGAAGCTTCATCTACTATGGTGCTTTTATTGTCTCCGCATACCGCAGCACGCGACATAGCTTTGTAGACGATAAGTACAACCGTTTCAGAGAGAAGAGCGGCCAATGTGAAGATCTGGCTTTAAGTCGATTCGATAACAAATGACGAAAACGGACGGATTTCTCAGGTTTTTATTACATATGAACACTTTTCACATTCTACCGTGCAACTCGGTTGCTAGTCCTCCTTTCATATAGAACGTTAAGGTCCTAGCTCAAGTCCAAGTCACCAAAGCCAGCTAAAAAGTCAATAATCGATACCTAAAACTTGAATTGGACTACATCTTACTGGCTATTACATCAACTTAGATGCTTCATCTGTGTTCTACTATGGTGATTTTAGTTTCTCCGCATACCGCAGCACGCGACATAGCTTTGCAGACGATAAGTACAACCGTTTCAGAGAGAAGAGCGGCCAATGTGACGATCTGGCTATAAGTCGATTCGATAACAAATGACGAAAACGGACGGATTTCTTAGGTTTTTACTACATGCGAACACTTTTCACATTCTCCCGTGCAACTCGGCTGCTAGTCCTCCTTTCATGCAGAATCTCAAGGTCCTAGCTCATGTCCAAGGCACCAAGGCAGCTAAAAGGTCAATAATCAATGCTTAAAACTTGAAATGTACTACTTCTTACTGGCTATTACATCAACTTAGAAGCTTCATCTGTGTTCTACTATGGTGCTTTTAATGTCTCCGCATAGCGCAGAACGCGACAAAGCTTTGCAGACGATAAGTACAACCGTTTCAGAGAGAAGAGCGGTCAATGTGACGATCTGGCTTTAAGACGATTCGATAACAAATGACGAAAACGGACGGATTTCTTGGGTTTTTACTACATATGAACACTTTTCACTTTCTCCCGTGCAACTCGGCAGCTAGTCCTCCTTTCATACAGAATCTTAAGGTCCTAGCTCATGTCCAAGGCACCAAAGCCAGCTAAAAAGTCAAAAACCGATACCTAAAACTTGAATTGTACTAATTCTTACTGGCTATTACATCAACTTAGAAGCTTCATCTGTGTTCTACTATGGTGCTTTTAGTGTCTCCGCATACCGCAGCACCCGACATAGCTTTGTAGACGATAAGTACAACCGTTTCAGAGAGAAGAGCGGCCAATGTGACGATCTGGCATTAAGTCGATTCGATAACAAGTGACGAAAACGGACTTATTTCTCAGGTTTTTATTACATATGAACACTTTTCACATTCTCCCGTGCAACTCGGTTGCTAGTCCTCCTTTCATGCAGAATCTTAAGGTCCTAGCTCATGTCCAAGTCACAAAAGCCAGCTAAAAAGTCAATAATCGATACCTAACTTTGAATTGGACTACTTCTTACTGGCTATTACATCAACTTAGATGCTTCATCTGTGATCTACTATGGTGATTTTAGTGTCTCCGCATACCGCAGCACGCGAAATAGCTTTGCAGACGATAAGTACAACCGTTTCAGAGAGAAGAGCGGCCAATGTGACGATCTGGCTTTAAGTAGATTGGATAACAAATGACGAAAACGGACGGATTTCTGAGGTTTTTACTGCATATGAAAACTTTTCACATTCTCCCGTACAACTCGGCTGCTAGTCCTCCTTTCATGCAGAATCTTAAGGTCCTAGCTCATGTCCAAGGCACCAAAGCCAGCTAAAAAGTCAATAATCAATACCTAAAACTTGAATTCTATTACTCCTTACTGGCTATTACATCAACTTAGAAGCTTCATCTCTGTTCTACTATGGTGCTTTTAGTGTCTTCACATACCGCAGCACGCGACATAGCTTTGCAGAAGATAAATACAACCGTTTCAGAGAGAAGAGCGGCCAATGTGACGATCTGGCTAAAAGTCGATTCGATAACAAATGACGAAAACGGACGGATTTCTCAGGTTTTTACTACATATGAACACTTTTCACATTCTCCCGGGCAATTTGGCTGCTAGTCCTTCTTTCATGCAGAATCTTAAGGTCCTAGATCATGTCCAAGGCACCAAAGCCAGCTAAAAATTCAATAATCAATATTTAAAACTTGAATTGTACTACTTCTTACTGGCTATTACATTAACTTAGAAGCTTCATCTGTGTTCTACTATGGTGCTTTTAGTGTCTCCGCATATCGCAGCACGCGACATAGCTTTGCAGACGATAAGTACAACGGTTTCAGAGAGAAGAGCGGCAAATGTGACGATCTGGCTTTAAGTCGATTCGATAACAAATGACGCAAACGGACGGATTTCTCAGGTTTTTACTACATATGAACACTTTTCACATTCTCCCGTGCAACTCGGCTGCTAGTCCTCCTTTCATGCAGAATCTTAAGGTCATAGCCCATGTCCAAGGCACCAATGCCAGCTAAAAAGTCATGAACGATATCCAAAACTTGAATTGTACTATTTCTTACTGGCTATTACATCATCTTAGAAGCTTCATCCTTGTTCTACTATGGTGCTTTTAGTGTCTCCGCATACCGCAGCACGCGACATAGCTTTGCAGACGATAAGTACAACTGTTTCAGAGAGAAGCGCGGTCAATGTGACGATCTGGCTTTAAGACGATTCGATAACAAATGACGAAAACGGACGGATTTCTCAGGTTTTTACTACATATGAACACTTTTCACATTCTCCCGTGCAACTCGGCTGCTAGTCCTCCTTTCATGCAGAATCTTAAGGTCATAGCCCGTGTCCAAGGCACCAAAGCCAGCTAAAAAGTCAATAACCGATACCTAAAACTAGAATTGTACTACTTCTTACTGGCTATTACATCAACTTAGAAGCTTGATCTGTGTTGTACTATGGTGCTTTTAGTGTCTCAGCATACCGCAGCACGCGACATAGCTTTGCAGACGATAAGTACAACCGTTCAGAGAGAAGAGCGGCCAATGTGACGATCTGGCTTTAAGTCGATTCGATAACAAATGACAAAAACGGACGGATTTCTCAGGTTATTACTACATATGAACACTTTTCACATTCTCCCGTGCAACTCGGCTGCTAGCCCTCTTTTCATGCAGAATCTTAAGGTCCTAGCTCATGTCCAAGGCACCTAAGGCAGCTAAAAAGTCAATAATCGATACCTAAAACTTGAATTGTACTACTTCTTACTGGCTATTGCATCAACTTAGAAGCTTCATCTCTGTTCTACTATGGTGATTTTAGTGTATCCGCATACCGCAGCACGCGACGTAGCTTTGCAGACGATAAGTACATCCGTTTCAGAGAGAAGAGCGGCCAATGTTACGATCTGGCTTTAAGTCGATTCGATAACAAATGACGAAAACGGACGGATTTCTCAGGTTTTTACTACATATGAACAGTTTTCACATTCTCCCGTGCAACTCTGTTGCTAGTCCTCCTTTCATGCAGAATCTTAAGGTCCTAGCTCATGTCCAAGGCATCAAAGCCAGCTACAAAGTCAGTAATCGATAACTAAAACTTCAATTGTACTACTTCTTACTGGCTATTACATCAACTTAGAAGCTTCATCTGTGTTCTACTATGGTGCTTTTAGTGTCTCCGCATACCCCAGCACGCGACATAGATTTGCAGACGATAAGTACAACCGTTTCAGAGAGAAGAGCGGTCAATGTGACGATCTGGCTTTAAGACGATTCGATAACAAATGACGAAAACGGACGGATTTCTTGGGTTTTTACTACATATGAACACTTCTCACATTCTCCCGTGCAACTCGGCAGCTAGTCCTCCTTTCATGCAGAATCTTAAGGTCCTAGCTCATGTCCAAGGCACCAAAGCCAGCTAAAAAGTCAATAACCGATACCTAAAACTTCAACTGTACTACTTCTTACTGGCTATTACATCAACATAGAAGCTTCATCTGTGTTCTACTACGGTGCTTTTAGTTTCTCCGCATACCGCAGCACGCGATATAGTTTTGCAGACGATAAGCACAACCGTTCCAGAGAGAAGAGCGGCCAATGTGACGATCTGGCTTTAAGTCGATTCGATAACAAATGACGAAAACGGACGGATTTCTCAGGTTTTTATTACATATGAACACTTTTCACATTCTCCCGTGCAACTCGGCTGTTAGTCCTCCTTTCATGCAGAATCTTAAGGTAATAGCTAATGTCCAAGGCACCAAAGCCAGCTAAAAAGTCAATAATCAATACCTGAAACTTGAATTGGACTACTTCTTACTGGCTATTACATCAACTAAGAAGCTTCATCTGTGTTCTACTACGGTGCTTTTAGTTTCTCCGCATACCGCAGCACGCGATATAGTTTTGCAGACGATAAGCACAACCGTTTCAGAGAGAAGAGCGGCCAATGTGACGATCTGGCTATAAGTCGATTCGATAACAAATGACGAAAACGGACGGATTTACAAGGATTTTACTACATATGAACACTTTTCACATTCTCCCATGCAACTCGGCTGCTAGTCCTCCTTTCATGCAGAACGTTAAGGTCCTAGCTCATGTCCAATGCACCAAAGCCAGCTAAAAAGTCAATAATCGATACCTAAAACTTGAATTGGACTACTTCTTACTGGCTATTACATCAACTTAGAAGCTTCATCTGTGTTCTACTATGGTGCTTTTAGTGTCTCCGCATACCGCAGCACGCGACATAGCTTTGCAGACGATAAGTACAACCGTTTCACGGAGAAGATTGGCCAATGTGACGATCTGGCTATAAGTCGATTCGATAACAAATGACGAAAACGGACGGATTTACAAGGATTTTACTACATATGAACACTTCTCACATTCTCCCGTGCAACTCGGCAGCTAGTCCTCCTTTCATGCAGAATCTTAAGGTCCTAGCTCATGTCCAAGGCACCAAAGCCAGCTAAAAAGTCAATAACCGATACCTAAAACTTGAACTGTACTACTTCTTACTGGCTATTACATCAACTTAGAAGCTTCATCTGTGTTCTACTACGGTGCTTTTAGTTTCTCCGCATACCGCAGCACGCGACATAGTTTTGCAAACGATAAGCACAACCGTTTCAGAGAGAAGAGCGGCCAATGTGATGATCTGGCTTTAAGTCGATTCGATAACAAATGACGAAAACGGACTTATTTCTCAGGATTTTATTACATATGAACACTTTTCACATTCTCCCGTGCAACTCGGTTGCTAGTCCTCCTTTCATGCAGAATCTTAAGGTCCTAGCTTATGTCCAAGGGACCAAAGCGAGCTAAAAAGTTAATAATCGATACCTAAAACTTGAATTGTACTAGTTCTTACTGGCTATTACATCAACTTAGAAGCTTTATCTGTGTTCTACTATGATGATTTTCGTGTCTCCGCATACCGCAGCACGCGACATAGCTTTACAGACAATAAGTACAACCGTTTCAGAGAGAATAGTGACCAATGTGACGATCTGGCTTTAAGTCGATTCGATAACAAATGACGAAAACGGACGGATTTCTCAGGTTTTTACTACATATGAACACTTTTCACATTCTCCCGTGCAACTCTGCTCCTAGTCCTGCTTTCATGCAGAATCTTAAGGTCCTAGCTCATGTCCAAGGGACCAAAGCGAGCCAAAAAGTCAATAACCGATACCTAAAAATTGAATTGTACAACTTCTTACTGGCTATTACATCATCTTAGAAGCTTCATCAGTGTTCCACTATGGTGCTTTTAGTGTCTCCGCATACCGCAGCACGCGACATAGCTTTGCAGGCGATAAGTACAACGGTTTCAGAGAGAAGAGCGGCCAATGTGACGATCTGGCTTTAAGTCGATTCGATAACAAATGACGAAAACGGACGGATTTCTCAGGTTTTTACTACGTATGAACACTTCTCACATTCACCCGTGCAACTCCTCTGCTAGTCCTCCTTTCATGCGGAATCTTAAGGTCCTAGCTCATGTCCAAGGCATCAAAGCCAGCTAAAAAGTCAATAATCGATAACTAAAACTTGAATTGTACTACTTCTTACTGGCTATTACATCAACTTAGAAGCTTCATCTGTGTTCTACTATGAAGATTTTCTTGTCTCCGCATACCGCAGCACGCGACATAGCTTTGCAGGCGATATGTACAACCGTTCAGAGAGAAGAGCGGCCAATGTGACGATCTGGCTTTAAGTCGATTCGATAACAAATGACGAAAACGGACGGATTTCTCAGGTTTTTACTACATGCGAACACTTTTCACATTCTCCCGTGCAACTCGGCTGCTAGTCCTCCTTTCATGCAGAATCTCAAGGTCCTAGCTCATGTCCAAGGCACCAAGGCAGCTAAAAAGTCAATAATCAATACTTAAAACTTGAATTGTACTACTTCTTACTGGCTATTACATCAACTAAGAAGCTTCATCTGTGTTCTACTATGGTGCTTTTAGTGTCTCCGCATACCGCAGCAGGCGACATAGCTTTGCAGACGATAAGTACAACCGTTTCAGAGAGAAGAGCGGTCAATGTGACGATCTGGCTTTAAGACGATTCGATAACAAATGACGAAAACGGACGGATTTCTTGGGTTTTTACTACATATGAACACTTTTCACATTCTCCCGTGCAACTCGGCAGCTAGTCCTCCTTTCATGCAGAATCTTAAGGTCCTAGCTCATGTCCAAGTCACCAAAGCCAGCTAAAAAGTCAATAACTGATACCTAAAACTTGAATTGTACTACTTCTTACTGGCTATTACATCAACTTAGAAGCTTCATCTACTATGGTGCTTTTATTGTCTCCGCATACCGCAGCACGCGACATAGCTTTGTAGACGATAAGTACAACCGTTTCAGAGAGAAGAGCGGCCAATGTGAAGATCTGGCTTTAAGTCGATTCGATAACAAATGACGAAAACGGACGGATTTCTCAGGTTTTTATTACATATGAACACTTTTCACATTCTACCGTGCAACTCGGTTGCTAGTCCTCCTTTCATATAGAACGTTAAGGTCCTAGCTCAAGTCCAAGTCACCAAAGCCAGCTAAAAAGTCAATAATCGATACCTAAAACTTGAATTGGACTACATCTTACTGGCTATTACATCAACTTAGATGCTTCATCTGTGTTCTACTATGGTGATTTTAGTTTCTCCGCATACCGCAGCACGCGACATAGCTTTGCAGACGATAAGTACAACCGTTTCAGAGAGAAGAGCGGCCAATGTGACGATCTGGCTATAAGTCGATTCGATAACAAATGACGAAAACGGACGGATTTCTTAGGTTTTTACTACATGCGAACACTTTTCACATTCTCCCGTGCAACTCGGCTGCTAGTCCTCCTTTCATGCAGAATCTCAAGGTCCTAGCTCATGTCCAAGGCACCAAGGCAGCTAAAAGGTCAATAATCAATGCTTAAAACTTGAAATGTACTACTTCTTACTGGCTATTACATCAACTTAGAAGCTTCATCTGTGTTCTACTATGGTGCTTTTAATGTCTCCGCATAGCGCAGAACGCGACAAAGCTTTGCAGACGATAAGTACAACCGTTTCAGAGAGAAGAGCGGTCAATGTGACGATCTGGCTTTAAGACGATTCGATAACAAATGACGAAAACGGACGGATTTCTTGGGTTTTTACTACATATGAACACTTTTCACTTTCTCCCGTGCAACTCGGCAGCTAGTCCTCCTTTCATACAGAATCTTAAGGTCCTAGCTCATGTCCAAGGCACCAAAGCCAGCTAAAAAGTCAAAAACCGATACCTAAAACTTGAATTGTACTAATTCTTACTGGCTATTACATCAACTTAGAAGCTTCATCTGTGTTCTACTATGGTGCTTTTAGTGTCTCCGCATACCGCAGCACCCGACATAGCTTTGTAGACGATAAGTACAACCGTTTCAGAGAGAAGAGCGGCCAATGTGACGATCTGGCATTAAGTCGATTCGATAACAAGTGACGAAAACGGACTTATTTCTCAGGTTTTTATTACATATGAACACTTTTCACATTCTCCCGTGCAACTCGGCTGCTAGTCCTCCTTTCATGCAGAATCTTAAGGTCCTAGCTCATGTCCAAGTCACAAAAGCCAGCTAAAAAGTCAATAATCAATATCTAAAACTTGAATTGTACTACTTCTTACTGGCTATTACATTAACTTAGAAGCTTCATCTGTGTTCTACTATGGTGCTTTTAGTGTCTCCGCATATCGCAGCACGCGACATAGCTTTGCAGACGATAAGTACAACGGTTTCAGAGAGAAGAGCGGCAAATGTGACGATCTGGCTTTAAGTCGATTCGATAACAAATGACGCAAACGGACGGATTTCTCAGGTTTTTACTACATATGAACACTTTCCACATTCTCCCGTGCAACTCGGCTGCTAGTCCTCCTTTCATGCAGAATCTTAAGGTCCTAGCTCATGTCCAAGTCACAAAAGCCAGCTAAAAAGTCAATAATCGATACCTAACTTTGAATTGGACTACTTCTTACTGGCTATTACATCAACTTAGATGCTTCATCTGTGATCTACTATGGTGATTTTAGTGTCTCCGCATACCGCAGCACGCGAAATAGCTTTGCAGACGATAAGTACAACCGTTTCAGAGAGAAGAGCGGCCAATGTGACGATCTGGCTTTAAGTAGATTGGATAACAAATGACGAAAACGGACGGATTTCTGAGGTTTTTACTGCATATGAAAACTTTTCACATTCTCCCGTACAACTCGGCTGCTAGTCCTCCTTTCATGCAGAATCTTAAGGTCCTAGCTCATGTCCAAGGCACCAAAGCCAGCTAAAAAGTCAATAATCAATACCTAAAACTTGAATTCTATTACTCCTTACTGGCTATTACATCAACTTAGAAGCTTCATCTCTGTTCTACTATGGTGCTTTTAGTGTCTTCACATACCGCAGCACGCGACATAGCTTTGCAGAAGATAAATACAACCGTTTCAGAGAGAAGAGCGGCCAATGTGACGATCTGGCTAAAAGTCGATTCGATAACAAATGACGAAAACGGACGGATTTCTCAGGTTTTTACTACATATGAACACTTTTCACATTCTCCCGGGCAATTTGGCTGCTAGTCCTTCTTTCATGCAGAATCTTAAGGTCCTAGATCATGTCCAAGGCACCAAAGCCAGCTAAAAATTCAATAATCAATATTTAAAACTTGAATTGTACTACTTCTTACTGGCTATTACATTAACTTAGAAGCTTCATCTGTGTTCTACTATGGTGCTTTTAGTGTCTCCGCATATCGCAGCACGCGACATAGCTTTGCAGACGATAAGTACAACGGTTTCAGAGAGAAGAGCGGCAAATGTGACGATCTGGCTTTAAGTCGATTCGATAACAAATGACGCAAACGGACGGATTTCTCAGGTTTTTACTACATATGAACACTTTTCACATTCTCCCGTGCAACTCGGCTGCTAGTCCTCCTTTCATGCAGAATCTTAAGGTCATAGCCCATGTCCAAGGCACCAATGCCAGCTAAAAAGTCATGAACGATATCCAAAACTTGAATTGTACTATTTCTTACTGGCTATTACATCATCTTAGAAGCTTCATCCTTGTTCTACTATGGTGCTTTTAGTGTCTCCGCATACCGCAGCACGCGACATAGCTTTGCAGACGATAAGTACAACTGTTTCAGAGAGAAGCGCGGTCAATGTGACGATCTGGCTTTAAGACGATTCGATAACAAATGACGAAAACGGACGGATTTCTCAGGTTTTTACTACATATGAACACTTTTCACATTCTCCCGTGCAACTCGGCTGCTAGTCCTCCTTTCATGCAGAATCTTAAGGTCATAGCCCGTGTCCAAGGCACCAAAGCCAGCTAAAAAGTCAATAACCGATACCTAAAACTAGAATTGTACTACTTCTTACTGGCTATTACATCAACTTAGAAGCTTGATCTGTGTTGTACTATGGTGCTTTTAGTGTCTCAGCATACCGCAGCACGCGACATAGCTTTGCAGACGATAAGTACAACCGTTCAGAGAGAAGAGCGGCCAATGTGACGATCTGGCTTTAAGTCGATTCGATAACAAATGACAAAAACGGACGGATTTCTCAGGTTATTACTACATATGAACACTTTTCACATTCTCCCGTGCAACTCGGCTGCTAGCCCTCTTTTCATGCAGAATCTTAAGGTCCTAGCTCATGTCCAAGGCACCTAAGGCAGCTAAAAAGTCAATAATCGATACCTAAAACTTGAATTGTACTACTTCTTACTGGCTATTGCATCAACTTAGAAGCTTCATCTCTGTTCTACTATGGTGATTTTAGTGTATCCGCATACCGCAGCACGCGACGTAGCTTTGCAGACGATAAGTACATCCGTTTCAGAGAGAAGAGCGGCCAATGTTACGATCTGGCTTTAAGTCGATTCGATAACAAATGACGAAAACGGACGGATTTCTCAGGTTTTTACTACATATGAACAGTTTTCACATTCTCCCGTGCAACTCTGTTGCTAGTCCTCCTTTCATGCAGAATCTTAAGGTCCTAGCTCATGTCCAAGGCATCAAAGCCAGCTACAAAGTCAGTAATCGATAACTAAAACTTCAATTGTACTACTTCTTACTGGCTATTACATCAACTTAGAAGCTTCATCTGTGTTCTACTATGGTGCTTTTAGTGTCTCCGCATACCCCAGCACGCGACATAGATTTGCAGACGATAAGTACAACCGTTTCAGAGAGAAGAGCGGTCAATGTGACGATCTGGCTTTAAGACGATTCGATAACAAATGACGAAAACGGACGGATTTCTTGGGTTTTTACTACATATGAACACTTCTCACATTCTCCCGTGCAACTCGGCAGCTAGTCCTCCTTTCATGCAGAATCTTAAGGTCCTAGCTCATGTCCAAGGCACCAAAGCCAGCTAAAAAGTCAATAACCGATACCTAAAACTTCAACTGTACTACTTCTTACTGGCTATTACATCAACATAGAAGCTTCATCTGTGTTCTACTACGGTGCTTTTAGTTTCTCCGCATACCGCAGCACGCGATATAGTTTTGCAGACGATAAGCACAACCGTTCCAGAGAGAAGAGCGGCCAATGTGACGATCTGGCTTTAAGTCGATTCGATAACAAATGACGAAAACGGACGGATTTCTCAGGTTTTTATTACATATGAACACTTTTCACATTCTCCCGTGCAACTCGGCTGTTAGTCCTCCTTTCATGCAGAATCTTAAGGTAATAGCTAATGTCCAAGGCACCAAAGCCAGCTAAAAAGTCAATAATCAATACCTGAAACTTGAATTGGACTACTTCTTACTGGCTATTACATCAACTAAGAAGCTTCATCTGTGTTCTACTACGGTGCTTTTAGTTTCTCCGCATACCGCAGCACGCGATATAGTTTTGCAGACGATAAGCACAACCGTTTCAGAGAGAAGAGCGGCCAATGTGACGATCTGGCTATAAGTCGATTCGATAACAAATGACGAAAACGGACGGATTTACAAGGATTTTACTACATATGAACACTTTTCACATTCTCCCATGCAACTCGGCTGCTAGTCCTCCTTTCATGCAGAACGTTAAGGTCCTAGCTCATGTCCAATGCACCAAAGCCAGCTAAAAAGTCAATAATCGATACCTAAAACTTGAATTGGACTACTTCTTACTGGCTATTACATCAACTTAGAAGCTTCATCTGTGTTCTACTATGGTGCTTTTAGTGTCTCCGCATACCGCAGCACGCGACATAGCTTTGCAGACGATAAGTACAACCGTTTCACGGAGAAGATTGGCCAATGTGACGATCTGGCTATAAGTCGATTCGATAACAAATGACGAAAACGGACGGATTTACAAGGATTTTACTACATATGAACACTTCTCACATTCTCCCGTGCAACTCGGCAGCTAGTCCTCCTTTCATGCAGAATCTTAAGGTCCTAGCTCATGTCCAAGGCACCAAAGCCAGCTAAAAAGTCAATAACCGATACCTAAAACTTGAACTGTACTACTTCTTACTGGCTATTACATCAACTTAGAAGCTTCATCTGTGTTCTACTACGGTGCTTTTAGTTTCTCCGCATACCGCAGCACGCGACATAGTTTTGCAAACGATAAGCACAACCGTTTCAGAGAGAAGAGCGGCCAATGTGATGATCTGGCTTTAAGTCGATTCGATAACAAATGACGAAAACGGACTTATTTCTCAGGATTTTATTACATATGAACACTTTTCACATTCTCCCGTGCAACTCGGTTGCTAGTCCTCCTTTCATGCAGAATCTTAAGGTCCTAGCTTATGTCCAAGTCACCATAGCCAGCTAAAAAGTCAATAATCGATACCTAAATTTGAATTGGACTACTTCTTACTGGCTCTTACATCAACTTAGATGCTTCATCTGTGTTCTACTATGGTGATTTTAGTGTCTCCGCATACCGCAGCACGCGAAATAGCTTTGCAGACGATAAGTACAACCGTTTCAGAGAGAAGAGCGGCCAATGTGACGATCTGGCTTTAAGTCGATTCGATAAAAAATGACGAAAACGGACGGATTTCTCAGGTTTTTACTACATATGAACACTTTTCACATTCTACCGTGCAACTCGGCTGCTAGTCCTCCTTTCATGCAGAATCTTAAGGTCCTAGCTCATGTCCAAGGCACCAAAGCCAGCTAAAAAGTCAATAATCAATACCTAAAACTTGAATTCTACTACTTCTTACTGGCTATTACATCAACTTAGAAGCTTCATCTCTCTTCTACTATGGTGCTTTTAGTGTCTTCACATACCGCAGCACGCGACATAGCTTTGCAGAAGATAAATACAACCGTTTCAGAGAGAAGAGCGGCCAATGTGACGATCTGGCTAAAAGTCGATTCGATAACAAATGACGAAAACGGACGGATTTCTCAGGTTTTTACTACATATGAACACTTTTCACATTCTCCCGGGCAATTTGGCTGCTAGTCCTTCTTTCATGCAGAATCTTAAGGTCCTAGATCATGTCCAAGGCACCAAAGCCAGCTAAAAAGTCAATAATCCATATTTAAAACTTGAATTGTACTACTTCTTACTGGCTATTACATTAACTTAGAAGCTTCATCTGTGTTCTACTATGGTGCTTTTAGTGCCTCCGCATATCGCAGCACGCGACATAGCTTTGCAGACGATAAGTACAACGGTTTCAGAGAGAAGAGCGGCAAATGTGACGACCTGGCTTTAAGTCGATTCGATAACAAATGACGCAAACGGACGGATTTCTCAGGTTTTTACTACATATGAACACTTTTCACATTCTCCCGTGTAACTCGGCTGCTAGTCCTCCTTTCATGCAGAATCTTAAGGTCATAGCCCATGTCCAAGGCACCAAAGCCAGCTAAAAAGTCAATAACGATATCCAAAACTTGAATTGTACTATTTCTTACTGGCTATTACATCATCATAGAAGCTTCATCCTTGTTCTACTATGGTGCTTTTAGTGTCTCCGCATACCGCAGCACGCGACATAGCTTTGCAGACGATAAGTACAACCGTTTCAGAGAGAAGCGCGGTCAATGTGACGATCTGGCTTTAAGACGATTCGATAACAAATGACGAAAACGGACGGATTTCTCAGGTTTTTACTACATATGAACACTTTTCACATTCTCCCGTGCAACTCGGCTGCTAGTCCTCCTTTCATGCAGAATCTTAAGGTCATAGCCCATGTCCAAGGCACCAAAGCCAATTAAAAAGTCAATAACCGATACCTAAAACTAGAATTGTACTACTTCTTACTGGCTATTACATCAACTTAGAAGCTTTATCTGTGTTGTACTATGGTGCTTTTAGTGTCTCAGCATACCGCAGCACGCGACATAGCTTTGCAGACGATAAGTACAACCGTTCAGAGAGAAGAGCGGCCAATGTGACGATCTGGATTTAAGTCGATTCGATAACAAATGACAAAAACGGACGGATTTCTCAGGTTATTACTACATATGAACACTTTTCACATTCTCCCGTGCAACTCGGCTGCTAGCCCTCTTTTCATGCAGAATCTTAAGGTCCTAGCTCATGTCCAAGGCACCTAAGCCAGCTAAAAAGTCAATAATCGATACCTAAAACTTGAATTGTACTACTTCTTACTGGCTATTGCATCAACTTAGAAGCTTCATCTCTGTTCTACTATGGTGATTTTAGTGTATCCGCATACCGCAGCACGCGACGTAGCTTTGCAGACGATAAGTACATCCGTTTCAGAGAGAAGAGCGGCCAATGTTACGATCTGGCTTTAAGTCGATTCGATATCAAATGACGAAAACGGACGGATTTCTTAGGTTTTTACTACATATGAACAGTTTTCACATTCTCCCGTGCAACTCGGTTGCTAGTCCTCCTTTCATGCAGAATCTTAAGGTCCTAGCTCATGTCCAAGGCATCAAACCAGCTACAAAGTCAGTAATCGATAACTAAAACTTCAATTTTACTACTTCTTACTGGCTATTACATCAACTTAGAAGCTTCATCTGTGTTCTACTATGGTGCTTTTAGTGTCTCCGCATACCCCAGCACGCGACATAGATTTGCAGACATTAAGTACAACCGTTCCAGAGAGAAGAGCGGTCAATGTGACGATCTGGCTTTAAGACGATTCGATAACAAATGACGAAAACGGACGGATTTCTTGGGTTTTTACTACATATGAACACTTCTCACATTCTCCCGTGCAACTCGGCAGCTAGTCCTCCTTTCATGCAGAATCTTAAGGTCCTAGCTCATGTCCAAGTCACGAAAGCCAGCTAAAAAGTCAATAACCGATACCTAAAACTTGAACTGTACTACTTCTTACTGGCTATTACATCAACTTAGAAGCTTCATCTGTGTTCTACTACGGTGCTTTTAGTTTCTCCGCATACCGCAGCACGCGACATAGTTTTGCAGACGATAAGCACAACCGTTTCAGAGAGAAGAGCGGCCAATGTGACGATCTGGTTTTAAGTCGATTCGATAACAAATGACGAAAACGGACGGATTTCTCAGGTTTTTATTACATATGAACACTTTTCACATTCTCCCGTGCAACTCGGCTGTTAGTCCTCCTTTCATGCAGAATCTTAAGGTCATAGCTAATGTCCAAGGCACCAAAGCCAGCTAAAAAGTCAATAATCAATACCTAAAACTTGAATTGGACTACTTCTTACTGGCTATTACATCAACTAAGAAGCTTCATCTGTGTTCTACTACGGTGCTTTTAGTTTCTCCGCATACCGCAGCACGCGATATAGTTTTGCAGACGATAAGCACAACCGTTTCAGAGAGAAGAGCGGCCAATGTGACGATCTGGCTATAAGTCGAAGCGATAACAAATGACGAAAACGGACGGATTTACAAGGATTTTACTACATATGAACACTTTTCACATTCTCCCATGCAACTCGGCTGCTAGTCCTCCTTTCATGCAGAACGTTAAGGTCCTAGCTCATGTCCAATGCACCAAAGCCAGCTAAAAAGTCAATAATCGATACCTAAAACTTGAATTGGACTACTTCTTACTGGCTATTACATCAACTTAGAAGCTTCATCTGTGTTCTACTATGGTGCTTTTAGTGTCTCCGCATACCGCAGCACGCGACATAGCTTTGCAGACGATAAGTACAACCGTTTCACGGAGAAGATTGGCCAATGTGACGATCTGGCTATAAGTCGATTCGATAACAAATGACGAAAACGGACGGATTTACAAGGATTTTACTACATATGAACATTTTTCACATTCTCCCATGCAACTCGGCTGCTAGTCCTCCTTTCATGCAGAACGTTAAGGTCCTAGCTCATGTCCAATGCACCAAAGCCAGCTAAAAAGTCAATAATCGATACCTAAAACTTGAACTGTACTACTTGTTACTGGCTATTACATCAACTTAGAAGCTTCATCTGTGTTCTACTATGGTGCTTTTAGTGTCTCCGCATACCGCAGCACGCGACATAGCTTTGCAGACGATAAGTACAACCGTTTCAGAGAGAAGAGCGGCCAATGTGACGATTTGGCTTTAAGTCGATTCGATAACAAATGACGAAACCGGACGGATTTCTCAGGTTTTTACTACATATGAACACTTTTCACATTCTCCCGAGCAACGCGGCTGCTAGTCCTCCTTTCATGCAGAATGTTAAGGTCCTAGCTCATGTCCAAGGCGCCAAAGCCAGCTAAAAAGTCAATAATCGATACCTAACTTCTTACTGGCTATTACATCAACTTAGAAGCTTCATCTGTGTTCTACTACGGTGCTTTTAGTTTCTCCGCATACCGCAGCACGCGACACAGCTTTGCAGACGATAAGTACAACCGTTTCAGAGAGAAGAGCGGCCAATGTGACGATCTGGCTTTAAGTCGATTCGATAACAAATGACGAAAACGGACGGATTTCTCAGGTTTTTACTACATATGAACACTTTTCAAATTCTCCCGTGCAACTCGGCTGCTAGTCCTACTTTCATGCAGAATCTTAAGGTAATAGCTCATGTCCAAAGCACCTAAGCCAGCTAAGAAGTCAATAATCGATACCTAAAACTTGAATTGTACTACTTCTTACTGGCTATTACATCAACGTAGAATCTTCATCTGTGTTCTACTATGGTGCTTTTAGTGTCTCCGCATACCGCAGCACGCGACATAGCTTTGTAGTAGATAAGTACAACCGTTTCAGAGAGAAGAGCGGCCAAAGTGACGATCTGGCTTTAAGTCGATTCGATAACAAATGACGAAAACGGACGGATTTCTCAGGTTTTTATTACATATGAACACTTTTCACATTCTCCCGTGCAACTCGGTTGCTAGTCCTCCTTTCATGCAGAATCTTAAGGTCCTAGCTCATGTCCAAGTCACCAAAGCCAGCTAAAAAGTCAATAATCGATACCTAAAACTTGAATTGGACTACATCTTACTGGCTATTACATCAACTTAGAAGCTTCATCTGTGTTCTACTACGGTGCTTTTAGTTTCTCCACATACCGCAGCACGCGACATAGTTTTGCAGACGATAAGCACAACCGTTTCAGAGAGAAGAGCGTCCAATGTGACGATCTGGCTTTAAGTCGATTCGATAACAAATGACGAAAACGGACGGATTTCTCAGGTTTTTACTACATGCGAACACTTTTCACATTCTCCCGTGCAACTCTGCTGCTAGTCCTCCTTTCACGCAGAATCTCAAGGTCCTAGCTCATGTCCAAAGCACCAAAGCCAGCTAAAAAGTCAATAATCGATACCTAAAACTTGAATTGTACTACTTCTTACTGGCTATTACACCAACTTAGAAGCTTTATCTGTGTTGTACTATGGTGCTTTTAGTGTCTCCGCCTACCGCAGCACGCGACATAGCTTTGCAGACGATAAGTACAACCGTTTCAGAGAGAAGCGCGGTCAATGTGACGATCTGGCTTTAAGACGATTCGATAACAAATGACGAAAACGGACGGATTTCTCAGGTTTTTACTACATATGAACACTTTTCACATTCTCCCGTGCAACTCGGCAGCTAGTCCTCCTTTCATGCAGAATCTTAAGGTCATAGCCCATGTCCAAGGCACCAAAGCCAGCTAAAAAGTCAATAACCGATACCTAAAACTAGAATTGTACTACTTCTTACTGGCTATTACATCAACTTAGAAGCTTTATCTGTGTTGTACTATGGTGCTTTTAGTGTCTCAGCATACCGCAGCACGCGACATAGCTTTGCAGACGATAAGTACAACCGTTCAGAGAGAAGAGCGGCCAATGTGACGATCTGGCTTTAAGTCGATTCGATAACAAATGACAAAAACGGACGGATTTCTCAGGTTATTACTACATATGAACACTTTTCACATTCTCCCGTGCAACTCGGCTGCTAGCCCTCTTTTCATGCAGCATCTTAAGGTCCTAGCTCATGTCCAAGGCACCTAAGCCAGCTAAAAAGTCAATAATCGATACCTAAAACTTGAATTGTACTACTTCTTACTGGCTATTGCATCAACTTAGAAGCTTCATCTCTGTTCTACTATGGTGATTTTAGTGTATCCGCATACCGCAGCACGCGACGTAGCTTTGCAGACGATAAGTACATCCGTTTCAGAGAGAAGAGCGGCCAATGTTACGATCTGGCTTTAAGTCGATTCGATAACAAATGACGAAAACGGACGGATTTCTCAGGTTTTTACTACATATGAACACTTTTCACATTCTCCCGTGCAACTCGGTTGCTAGTCCTCCTTTCATGCAGAATCTTAAGGTCCTAGCTCATGTCCAAGGCATCAAAGCCAGCTACAAAGTCAGTAATCGATAACTAAAACTTCAATTTTACTACTTCTTACTGGCTATTACATCAACTTAGAAGCTTCATCTGTGTTCTACTATGGTGCTTTTAGTGTCTCCGCATACCCCAGCACGCGACATAGATTTGCAGACGATAAGTACAACCGTTTCAGAGAGAAGAGCGGTCAATGTGACGATCTGGCTTTAAGACGATTCGATAACAAATGACGAAAACGGACGGATTTCTTGGGTTTTTACTACATATGAACACTTCTCACATTCTCCCGTGCAACTCGGCAGCTAGTCCTCCTTTCATGCAGAATCTTAAGGTCCTAGCTCATGTCCAAGTCACCAAAGCCAGCTAAAAAGTCAATAACCGATACCTAAAACTTCAACTGTACTACTTCTTACTGGCTATTACATCAACTTAGAAGCTTCATCTGTGTTCTACTACGGTGCTTTTAGTTTCTCCGCATACCGCAGCACGCGACATAGTTTTGCAGACGATAAGCACAACCGTTTCAGAGAGAAGAGCGGCCAATGTGACGATCTGGCTTTAAGTCGATTCGATAACAAATGACGAAAACGGACGGATTTCTCAGGTTTTTATTACATATGAACACTTTTCACATTCTCCCGTGCAACTCGGCTGTTAGTCCTCCTTTCATGCAGAATCTTAAGGTCATAGCTAATGTCCAAGGCACCAAAGCCAGCTAAAAAGTCAATAATCAATACCTAAAACTTGAATTGGACTACTTCTTACTGGCTATTACATCAACTTAGAAGCTTCATCTGTGTTCTACTACGGTGCTTTTAGTTTCTCCGCATACCGCAGCACGCGATATAGTTTTGCAGACGATAAGCACAACCGTTTCAGAGAGAAGAGCGGCCAATGTGACGATCTGGCTATAAGTCGATTCGATAACAAATGACGAAAACGGACGGATTTACAAGGATTTTACTACATATGAACACTTTTCACATTCTCCCATGCAACTCGGCTGCTAGTCCTCCTTTCATGCAGAACGTTAAGGTCCTAGCTCATGTCCAATGCACCAAAGCCAGCAAAAAATCAATAATCGATACCTAAAACTTGAATTGGACTACTTCTTACTGGCTATTACATCAACTTAGAAGCTTCATCTGTGTTCTACTATGGTGCTTTTAGTGTCTCCGCATACCGCAGCACGCGACATAGCTTTGCAGACGATAAGTACAACCGTTTCACGGAGAAGATTGGCCAATGTGACGATCTGGCTATAAGTCGATTCGATAACAAATGACGAAAACGGACGGATTTACAAGGATTTTACTACATATGAACATTTTTCACATTCTCCCATGCAACTCGGCTGCTAGTCCTCCTTTCATGCAGAACGTTAAGGTCCTAGCTCATGTATAATGCACCAAAGCCAGCTAAAAAGTCAATAATCGATACCTAAAACTTGAACTGTACTACTTGTTACTGGCTATTACATCAACTTAGAAGCTTCATCTGTGTTCTACTATGGTGCTTTTACTGTCTCCGCATACCGCAGCACGCGACATAGCTTTGCAGACGATAAGTACAACCGTTTCAGAGAGAAGAGCGGCCAATGTGACGATCTGGCTTTAAGTCGATTCGATAACAAATGACGAAACCGGACGGATTTCTCAGGTTTTTACTACATATGAACACTTCTCACATTCTCCCGAGCAACGCGGCTGCTAGTCCTACTTTCATGCAGAATCTTAAGGTAATAGCTCATGTCCAAAGCACCAAAGCCAGCTAAGAAGTCAATAATCGATACCTAAAACTTGAATTGTACTACTTCTTACTGGCTATTACATCAACGTAGAATCTTCATCTGTGTTCTACTATGGTGCTTTTAGTGTCTCCGCATACCGCAGCACGCGACATAGCTTTGTAGAAGATAAGTACAACCGTTTCAGAGAGAAGAGCGGCCAAAGTGACGATCTGGCTAAAAGTCGATTCGATAACAAATGACGAAAACTGACGGATTTCTCAGGTTTTTATTACATATGAACACTTTTCACATTCTCCCGTGCAACTCGGTTGCTAGTCCTCCTTTCATGCAGAATCTTAAAGTCCTAGCTCATGTCCAAGTCACCAAAGCCAGCTAAAAAGTCAATAATCGATACCTAAAACTTGAATTGGACTACTTCTTACTGGCTATTACATCAACTTAGATGCTTCATCTGTGTTCTACTATGGTGCTTTTAGTGTCTCAGCATACAGCAGCACGCGACATAGCTGTGCAGACGATAAGTACAACCGTTTCAGAGAGAAGAGCGGCCAATGCGACGATCTGGCTTTAAGTCGATTCGATAACAAATGACGAAAACGGACGGATTTCTCAGGTTTTTACTACATATGAACACTTTTCACGTTCTCCCGTGCAACTCGGCTGCTAGTCCTACTTTCATGCAGAATCTTAAGGTAATAGCTCATGTCCAAGGCACCAAAGCCAGCTAAGAAGTCAATAATCGATACCTAAAAATTGAATTGTACTACTTCTTACTGGCTATTACATCAACTTAGAAGCTTCATCTGTGTTCTACTATGGTGCTTTTAGTGCTTCCGATTAGCGCAGCACGCGACATAGCTTTGCAGACGATAAGTACAACCGTTTCAGAGAGAAGAGCGGCCAATGTGACGATCTGGCTTTAACTCGATTCGATAACAAATGACGAAAACGGACGGATTTCTCAGGTTTTTACTACATATGAACAGTTTTCACATTCTCCCGTGCAACTCGGCTGCTAGTCCTCCTTTCATGCAGAATCTTAAGGTCCTAGCTCATGTCCAAGGCATCAAAGCCAGCTACAAAGTCAGTAATCGATAACTAAAACTTCAATTGTACTACTTCTTACTGGCTATTACATCATCTTAGGAGCTTCATCTGTGTTCTACTATGGTGCTTTTAGTGTCTCCGCATACCCCAGCACGCGACATAGATTTGCAGACGATAAGTACAACCGTTTCAGAGAGAAGAGCTGTCAATGTGACGATCTGGCTTTAAGACGATTCGATAACAAATGACGAAAACGGACGGATTTCTTGGGTTTTTACTACATATGAACACTTCTCACATTCTCCCGTGCAACTCGGCAGCTAGTCCTCCTTTCATGCAGAATCTTAAGGTCCTAGCTGATGTCCAAGGCTCCAAAGCCAGCTAAAAAGTCAATAATCAATACCTAAAACTTGAATTGGACTACTTCTTACTGGCTATTACATCAACTAAGAAGCTTCATCTGTGTTCTACTACGGTGCTTTTAGTTTCTCCGCATACCGCAGCACGCGATATAGTTTTGCAGACGATAAGCACAACCGTTTCAGAGAGAAGAGCGGTCAATGTGACGATCTGGCTAAAAGTCGATTCGATAACAAATGACGAAAACGGACGGATTTCTCAGGTTTTTACTACATATGAACCCTTTTCACACTCTCCCGTGCAACTCGGCTGCTAGTCCTCCTTTCATGCAGAATCTTAAGGTCATAGCTCATGTCCAAGGCACCAAAGCCAGCTAAAAGGTCAATATTCAATACCTAAAACTTGAATTGTACTACTTCTTACTGGCTATTACATCAAATTAGAAGCTTGATCTGTGTTGTACTATGGTGCTTTTAGTGTCTCAGCATACCGCAGCACGCGACATAGCTTTGCAGACGATAAGTACAACCGTTTCAGAGAGAAGAGCGGCCAATGTGACGATCTGGCTTTAAGTCGATTCGATAACAAATGAAGAAAACGGACGGATTTCTCAGGTTTTTACTACATGCGAACACTTTTCACATTCTCCCGTGCAACTCTGCTGCTAGTCCTCCATTCACGCAGAAGCTCAAGGTCATAGCTCATGTCCAAGGCACCAAAGCCAGCTAAAAAGTCAATAATCGATACCTAAAACTTGAATTGTACTACTTCTTACTGGCTATTACATCAACTTAGAAGCTTCATCTGTGTTCTACTATGGTGCTTTTAGTGTCTCCGCATACCGCAGCACGCGACATAGCTTTGTAGACGATAAGTACAACCGTTTCAGAGAGAAGAGCGGCCAATGTGACTATCTGGCTTTAAGTCGATTCGATAACAAATGACGAAAACGGACGGATTTCTCAGGTTTTTATTACATATGAACACTTTTCACATTCTCCCGTGCAACTCGGTTTCTAGTCCTCCTTTCATGCAGAATCTTAAGGTCCTAGCTCATGTCCAAGTCACCAAAGCCACCTAAAAAGTCAATAATCGATACCTAAAACTTGAACTGTACTACATCTTACTGGCTATTACATCAACTTAGAAGCTTCAGCTGTGTTCTACTACGGTGCTTTTAGTTTCTCCACATACCGCAGCACGCGACATAGTTTTGCAGACGATAAGCACAACCGTTTCAGAGAGAAGAGCGGCCAATGTGACGATCTGGCTTTAAGTCGATTCGATAACAAATGACGAAAACGGACGGATTTCTCAGGTTTTTACTACATGCGAACACTTTTCACATTCTCCCGTGCAACTCTGCTGCTAGTCCTCCTTTCACGCAGAATCTCAAGGTCCTAGCTCATGTCCAAAGCACCAAAGCCAGCTAAAAAGTCAATAATCGATACCTAAAACTGGAATTGTACTACTTCTTACTGGCTATTACACCAACTTAGAAGCTTCATCTGTGTTCTACTATGATGATTTTCGTGTCTCCGCATACCGCAGCACGCGACATAGCTTTGCAGACGATAAGTACAACCGTTTCACGGAGAAGATTGGCCAATGTGACGATCTGGCTATAAGTCGATTCGGTAACAAATGACGAAACCGGACGGATTTCTCCGGTTTTTACTACATATGAACACTTTTCACATTCTCCCGAGCAACGCGGCTGTTAGTCCTCCTTTCATGCAGAATGTTAAGGTCCTAGCTCATGTCCAAGGCACCAAAGCCAGCTAAAATGTCAATAATCGATACCTAGCTTCTTACTGGCTATTACATCAACTTAGAAGCTTCATCTGTGTTCTACTACGGTGCTTTTAGTTTCTCCGCATACCGCAGCACGCGACATAGTTTTGCAGACGATAAGCACAACCGTTTCAGAGAGAAGAGCGGCCAATGTGACGATCTGGCTTTAAGTCGATTCGATAACAAATGACAAAAACGGACGGATTTCTCAGGTTTTTACTACATGCGAACACTTTTCACATTCTCCCGTGCAACTCTGCTGCTAGTCCTCCTTTCACGCAGAATCTCAAGGTCCTAGCTCATGTCCAAAGCACCAAAGCCAGCTAAAAAGTCAATAATCGATACCTAAAACTTGAATTGTACTACTTCTTACTGGCTATTACACCAACTTAGAAGCTTCATCTGTGTTCTACTATGATGATTTTCGTGTCTCCGCATACCGCAGCACGCGACATAGCTTTGCAGACGATAAGTACATTCGTTTCACGGTGAAGATTGGCCAATGTGACGATCTGGCTATAAGTCGATTCGATAACAAATGACGAAAACGGACGGATTTACAAGGATTTTACTACATATGAACACTTTTCACATTCTCCCATGCAACCCGGCTGCTAGTCCTCCTTTCATGCAGAACGTTAAGGTCCTAGCTCATGTCCAATGCACCAAAGCCAGCTAAAAAGTCAATAATCGATACCTAAAACTTGAACTGTACTACTTGTTACTGGCTATTACATCAACTATGAAGCTTCATATGTGTTCTACTATGGTGCTTTTACTGTCTCCGCATACCGCAGCACGCGACATAGCTTTGCAGACGATAAGTACAACCGTTTCAGAGAGAAGAGCGGCCAATGTGACGATCTGGCTTTAAGTCGATTCGATAACAAATGACGAAAACGGACGGATTTCTCAGGTTTTTACTACATATGAGCACTTTTCACATTCTACCGTGCAACTGGGCTGCTAGTCCTCCTTTTATGCAGAATCTTAAGGTCCTAGCTCATGTCCAAGGCACCAAAGCCAGCAAAAAAGTCAATAATCGATACCTAAAACTTGAATTGGACTACTTCTTACTGGCTATTACATCATCTTAGAAGCTTCATCTGTGTTCTACTATGGTGCTTTTAGTGTCTCCGCATACCGCAGCACGCGACATAGCTTTGTAGAAGATAAGTATAACCGTTTCAGAGAGAAGAGCGGCCAAAGTGACGATCTGTCTTTAAGTCGATTCGATAACAATTGACGAAAACGGACGGATTTCTCAGGTTTTTATTACATATGAACACTTTTCACATTCTCCCGTGCAACTCGGTTTCTAGTCCTCCTTTCATGCAGAATCTTAAGGTCCTAGCTCATGTCCAAGTCACCAAAGCCACCTAAAAAGTCAATAATCGATACCTAAAACTTGAACTGTACTACATCTTACTGGCTATTACATCAACTTAGAAGTTTCATCTGTGTTCTACTACGGTGCTTTTAGTTTCTCCGCATACCGCAGCACGCGACATAGTTTTGCAGACGATAAGCACAACCGTTTCAGAGAGAAGAGCGGCCAATGTGACGATCTGGCTTTAAGTCGATTCGATAACAAATGACGAAAACGGACGGATTTCTCAGGTTTTTACTACATGCGAACACTTTTCACATTCTCCCGTGCAACTCTGCTGCTAGTCCTCCTTTCACGCAGAATCTCAAGGTCCTAGCTCATGTCCAAAGCACCAAAGCCAGCTAAAAAGTCAATAATCGATACCTAAAACTTGAATTGTACTACTTCTTACTGGCTATTACACCAACTTAGAAGCTTCATCTGTGTTCTACTATGATGATTTTCGTGTCTCCGCATACCGCAGCACGCGACATAGCTTTGCAGACGATAAGTACAACCGTTTCACGGAGAAGATTGGCCAATGTGACGATCTGGCTATAAGTCGATTCGATAACAAATGACGAAAACGGACGGATTTACAAGGATTTTACTACATATGAACACTTTTCACATTCTCCCATGCAACCCGGCTGCTAGTCCTCCTTTCATGCAGAACGTTAAGGTCCTAGCTCATGTCCAATGCACCAAAGCCAGCTAAAAAGTCAATAATCGATACCTAAAACTTGAACTGTACTACTTGTTACTGGCTATTACATCAACTATGAAGCTTCATATGTGTTCTACTATGGTGCTTTTACTGTCTCCGCATACCGCAGCACGCGACATAGCTTTGCAGACGATAAGTACAACCGTTTCAGAGAGAAGAGCGGCCAATGTGACGATCTGGCTTTAAGTCGATTCGATAACAAATGACGAAACCGGACGGATTTCTCAGGTTTTTACTACATATGAACACTTTTCACATTCTCCCGAGCAACGCGGCTGTTAGTCCTCCTTTCATGCAGAATGTTAAGGTCCTAGCTCATGTCCAAGGCACCAAAGCCAGCTAAAAAGTCAATAATCGATACCTAGCTTCTTACTGGCTATTACATCAACTTAGAAGCTTCATCTGTGTTCTACTACGGTGCTTTTAGTTTCTCCGCATACCGCAGCACGCGACATAGTTTTGCAGACGATAAGCACAACCGTTTCAGAGAGAAGAGCGGCCAATGTGACGATCTGGCTTTAAGTCGATTGGATAGCAAATGACGAAAACGGACGGATTTCTCAGGTTTTTACTACATATGAACACTTTTCACATTCTCCCGTGCAACTCGGCTGCTAGTCCTTCTTTCATGCAGAATCTCAAGGTCCTAGCTCATGTCCAAAGCACCAAAGCCAGCTAAAAAGTCAATAATCGATACCTAACTTCTTACTGGCTATTACATCAACTTAGAAGCTTCATCTGTGTTCTACTACGGTGCTTTTTGTTTCTCCGCATACCGCAGCACGCGAAACAGCTTTGCAGACGATAAGTACAACCGTTTCAGAGAGAAGAGCAGCCAATGTGACGATCTGGCTTTAACTCGATTCGATAACAAATGACGAAAACGGACGGATTTCTCAGGTTTTTACTACATATGAACACTTTTCACATTCTCCCGTGCAAATCGGCTGCTAGTCCTCCTTTCATGCAGAATCTTAAGGTCCTAGCTCATGTCCAAGGCACCAAAGCCAGCTAAAAAGTCAATAACCGATACCTACAACTTGAATTGTACTACTTCTTACTGGCTATTACATCATCTTAGGAGCTTCATCTGTGTTCTACTATGGTGCTTTTAGTGTCTCCGAATACCGCAGTACGCGACATAGCTTTGCAGACAATAAGTACAACCGTTTCAGAGAGCAGAGCGGCCAATGTGACGATCTGGATTTACGTCGATTCGATAACAAATGACGAAAATGGACGGATTTCTCAGGTTTATACTACATATGAACACTTTTCACAGTCTCCCGTGCAACTCGGCTGCTAGTCCTCCTTTCATGCAGAATCTTAAGGTCCATGCTCATGTCCAAGGGACCAAAGCCAGCTAAAAGATCAATATTCAGAACCTAAAACTTGAACTGTACTACTTCTTACTGGCTATTACATCAACTTAGAAGCTTGATCTGTGTTCTACTATGGTGCTTTTAGTGTCTCCGCATACCGCAGCACGCGACATAGCTTTGCAGACGATAAATACAACCGTTTCAGAGAGAAGTGCGGCTAATGTGACGATCTGGCTTTAAGTCGATTCGATAACAAATGACGAAAACGGACGGATTTCTCAGGTTTTTACTACATATGAAAACTTTTCACATTCTCTCGTGCAACTCGGCTGCTAGTCCTCCTTTCATGCAGAATGTTAAGGTCCTAGCTCATGTCCAAGGCACCAAAGCCAGCTAAAAAGTCAATAATCGATACCTAACTTCTTACTGGCTATTACATCAACTTAGAAGCTTCATCTGTGTTCTACTACGGTGCTTTTAGTTTCTCCGCATACCGCAGCACGCGACACAGCTTTGAAGACGATAAGTACAACCGTTTCAGAGAGAAGAGCGGCCAATGTGACGATCTGGCTTAAGTCGATTCGATAACAAATGACGAAAACGGACGGATTTCTCAGGTTTTTACTACATATGAACACTTTTCAAATTCTCCCGTGCAACTCGGCTGCTAGTCCTACTTTCATGCAGAATCTTAAGGTCCTAGCTTATGTCCAAGGCACCAAAGCCAGCTAAAAAGTCAATAATCGATACCCAAAACTTGAATTGGATTACTTCTTACTGGCTATTACATCAACTTAAATGCTTCATCTGTGTTCTACTATGGTAGTTTTAGTGTCTCCACATACCACAGCACGCGACATAGCTTTGCAGACGATAGGTACACCCGTTTCAGAGAGAAGAGCGGCCAATGTGACGATCTGGCTTTAAGTCGATTCGATAACAAATGTCGTCCACGGACGGATTTATCTGGTTTTTACTACATATGAACACTTTTCACATTCTCCCGTGCAAGTCGGCTGCTAGTCTTCCTTTCATGCAGAATCTTAAGGTCCTTGCTCATGTCCAAGGCACCAAAGCCAGCTAAAAAGTCAATAATCGATACCTAAAACTTGAATTCTACTTCTTCTTACTGGCTATTACATCAACTTAGAAGCTTCATCTCTGTTCTACTATGGTGCTATTAGTGTGTCCACATACCGCAGCACGCGACATAGCTTTGCAGAAGATAAGTACAACCGTTTCAGAGAGAAGAGCGGCCAATGTGACGATCTGGCTTTAAGTCGATTCGATAACAAATGACGAAAATGGACGGATTTCTCAGGTTTTTACTACATATGAACACTTTTCACAGTCTCCCGTGCAACTCGGCTGCTAGTCCTACTTTCATGCAGAATCTTAAGGTAATAGCTCATGTCCAAGGCACCAAAGCCGGCTAAGAAGTCAATAATCGATACCTAAAACTTGAATTGGACTACTTCTTACTGGCTATTACATCAACTTAGAAGCTTCATCTGTGTTCTACTATGGTGCTTTTAGTGCCTCCGATTAGCGCAGCACGCGACAAAGCTTTGCAGACGATAAGTACAACCGTTTCAGAGAGAAGAGCGGCCAATGTGACGATCTGGCTTTAAGTCGATTCGATAACAAATGACGAAAACGGACGGATTTCTCAGGTTTTTACTACATATGAACACTTTTCACATTCTCCAGTGCAAGTCGGCTGCTAGGCCTCCTTTCATGCAGAATCTTAAGGTCCTAGCTCATGTCCAAGGCACCAAAGCCAGCTAAAAGGTCAATAACCGATACCTACAACTTGAATTGTACTAATTCTTACTGGCTAATACATCATCTTAGGAGCTTCATCTGTGTTCTACTATGGTGCTTTTAGTGTCTCCGAATAGCGCAGTACGCGACATAGCTTTGCAGACAATAAGTACAACCGTTTCAGAGAGCAGAGCGGCCAATGTGACGATCTGGCTTTAAGTCGATTCGATAACAAATGACGAAACCGGACGGATTTCTCAGGTTTTTACTACATATGAACACTTTTCACATTCTCCCGAGCAACGCGGCTGCTAGTCCTCCTTTCATGCAGAATGTTAAGGTCCTAGCTCATGTCCAAGGCACCAAAGCCAGCTAAAAAGTCAATAATCGATACCTAACTTCTTACTGGCTATTACATCAACTTAGAAGCTTCATCTGTGTTCTACTACGGTGCTTTTAGTTTCTCCGCATACCGCAGCACGCGACACAGCTTTGAAGACGATAAGTACAACCGTTTCAGAGAGAAGAGCGGCCAATGTGACGATCTGGCTTAAGTCGATTCGATAACAAATGACGAAAACGGACGGATTTCTCAGGTTTTTACTACATATGAACACTTTTCAAATTCTCCCGTGCAACTCGGCTGCTAGTCCTACCTTCATGCAGAATCTTAAGGTCCTAGCTTATGTCCAAGGCACCAAAGCCAGCTAAAAAGTCAATAATCGATACCCAAAACTTGAATTGGATTACTTCTTACTGGCTATTACATCAACTTAGATGCTTCATCTGTGTTCTACTATGGTAGTTTTAGTGTCTCCACATACCACAGCACGCGACATAGCTTTGCAGACGATAGGTACACCCGTTTCAGAGAGAAGAGCGGCCAATGTGACGATCTGGCTTTAAGTCGATTCGATAACAAATGACGAAAACGGACGGATTTCTCAGGTTTTTACTACATATGAACACTTTTCACATTCTCCCGTGCAAGTCGGCTGCTAGTCTTCCTTTCATGCAGAATCTTAAGGTCCTTGCTCATGTCCAAGGCACCAAAGCCAGCTAAAAAGTCAATAATCGATACCTAAAACTTGAATTCTACTTCTTCTTACTGGCTATTACATCAACTTAGAAGCTTAATCTCTGTTCTACTATGGTGCTATTAGTGTGTCCACATACCGCAGCACGCGACATAGCTTTGCAGAAGATAAGTACAACCGTTTCAGAGAGAAGAGCGGCCAATGTGACGATCTGGCTTTAAGTCGATTCGATAACAAATGACGAAAATGGACGGATTTCTCAGGTTTTTACTACATATGAACACTTTTCACAGTCTCCCGTGCAACTCGGCTGCTAGTCCTACTTTCATGCAGAATCTTAAGGTAATAGCTCATGTCCAAGGCACCAAAGCCGGCTAAGAAGTCAATAATCGATACCTAAAACTTGAATTGGACTACTTCTTACTGGCTATTACATCAACTTAGAAGCTTCATCTGTGTTCTACTATGGTGCTTTTAGTGCCTCCGATTAGCGCAGCACGCGACAAAGCTTTGCAGACGATAAGTACAACCGTTTCAGAGAGAAGAGCGGCCAATGTGACGATCTGGATTAAGTCGATTCGATAACAAATGACGAAAACGGACGGATTTCTCAGGTTTTTACTACATATGAACACTTTTCACATTCTCCAGTGCAAGTCGGCTGCTAGTCCTCCTTTCATGCAGAATCTTAAGGTCCTAGCTCATGTCCAAGGCACCAAAGCCAGCTAAAAAGTCAATAACCGATACCTACAACTTGAATTGTACTAATTCTTACTGGCTAATACATCATCTTAGGAGCTTCATCTGTGTTCTACTATGGTGCTTTTAGTGTCTCCGAATAGCGCAGTACGCGACATAGCTATGCAGACAATAAGTACAACCGTTTCAGAGAGCCGAGCGGCCAATGTGACGATCTGGCTTTAAGTCGATTCGATAACAAATGACGAAAACGGACGGATTTCTCAGGTTTTTACTACATATGAAAACTTTTCACATTCTCTCGTGCAACTCGGCTGCTAGTCCTCCTTTCATGCAGAATCTTAAGGTCCTAGCTCATGTCCAAGGCGCCAAAGCAAGCTAAAAGGTCAATATTCATTACCTAAAACTTGAATTGTACTACTTCTTACTGGCTATTACATCATCTTAGGAGCTTCATCTGTGTTCAACTATGGTGCTTTTAGTGTCTCCGAATACCGCAGTACGCGACATAGCTTTGCAGACGATACGTACAACCGTTTCAGAGAGAAGAGCGGCCAATGTGACGACCTGGCTTTAAGTCGATTCGATAGCAAATGACGAAAACGGACGGATTTCTCAGGTTTTTACTACATATGAACACTTTTCACATTCTCCCGTGCAACTCGGCTGCTAGTCCTTCTTTCATGCAGAATGTTAAGGTCCTCGCTCATATCCAAGGCACCAAAGCCAGCTAAAAAGTCAATAATCGATACCTAACTTCTTACTGGCTATTACATCAACTTAGAAGCTTCATCTGTGTTCTACTACGGTGCTTTTTGTTTCTCCGCATACCGCAGCACGCGAAACAGCTTTGCAGACGATAAGTACAACCGTTTCAGAGAGAAGAGCAGCCAATGTGACGATCTGGCTTTAACTCGATTCGATAACAAATGACGAAAACGGACGGATTTCTCAGGTTTTTACTACATATGAACACTTTTCACATTCTCCCGTGCAAATCGGCTGCTAGTCCTCCTTTCATGCAGAATCTTAAGGTCCTAGCTCATGTCCAAGGCACCAAAGCCAGCTAAAAAGTCAATAACCGATACCTACAACTTGAATTGTACTACTTCTTACTGGCTATTACATCATCTTAGGAGCTTCATCTGTGTTCTACTATGGTGCTTTTAGTGTCTCCGAATACCGCAGTACGCGACATAGCTTTGCAGACAATAAGTACAACCGTTTCAGAGAGCAGAGCGGCCAATGTGACGATCTGGCTTTACGTCGATTCGATAACAAATGACGAAAATGGACGGATTTCTCAGGTTTATACTACATATGAACACTTTTCACAGTCTCCCGTGCAACTCGGCTGCTAGTCCTCCTTTCATGCAGAATCTTAAGGTCCATGCTCATGTCCAAGGCACCAAAGCCAGCTAAAAGGTCAATATTCAATACCTAAAACTTGAACTGTACTACTTCTTACTGGCTATTACATCAACTTAGAAGCTTGATCTGTGTTCTACTATGGTGCTTTTAGTGTCTCCGCATACCGCAGCACGCGACATAGCTTTGCAGACGATAAATACAACCGTTTCAGAGAGAAGAGCGGCCAATGTGACGATCTGGCTTTAAGTCGATTCGATAACAAATGACGAAAACGGACGGATTTCTCAGGTTTTTACTACATATGAAAACTTTTCACATTCTCTCGTGCAACTCGGCTGCTAGTCCTCCTTTCATGCAGAATGTTAAGGTCGTAGCTCATGTCCAAGGCACCAAAGCCAGCTAAAAAGTCAATAATCGATACCTAACTTCTTACTGGCTATTACATCAACTTAGAAGCTTCATCTGTGTTCTACTATGGTGCTTTTAGTGCCTCCGCGTAGCGCAGCACGCGACATAGCTTTGCAGACGATAAGTACAATCGTTTCAGAGAAAAGAGCAGCCAATGTGACGATCTGGCTTTAACTCGATTCGATAACAAATGACGAAAACGGACGGATTTCTCAGGTTTTTACTACATATGAACACTTTTCACATTCTCCCGTGCAAGTCGGCTGCTAGTCCTCCTTTCATGCAGAATCTTAAGGTCCTAGCTCATGTCCAAGGCACCAAAGCCAGCTAAAAAGTCAATAACCGATACCTACAACTTGAATTGTACTACTTCTTACTGGCTATTACATCATCTAAGGAGCTTCATCTGTGTTCTACTATGGTGCTTTTAGTGTCTCCGAATACCGCAGTACGCGACATAGCTTTGCAGACGATACGTACAACCGTTTCAGAGAGAAGAGCGGCCAATGTGACGATCTATCTTTAAGTCGATACGATAGCAAATGACGAAAACGGACGGATTTCTCAGGTTTTTACTACATATGAAAACTTTACACATTCTCTCGTGCAACTCGGCTGCTAGTCTTCCTTTCATGCAGAATATTATGGTCCTAGCTCATGTCCAAGGCACCAAAGCCAGCTAAAAGGTCAATATTCATTACCTAAAACTTGAATTGTACTACTTCTTACTGGCTATTACATCATCTTAGAAGCTTCATCTGTGATCTACTCTGGTGCTTTTAGTTTCTCCGCATACCGCAGCACGCGACATAGTTTTGCAGACGATAAGCACAACCGTTTCAGAGAGAAGAGCGGCCAATGTGACGATCTGGCTTTAAGTCGATTCGATAACAAATGACGAAAACGGACGGATTTCTCAGGTTTTTACTGCATATGAACACTTTTCACATTCTCCCGTGCAACTCGGCTGCTAGTCCTCCTTTCATGCAGAATGTTAAGGTCCTAGCTCATGTCCAAGGCACCAAAGCCAGCTAAAAAGTCAATAATCGATACCTAAAACTTGAATTGTACTACTTCTTACTGGCTAATACATCATCTTAGAAGCTTCATCTGTGATCTACTCTGGTGCTTTTAGTTTCTCCGCATACTGCAGCACGTGTCATAGTTTTGCAGACGATAAGCACAACCGTTTCAGAGAGAAGAGCGGCCAATGTGACGATCTGGCTTTAAGTCAATTCAATAACAAATGACGAAAACGGACGGATTTCTCAGGTTTTTACTGCATATGAACGCTTTTCACATTCTCCCGTGCAACTGGGCTGCTAGTCCTCCTTTTATGCAGAATCTTAAGGTCCTAGCTCATGTCCAAGGTACCGAAGCCAGCTAAAGAGTCAATAATCGATACCTAAATCTTGAATTAGACTACTTCTTACTGGCTATTGCATCAACTTAGTAGCTTCACCTGTGTTCTACTATGGTGATTTTAGTGTCTCCGCATACCGCAGCACGTGACATAGCTTTGCAGACGATAAGTACAAGCGTTTCAGAGAGAAGAGCGGGGAATGTGACTATCTGGCTTTCAGTCGATTCGATAACAAATGACGAAAACGGACGAATTTCTCCGGTTTTTACTACATATAAAGACTTTTCACATTCTCTCGTGCAACTCGGCTGATACTCCTCCTTTCATGCAGAATCTTAAGGTCCTAGCTCATGTCCAAGGCACCAAAGCCGGCTAAGAAGTCAATAATCGATACCTAAAACTTGAATTGTACTACTTCTTACTGGCTATTACATCAACTTAGAAGTTTCATCTGTGTTCTACTATGGTGCTTTTAGTGTCTCCGCATACCGCAGCACGCGACATAGCTTTGTAGACGATAAGTACAACCGTTTCAGAGAGAAGAGCGGCCAATGTGAAGATCTGGCTTTAAGTCGATTCGATAACAAATGACGAAAACGGACGGATTTCTAAGGTTTTTACTACATATGAACACTTTTCACATTCTCCCGTGCAACTCTGCTGCTAGTCCTCCTTTCACGCAGAATCTCAAGGTCCTAGCTCATGTCCAAAGCACCAAAGCCAGCTAAAAATTCAATAATCGATACCTAAAACTTGAATTGTACTACTTCTTACTGGCTATTACATCAACTTACAAGCTTCATCTCTGTTCTACTATGGTGCTTTTAGTGTCTCCACATACCGCAGCACGCGACATAGCTTTGCAGAAGATAAGTACAACCGTTTCAGAGAGAAGAGCGGCCAATGTGACGATCTGGCTTTAAGTCGATTCGATAACAAATGAAGAAAACGGACGGATTTCTCAGGTTTTTACTACATGCGAACACTTTTCACATTCTCCCGTGCAACTCTGCTGCTAGTCCTCCATTCACGCAGAATCTCAAGGTCGTAGCTCATGTCCAAGGCACCAAAGCCAGCTAAAAAGTCAATAATCGATACTTAAAACTTGAATTGTACTACTTCTTACTGGCTATTACATCAACTTAGAAGTTTCATCTGTGTTCGTCTATGATGATTTTCGTGTCTCCGCATACCGCAGCACGTGACATAGCATTGCAGACGATAAGTACAACCGTTTCACGGAGAAGAGTGGCCAATGTGACGATCTGGCTTTAAGTTGATTCGATAACAAATGACGAAAACGGACGGATTTCTCAGGTTTTTACTACATATGAACACTTTTCACATTCTCGCGTGCAACTCGGCTGCTAGTCCTCCTTTCATGCAGAATCTTAAGGTCCTTGCTCATGTCCAAGGCACCAAAGCCAGCTAAAAAGTTAATAATCGATACCTAAAACTTGAATTCTACTTCTTCTTACTGGCTATTACATAAACTTAGAAGCTTCATCTCTGTTCCACTATGGTGCTTTTAGTGTCTCCACATATCGCAGCACGCGACATAGCTTTGCAGAAGATAAGTACAACCGTTTCAGAGAGAAGAGCGGCCAATGTGAAGATCTGGCTTTAAGTCGATTCGATAACAAATGACGAAAACGGACGGATTTCTAAGGTTTTTACTACATATGAACACTTTTCACATTCTCCCGTGCAACTCTGCTGCTAGTCCTCCTTTCACGCAGAATCTCAAGGTCCTAGCTCATGTCCAAAGCACCAAAGCCAGCTAAAAATTCAATAATCGATACCTAAAACTTGAATTGTACTACTTCTTACTGGCTATTACATCAACTTAGAAGCTTCATCTGTGTTCTACTATGATGATATTCGTGTCTCCGCATACCGCAGCACGCGACATAGCTTTGCAGACGATAAGTACAACCGTTTTACGGAGAAAAGTGGCCAATGTGACGACCTGGCTTTAAGTCGATTCGATAACAAATGACGAAAACGGACGGATTTCTAAGGTTTTTACTACATATGAACACTTTTCACATTCTCCCATGCAACTCGGCTGCTAGTCCTCCTTTCATGCAGAACGTTAAGGTCCTAGCTCATGTCCAATGCACCAAAGCCAGCTAAAAAGTCAATACGCGATAACTAAAACTTGAACTGTACTACTTCTTACTGGCTATTACATCAACTTAGAAGCTTCATATGTGTTCTACTATGGTGCTTTTAGTGTCTCCGCATACCGCAGCACGCGACATAGCTTTGCAGACGATAAGTACAACCGTTTCAGAGAGAAGAGCGGCCAATGTGACGATCTGGCTTTAAGTCGATTCGATAACAAATGACGAAAACGGACCGATTTCTCAGGTTTTTACTACATATGAGCACTTTTCACATTCTCCCGTGCAACTGGGCTGCTAGTCCTCCTTTTATGCAGAATTTTAAAGTCCTAGCTCATGTCCAAGGCACCAAAGCCAGCTAAAAAGTCAATAATCGATACCTAAAACTTGAATTGGACTACTTCTTACTGGCTATTACATCAACTTAGAAGCTTCATCTGTGTTCTAATATGGTGCTTTTAGTGTCTCAGCATACCGCAGCACGCGACATAGCTTTGCAGACGATAAGTACAACCGTTTCAGAGAGAAGAGCGTCCAATGTGACGATCTGGCTTTAACTCGATTCGATAACAAATGACGAAACCGGACGGATTTCTCAGGTTTTTACTACATATGAACACTTTTCGCATTCTCCCGAGCAACGCGGCTGCTAGTCCTCCTTTCATGCAGAATGTTAAGGTCCTAGCTCATGTCCTAGGCACCAAAGCCAGCTAAAAAGTCAATAATCGATACCTATCTTCTTACTGGCTATTACATCAACTTAGAAGCTTCATCTGTGTTCTACTACGGTGCTTTTAGTTTCTCCGCATACCGCAGCACGCGACACAGCTTTGCAGACGATAAGTACAACCGTTTCAGAGAGAAGAGCGGCCAATGTGACGATCTGGCTTTAAGTCGATTCGATAACAAATGACGAAAACGGACGGATTTCTCAGGTTTTTACTACATATGAACACCTTTCACATTCTCCCGTGCAACTCGGCTGCTAGTCCTCCTTTCATGCAGAATCTTAAGGTCCTAGCTCATGTCCAAGGCACCAAAGCCAGCTAAATATTCAATATTCAGTTCCTAAAACTTGAATTGTTCTACTTCTTACTGGCTATTACATCAACTTACAAGCTTCATCTCTGTTCTACTATGGTGCTTTTAGTGTCTCCACATACCGCAGCACGCGACATAGCTTTGCAGAAGATAAGTACAACCGTTTCAGAGAGAAGAGCGGCCAATGTGACGATCTGGCTTTAAGTCGATTCGATAACAAATGAAGAAAACGGACGGATTTCTCAGGTTTTTACTACATGCGAACACTTTTCACATTCTCCCGTGCAACTCTGCTGCTAGTCCTCCATTCACGCAGAATCTCAAGGTCGTAGCTCATGTCCAAGGCACCAAAGCCAGCTAAAAAGTCAATAATCGATACCTAAAACTTGAATTGTACTACTTCTTACTGGCTATTACATTAACTTAGAAGTTTCATCTGTGTTCGTCTATGATGATTTTCGTGTCTCCGCATACCGCAGCACGTGACATAGCATTGCAGACGATAAGTACAACCGTTTCACGGAGAAGAGTGGCCAATGTGACGATCTGGCTTTAAGTTGATTCGGTAACAAATGACGAAAACGGACAGATTTCTCAGGTTTTTACTACATATGAACACTTTTCACATTCTCCCGTGCAACCCGGCTGCTAGTCTTCCACTCATGCAGAATCTTAAGGTCCTAGCTCATGTCCAAGGCACCAAAGCCAGCTAAAAAGTCAGTAACCAATACCTAAAACTTGAATTTTACTACTTCTTACTGGCTATTACATCAACTTAGAAGCTTCATCTGTGTTCTACTATGGTGCTTTTAGTGTCTCCGCATACCGCAGCACGCGACATAGCTTTGTAGACGATAAGTACAACGGTTTCAGAGAGAAGAGCGGCCAATGTGACGATCTGGCTTTAAGTCGATTCGATAACAAATGACGAAAACGGACGGATTTCTCAGGTTTTTACTACATATGAACACTTTTCACATTCTCGCGTGCAACTCGGCTGCTAGTCCTCCTTTCATGCAGAATCTTAAGGTCCTTGCTCATGTCCAAGGCACCAAAGCCAGCTAAAAAGTTAATAATCGATACCTAAAACTTGAATTCTACTTCTTCTTACTGGCTATTACATCAACTTAGAAGCTTCATCTCTGTTCCACTATGGTGCTTTTAGTGTCTCCGCATACCGCAGCACGTGACATAGCTTTACAGACGATAAGTACAAGCGTTTCAGAGAGAAGAGCGGCGAATGTGACTATCTGGCTTTCAGTCGATTCGATAACAAATGACGAAAACGGACGAATTTCTCCGGTTTTTACTACATATAAAGACTTTTCACATTCTCCCGTGCAACTCGGCTGATACTCCTCCTTTCATGCAGAATCGTAAGGTCCTAGCTCATGTCCAAGGCACCAAAGCCGGCTAAGAAGTCAATAATCGATACCTAAAACTTGAATTGTACTACTTCTTACTGGCTATTACATCAACTTAGAAGTTTCATCTGTGTTCTACTATGGTGCTTTTAGTGTCTCCGCATAGCGCAGCACGCGACATAGATTTGCAGACGATAAATACAACCGTTTCAGAGAGAAGAGCGGCCAATGTGACGATCTGGCTTTAAGTCGATTCGATAACAAATGACGAAAACGGACGGATTTCTCAGGTTTTTACTACATATGAACACTTTTCACATTCTCCCGTGCAACGCGGCTGCTAGTCCTCCTTTCATGCAGAATCTTAAGGTCCTAGCTCATGTCCAAGGCACCAAAGCCAGCTAAAAGGTCAATATTCATTACCTAAAACTTGAATTGTACTACTTCTTACTGGCTATTACATCATCTTAGGAGCTTCATCTGTGTTCTACTATGGTGCTTTTAGTGTCTCCGAATACCGCAGTACGCGACATAGCTTTGCAGACGATAAGTACAACCGTTTCAGAGAGCAGAGCGGCCAATGTGACGATCTGGCTTTAACTCGATTCGATAACAAATGACGAAAACGGACGGATTTCTCAGGTTTTTATTACATATGAACACTTTTCACATTCTCCCGTGCAACTCGGCTGCTAGTCCTCCTTTCATGCAGAATATTAAGGTCCTAGCTCATGTCCAAGGCACCAAAGCCAGCTAAATATTCAATATTCAGTTCCTAAAACTTGAATTGTTCTACTTCTTACTGGCTATTACATCAACTTACAAGCTTCATCTCTGTTCTACTATGGTGCTTTTAGTGTCTCCACATACCGCAGCACGCGACATAGCTTTGCAGAAGATAAGTACAACCGTTTCAGAGAGAAGAGCGGCCAATGTGACGATCTGGCTTTAAGTCGATTCGATAACAAATGAAGAAAACGGACGGATTTCTCAGGTTTTTACTACATGCGAACACTTTTCACATTCTCCCGTGCAACTCTGCTGCTAGTCCTCCATTCACGCAGAATCTCAAGGTCGTAGCTCATGTCCAAGGCACCAAAGCCAGCTAAAAAGTCAATAATCGATACCTAAAACTTGAATTGTACTACTTCTTACTGGCTATTACATCAACTTAGAAGTTTCATCTGTGTTCGTCTATGATGATTTTCGTGTCTCCGCATACCGCAGCACGTGACATAGCATTGCAGACGATAAGTACAACCGTTTCACGGAGAAGAGTGGCCAATGTGACGATCTGGCTTTAAGTTGATTCGATAACAAATGACGAAAACGGACAGATTTCTCAGGTTTTTACTACATATGAACACTTTTCACATTCTCCCGTGCAACTCGGCTGCTAGTCTTCCTCTCATGCAGAATCTTAAGGTCCTAGCTCATGTCCAAGGCACCAAAGCCAGCTAAAAAGTCAGTAACCAATACCTAAAACTTGAATTTTACTACTTCTTACTGGCTATTACATCAACTTAGAAGCTTCATCTGTGTTCTACTATGGTGCTTTTAGTGTCTCCGCATACCGCAGCACGCGACATAGCTTTGTAGACGATAAGTACAACGGTTTCAGAGAGAAGAGCGGCCAATGTGACGATCTGGCTTTAAGTCGATTCGATAACAAATGACGAAAACGGACGGATTTCTCAGGTTTTTACTACATATGAACACTTTTCACATTCCTCCGTGCAACTCGGATGCTAGTCCACCTTTCATGCAGAATCTTAAGGTCCTTGCTCATGTCCAAGGCACCAAAGCCAGCTAAAAGGTCAATATTCAATATCAAAATCTTGAATTGGACTACTTCTTACTGGCTATTGCATCAACTTAGTAGCTTCATCTGTTTTCTACTATGGTGATTTTAGTGTCTCCGCATACCGCAGCACGCGACATAGCTTTGTAGACGATAAGTACAACCGTTTCAGAGAGACGAGCGGCCAATGTGACGATCTGGCTTTAACTCGATTCGATAACAAATGACGAAAACGGACGGATTTCTCAGGTTTTTATTACATATGAACACTTTTCACATTCTCCCGTGCAACTCGGCTGCTAGTCCTCCTTTCATGCAGAATATTAAGGTCCTAGCTCATGTCCAAGGCACCAAAGCCAGCTAAATATTCAATATTCAGTTCCTAAAACTTGAATTGTTCTACTTCTTACTGGCTATTACATCAACTTAGAAGTTTCATCTGTGTTCTACTATGGTGCTTTTAGTGTCTCCACATACCGCAGCACGCGACATAGCTTTGCAGAAGATAAGTACAACCGTTTCAGAGAGAAGAGCGGCCAATGTGACGATCTGGCTTTAAGTCGATTCGATAACAAATGAAGAAAACGGACGGATTTCTCAGGTTTTTACTACATGCGAACACTTTTCACATTCTCCCGTGCAACTCTGCTGCTAGTCCTCCATTCACGCAGAATCTCAAGGTCGTAGCTCATGTCCAAGGCACCAAAGCCAGCTAAAAAGTCAATAATCGATACCTAAAACTTGAATTGTACTACTTCTTACTGGCTATTACATCAACTTAGAAGTTTCATCTGTGTTCGTCTATGATGATTTTCGTGTCTCCGCATACCGCAGCACGTGACATAGCATTGCAGACGATAAGTACAACCGTTTCACGGAGAAGAGTGGCCAATGTGACGATCTGGCTTTAAGTTGATTCGATAACAAATGACGAAAACGGACAGATTTCTCAGGTTTTTACTACATATGAACACTTTTCACATTCTCCCGTGCAACTCGGCTGCTAGTCTTCCTCTCATGCAGAATCTTAAGGTCCTAGCTCATGTCCAAGGCACCAAAGCCAGCTAAAAAGTCAGTAACCAATACCTAAAACTTGAATTTTACTACTTCTTACTGGCTATTACATCAACTTAGAAGCTTCATCTGTGTTCTACTATGGTGCTTTTAGTGTCTCCGCATACCGCAGCACGCGACATAGCTTTGTAGACGATAAGTACAACGGTTTCAGAGAGAAGAGCGGCCAATGTGACGATCTGGCTTTAAGTCGATTCGATAACAAATGACGAAAACGGACGGATTTCTCAGGTTTTTACTACATATGAACACTTTTCACATTCTCGCGTGCAACTCGGCTGCTAGTCCTCCTTTCATGCAGAATCTTAAGGTCCTTGCTCATGTCCAAGACACCAAAGCCAGCTAAAAAGTTAATAATCGATACCTAAAACTTGAATTCTACTTCTTCTTACTGGCTATTACATCAACTTAGAAGCTTCATCTCTGTTCCACTATGGTGCTTTTAGTGTCTCCACATATCGCAGCACGCGACATAGCTTTGCAGAAGATAAGTACAACCGTTTCAGAGAGAAGAGCGGCCAATGTGAAGATCTGGCTTTAAGTCGATCCGATAACAAATGACGAAAACGGACGGATTTCTAAGGTTTTTACTACATATGAACACTTTTCACATTCTCCCGTGCAACTCGGCTGATAGTCCTCCTTTCATGCAGAATCTTAAGGTCCTAGCTCATGTCCAAGGCACCAAAGACAGCTAAAAAGTCAATAATTGATACCTAAAACTTGAACTGTACTACTTCTTACTGGCTATTGCATCAACTTAGAAGCTTCATCTGTGTTCTACTACGGTGCTTTTAGTTTCTCCGCATACCGCAGTACGCGACATAGCTTTGCAGACGATAAGCACAACCGTTTCAGAGAGAAGAGCGGCCAATGTGACGATCTGGCTTTAAGTCGATTCGATAACAAATGACGAAAACGGACGGATTTCTCAGGTTTTTACTACATGCGAACACTTTTCACATTCTCCCGTGCAACTCTGCTGCTAGTCCTCCTTTCACGCAGAATCTCAAGGTCCTAGCTCATGTCCAAAGCACCAAAGCCAGCTAAAAAGTCAATAATCGATACCTAAAACTTGAATTGTACTACTTCTTACTGGCTATTACATCAACTTAGAAGCTTTATCTGTGTTCTACTATGATGATTTTCGTGTCTCCGCATACCGCAGCACGCGACATAGCTTTGCAGACGATAAGTACAACCGTTTCAGAGAGAAGAGCGGCCAATGTGACGATCTGGCTTTAAGTCGATTCGATAACAAATGACGAAAACGGACGGATTTCTCAGGTTTTTACTACATATGAGCACTTTTCACATTCTCCCGAGCAACTGGGCTGCTAGTCCTCCTTTTATGCAGAATCGTAAAGTCCTAGCTCATGTCCAAGGCACCAAAGCCAGCTAAAAAGTCAATAATCGATACCTAAAACTTGAATTGGACTACTTCTTACTGGCTATTACATCAACTTAGAAGCTTCATCTGTGTTCTAATATGGTGCTTTTAGTGTCTCAGCATACCGCAGCACGCGACATAGCTTTGCAGACGATAAGTACAACCGTTTCAGAGAGAAGAGCGTCCAATGTGACGATCTGGCTTTAACTCGATTCGATAACAAATGACGAAACCGGACGGATTTCTCAGGTTTTTACTACATATGAACACTTTTCGCATTCTCCCGAGCAACGCGGCTGCTAGTCCTCCTTTCATGCAGAATGTTAAGGTCCTAGCTCATGTCCTAGGCACCAAAGCCAGCTAAAAAGTCAATAATCGATACCTATCTTCTTACTGGCTATTACATCAACTTAGAAGCTTCATCTGTGTTCTACTACGGTGCTTTTAGTTTCTCCGCATACCGCAGCACGTGACACAGCTTTGCAGACGATAAGTACAACCGTTTCAGAGAGAAGAGCGGCCAATGTGACGATCTGGCTTTAAGTCGATTCGATAACAAATGACGAAAACGGACGGATTTCTCAGGTTTTTACTACATATGAACACCTTTCACATTCTCCCGTGCAACTCGGCTGCTAGTCCTCCTTTCATGCAGAATCTTAAGGTCCTAGCTCATGTCCAATGCACCAAAGCCAGCTAAAAAGTCAATAATCGATACCTAAAACTTGAACTGTACTACTTGTTACTGGCTATTACATACTTTGAAGCTTCATATGTGTTCTACTATGGTGCTTTTAGTGTCTCCGAATACCGTAGTACGCGACATAGCTTTGCAGACGATAAGTACAACCGTTTCAGAGAGAAGAGCGGCCAATGTGACGATCTGGCTTTAAGTCGATTCGATAACAAATGACGAAAACGGACGGATTTCTCAGGTTTTTACTGCATATGAACACTTTTCACATTCTCCCGTGCAACTGGGCTGCTAGTCCTCCTTTTATGCAGAATCTTAAGGTCCTAGCTCATGTCCAAGGTACCGAAGCCAGCTAAAAGTCAATAATCGATACCTAAATCTTGAATTGGACTACTTCTTACTGGCTATTGCATCAACTTAGTAGCTTCATCTGTGTTCTACTATGGTGATTTTAGTGTCTCCGCATACCGCAGCACTTGACATAGCTTTTCAGACGATAAGTACAAGCGTTTCAGAGAGAAGAGCGGCCAATGTGACGATCTGGCTTTAAGTCGATTCGATAACAAATGACGAAAACGGACGAATTTCTCATGTTTTTACTACATATGAACACTTTTCACATTCTCCCGTGCAACTCGGCTGCTACTCCTCCTTTCATGCAGAATCCTAAGGTCCTAGCTCATGTCCAAGGCACCAAACCAAGCTAAAAAGGCAATAATCGATACCTAAAACTTGAATTGTACTACTTCTTACTGGCTATTACATCAACTTAGAAGCTTCATCTGTGTTCTACTATGGTGCTTTTAGTGTCTCCGCATACCGCAGCACGCGACATAGCTTTGTAGACGATAAGTACAACCGTTTCAGAGAGAAGAGCGGCCAATGTGACGATCTGGCTTTAAGTCGATTCGATAACAAATGACGAAAACGGACGGATTTCTCAGGTTTTTATTACATATGAACACTTTTCACATTCTCCCGTGCAACTCGGCTGCTAGTCCTCCTTTCATGCAGAATGTTAAGGTCCTAGCTCATGTCCAAGGCACCAAAGCCAGCTAAAAAGTCAATAATCGATACCTAAAACTTGAAATGTACTACTTCTTACTGGCTATTACATCAAGTTAGAAGCTTCATCTGTGTTCTACTATGGTGCGTTTAGTGTCTCCACATACCGCAGCACGCGACATAGCTTTGTAGACGATAAGTACAACCGTTTTAGAGAGAAGAGCGGCCAATGTGACGATCTGGCTTTAAGTCGATTCGATAACAAATGACGAAAACGGACCGATTTCTCAGGTTTTTACTACATATGAACACTTTCCACATTCTCCCGTGCAAATCGGCTGCTAGTCCTCCTTTCATGCAGAATGTCAAGGTCCTAGCTCATGTCCAAGGCACCGAAGCCGTTAAAAAGGTCAATAATCGATACCTAAAACTTGAATTGTACTACTTCTTACTGGCTATTACATCAACTTAGAAGCTTCATCTGTGTTCTACTATGGTGCTATTAGTGTGTCCACATACCGCAGCACGCGACATAGCTTGGCAGAAGATAAGTACAACCGTTTCAGAGAGAAGAGCGGCCAATGTGACGATCTGGCTTTAAGTCGATTCGATAACAAATGACGAAAATGGACGGATTTCTCAGGTTTTTACTACATATGAACACTTTTCACAGTCTCCCGTGCAACTCGGCTGCTAGTCCTACTTTCATGCAGAATCTTAAGGTAATAGCTCATGTCCAAGGCACCAAAGCCAGCTCAGAAGTCAATAATCGATACCTAAAACTTGAATTGTACTACTTCTTACTGGCTATTACATCTACTTAGAAGCTTCATCTGTGTTCTACTATGGTGCTTTTAGTGCCTCCGATTAGCGCAGCACGCGACATAGCTTTGCAGACGATAAGTACAACCGTTTCAGAGAGAAGAGCGGCCAATGTGACGATCTGGCTTTAACTCGATTCGATAACAAATGACGAAAACGGACGGATTTCTCAGGTTTTTACTACATATGAACACTTTTCACATTCTCCCGTGCAAGTCGGCTGCTATTCCTCCTTTCATGCAGAATCTTAAGGTCCTAGCTCATGTCCAAGGCAACAAAGCCAGCTAAAAAGTCAATAACCGATACCTACAACTTGAATTGTACTATTTCTTACTGGCTATTACATCATCTTAGGAGCTTCATCTGTGTTCTACTATGGTGCTTTTATTGTCTCCGAATACCGCAGTACGCGACATAGCTTTGCAGACAATAAGTACAACCGTGTCAGAGAGCAGAGCGGCCAATGTGACGATCTGGCTTTACGTCGATTCGATAACAAATGACGAAAATGGACGGATTTCTCAGGTTTTTACTACATATGAACACTTTTCACAGTCTCCCGTGCAACTCGGCTGCTAGTCCTCCTTTCATGCAGAATCTTAAGGTCCTTGCTCATGTCCAAGGCACCAAAGCCAGCTAAAAGGTCAATATTCAATACCTAAAACTTGAACTGTACTACTTCTTACTGGCTATTACATCAACTTAGAAGCTTGATCTGTGTTCTACTATGGTGCTTTTAGTGTCTCCGCATACCGCAGCACGCGATATAGCTTTGCAGACGATAAATACAACCGTTTCAGAGAGAAGAGCGGCGAATGTGACGACCTGGCTTTAAGTCGATTCGATAACAAATGACGAAAACGGACGGATTTCTCAGGTTTTTACTACATATGAACACTTTTCACATTCTCCCGTGCAACTCGGCTGCTAGTCCTCCTTTCATGCAGAATCTTAAGGTCCCTGCTCATGTCCAAGGCACCAAAGCCAGCTAAAAAGTCAATAATCGATACCTAACTTCTTACTGGCTATTACATCAACTTAGAAGCTTCATCTGTGTTCTACTACGGTGCTTTTAGTTTCTCCGCATATCGCAGCACGCGACACAGCTTTGCAGACGATAAGTGCAACCGTTTCAGAGAGAAGAGCGGCCAATGTGACGATCTGGCTTCAAGTCGATTCGATAACAAATGACGAAAACGGACGGATTTCTCAGGTTTTTACTACATATGAACACTTTTTATATTCTCCCGTGCAACTCGGCTGCTAGTCCTACTTTCATGCACAATCTTAAGGTAATAGCTCATGTCCAAGCCACCAAAGCCAGCTAAGAAGTCAATAATCGATACCTAAAACTTGAATTGTACTACATCTTACTGGCTATTACATCAACTTAGAAGCTTCATCTGTGTTCTACTATGGTGCTTTTAGTGCCTCCGCGTAGCGCAGCACGCGACATAGCTTTGCAGACGATAAGTACAACCGTTTCAGAGAAAAGAGCAGCCAATGTGACGATCTGGCTTTAACTCGATTCGATAACTAATGACGAAAACGGACGGATTTCTCAGGTTTTTACTACATATCAACACTTTTCACATTCTCCCGTGCAAGTCGGCTGCTAGTCCTCCTTTCATGCAGAATCTTAAGGTCCTAGCTCATGTCCAAAGCACCAAAGCCAGCTAAAAAGTCAATAACCGATACCTACAACTTGAATTGTACTACTTCTTACTGGCTATTACATCATCTTAGGAGCTTCATCTGTGTTCTACTATGGTGCTTTTAGTGTCTCCGAATACCGCAGTACGCGACATAGCTTTGCAGACGATACGTACAACCGTTTCAGAGAGAAGAGCGGCCAATGTGACGATCTGGCTTTAAGTCGATTCGATAGCAAATGACGAAAACGGACGGATTTCTCAGGTTTTTACTACATATGAACACTTTACACATTCTCTCGTGCAACTCGGCTGCTAGTCTTCCTTTCATGCAGAATCTTAAGGTCCTAGCTCATGTCCAAGGCACCAAAGCCAGCTAAAAGGTCAATATTCATTACCTAAAACTTGAATTGTACTACTTCTTACTGGCTATTACATCATCTTAGAAGCTTCATCTGTGATCTACTATGGTGCTTTTAGTTTCTCCGCATACCGCAGCACGCGACATAGTTTTGCAGACGATAAGCACAACCGTTTCAGAGAGATGAGCGGCCAATGTGACGATCTGGCTTTAAGTCGATTCGATAACAAATGACGAAAACGGACGGATTTCTCAGGTTTTTACTGCATATGAACACTTTTCACATTCTCCCGTGCAACTCGGCTGCTAGTCCTCCTTTCATGCAGAATGTTAAGGTCCTAGCTCATGTCCAAGGCACCAAAGCCAGCTAAAAAGTCAATAATCGATACCTAAAACTTGAATTGTACTACTTCTTACTGGCTAATACATCATCTTAGGAGCTTCATCTGTGATCTACTCTGGTGCTTTTAGTTTCTCCGCATACTGCAGCACGTGACATAGTTTTGCAGACGATAAGCACAACCGTTTCAGAGAGAAGAGCGGCCAATGTGACGATCTAGCTTTAAGTCGATTCGATAACAAATGACGAAAACGGACGGATTTCTCAGGTTTTTACTGCATATGAACACTTTTCACATTCTCCCGTGAACTGGGCTGCTAGTCCTCCTTTTATGCAGAATCTTAAGGTCCTAGCTCATGTCAAGGCACCAAAGCCGGCTAAGAAGTCAATAATCGATACCTAAAACTTGAATTGTACTACTTCTTACTGGCTATTACATCAACTTAGAAGTTTCATCTGTGTTCGTCTATGATGATTTTCGTGTCTCCGCATACCGCAGCACGTGACATAGCATTGCAGACGATAAGTACAACCGTTTCACGGAGAAGAGTGGCCAATGTGACGATCTGGCTTTAAGTTGATTCGATAACAAATGACGAAAACGGACGGATTTCTCAGGTTTTTACTACATATGAACACTTTTCACATTCTCCCGTGCAACTCGGCTGCTAGTCCTCCTCTCATGCAGAATCATAAGGTCCTAGCCCATGTCCAAGGCACCAAAGCCAGCTAAAAAGTCAGTAACCGATACCTAAAACTTGAATTTTACTACTTCTTACTGGCTATTACATCAACTTAGAAGCTTCATCTGTGTTCTACTATGGTGCTTTTAGTGTCTCCGCATACCGCAGCACGCGACATAGCTTTGTAGACGATAAGTACAATGGTTTCAGAGAGAAGAGCGGCCAATGTGACGATCTGGCTTTAAGTCGATTCGATAACAAATGACGAAAACGGACGGATTTCTCAGGTTTTTACTACATATGAACACTTTTCACATTCTCGCGTGCAACTCGGCTGCTAGTCCTCCTTTCATGCAGATTCTTAAGGTCCTTGCTCATGTCCAAGGCACCAAAGCCAGCTAAAAAGTCAATAATCGATACCTAAAACTTGAATTCTACTTCTTCTTACTGGCTATTACATCAACTTAGAAGCTTCATCTCTGTTCCACTATGGTGCTTTTAGTGTCTCCACATACCGCAGCACGCGACATAGCTTTGCAGAAGATAAGTACAACCGTTTCAGAGAGAAGAGCGGCCAATGTGACGATCTGGCTTTAAGTCGATTCGATAACAAATGACGAAAACGGAAGGATTTCTCAGGTTTTTACTACATATGAGCTTTTTTCACATTCTCCCGTGCAACTGGGCTGCTAGTCCTCCTTTTATGCAGAATCTTAAAGTCCTAGCTCATGTCCAAGGCACCAAAGCCAGCTAAAAAGTCAATAATCGATACCTAAAACTTGAATTGGACTACATCTTACTGGCTATTACATCAACTTAGAAGCTTCATCTGTGTTCTACTATGGTGCTTTTAGTGTCTCAGCATACCGCAGCACGCGACAAAGCTTTGCAGACGATAAGTACAACCGTTTCAGAGAGAAGAGCGTCCAATGTGACGATCTGTCTTTAACTCGATTCGATAACAAATGACGAAACCGGACGGATTTCTCAGGTTTTTACTACATATGAACACTTTTCGCATTCTCCCGAGCAACGCGGCTGCTAGTCCTCCTTTCATGCAGAATCTTAAGGTCCTAGCTCATGTCCAAGGCACCAAAGCCAGCTAAAAAGTCAATAATCGATACCTATCTTCTTACTGGCTATTACATCAAATTAGAAGCTTCATCTGTGTTCTACTACGGTGCTTTTACTTTCTCCGCATACCGCAGCACTTGACACAGCTTTGCAGACGATAAGTACAACCGTTTCAGAGAGAAGAGCGGCCAATGTGACGATCTGGCTTTAAGTCAATTCGATAACAAATGACGAAAACGGACGGATTTCTCAGGTTTTTACTACATATGAACACTTTTCACATTCTCCTGTGCAACTCGGCTGCTAGTCCTCCTTTCATGCAGAATCTTAAGGTCCTAGCTCATGTCCAAGGCACCAAAGCCAGCTAAAAAGTCAATAATCGATACCTATCTTCTTACTGGCTATTACATCAACTTAGAAGCTTCATCTGTGTTCTACTACGGTGCTTTTAGTTTCTCCGCATACCGCAGCACGCGACACAGCTTTGCAGACGATAAGTACAACCGTTTCAGAGAGAAGAGCGGCCAATGTGACGATCTGGCTTCAAGTCAATTCGATAACAAATGACGAAAACGGACGGATTTCTCAGGTTTTTACTACATATGAACACTTTTCACATTCTCCCGTGCAACTCGGCTGCTAGTCCTCCTTTCATGCAGAATCTTAAGGTCCTAGCTCATGTCCAAGGCACCAAAGCCAGCTAAAAGGTCAACATTCAATACCTAAAACTTGAACTGTACTACTTCTTACTGACTATTACATCAACTTAGAAGCTTGATCTGTGTTCTACTATGGTGCTTTTAGTGTCTCCGCATACCGCAGCACGCGACATAGCTTTGCAGACGATAAATACAACCGTTTCAGAGAGAAGAGCGGCCAATGTGACGATCTGGCTTTAAGTCGATTCGATAACAAATGACGAAAACGGACGGATTTCTCGGGTTTTTACTACATATGAACACTTTTCACATTCTCCCGTGGGACTCGGCTGCTAGTCCTCCTTTCATGCAGAATCTTAAGGTCCTAGCTCATGTCCAAGGCACCAAAGCCAGCTAAAAGTTCAATATTCATTACCTAAAACTTGAATTCTACTACTTCTTACTGGCTATTACATCATCTTAGGAGCTTCATCTGTGTTCTACTATGGTGCATTTAGTGTCTCCGAATACCGTAGTACGCGACGTAGCTTTGCAGACGATAAGTACAAGCGTTTCAGAGAGAAGAGCGGCCAATGTGACGATCTGGCTTTCAGTCGATTCGATAACAAATGACGAAAACGGACGAATATCTCCGGTTTTTACTACATATAAACACATTTCACATTCTCCCGTGCAACTCGGCTGCTACTCCTCCTTTCATGCAGAATCTTAACGTCCTAGCTCATGTACAAGGCACCAAAGCCAGCTAAGAAGTCAATAATCGATACCTAAAACTTGAATTGTACTACTTCTTACTGGCTATTACATCAACTTAGAGTCTTCATCTGTGTTCTACTATGGTGCTTTTAGTGTCTCCGCATAGCGCAGCACGCGACATAGCTTTGCAGACGATAAATACAACCGTTTCAGAGAGAAGAGCGGCCAATGTGACGATCTGGCTTTAAGTCGATTCGATAACAAATGACGAAAACGGACGGATTTCTCAGGTTTTTACTACATATGAACACTTTTCACATTCTCACGTTCAACGCGGCTGCTAGACCTCCTATCATGCAAAATCTTAAGTTCCTAGCTCATGCCCAAGGCACCAAAGAAGGGTAAGAAGTCAACAATCGATACTTAAAACTTGAATTGTACTACTTCTTACTGGCTATTACATCAACTTAGAAGCTTCATCTGTGTTCTACTATGGTGCTTTTAGTGTCTCCGCATGCCGCAGCACTCGACATAGCTTTGCAGACGATAAGTACAACCGTTCAGAGAGAAGAACGGCCAATGTGACGATCTGGCTTTAAGTCGATTCGATAACAAATGTTGAACACGGACGGATTTCTCTGGTTTTTACTACATATGAACACTTTTCACATTCTCCCGTGCAACTCGGCTGCTAGTCCTCCTTTCATGCAGAATCTTAAGGTCCTAGCTCATGTCCAAGGCACCAAAGCCAGCTAAAAAGTCAATAATCGATACCTAAAACTTGAATGGTACTACTTCGTACTGGCTATTACATCAACTTAGAAGCTTCATCTGTGTTCTACTATGGTGCTTTTAGTGTCTCCGCATACCGCAGCACGCGACATAGCTTTGCAGACGATAAGTACAACCGTTTCAGAGAGAAGAGCGGCTAATGTGACGATCTGGCTTTAAGTCGATTCGATAACAAATGACGATAACGAACGGATTTCTCAGGTTTTTACTACATAGGAACACTTTTCACAGTCTCCCGTTCAACTCGGCTGCTAGTCCTCCTTTCATGCAGAATCTTAAGGTCCTAGCTCATGTCCAAGGCACCAAAGCCAGCTAGAAAGTCAATAATCGATACCTACAACTTGAATTGTACTACTTCTTCCTGGCTATTACATCAACTTAGAAGCTTCATCTGTGTTCTACTATGGTGCTTTTACTGTCTCCGCATGCCGCAGCACTCGACATAGCTTTGCAGACGATAAGTACAACCGTTTCAGAGAGAAGAGCGGCCAATGTGACGATCTGGCTTTAAGTCGATTCGATAACAAATGTCGAACACGGACGGATTTCTCTGGTTTTTACTACATATGAACACTTTTCACATTCTCCCGTGCAACTCGGCTGCTAGTCCTCCTTTCATGCAGAATCTTAAGGTCCTAACTCATATCCAAGGCACCAAAGTCAGCTAAAAAGTCAATAATCGATACTTAAAACTTGAATTGTACTACTTCTTACTGACTATTACATCATCTTAGAAGCTTCATCTGTGTTCTACTATGGTGCTTTTAGTGTCTCCGCATACCGCAGCACGCAACATAGCTTTGCAGTCGATAAGTACAACCGTTTCAGAGAGAAGAGCGGCTAATGTGACGATCTGGCTTTAAGTCGATTCGATAACAAATGACGATAACGAACGGATTTCTCAGGTTTTTACTACATATGAACACTTTTTACATTCTCCCGTGCAACTCGGCTGCTAGTCCCCCTTTCATGCAGAATCTTAAGGTCCTAGCTCATGTCCAAGGCACCAAGGGCAGCTAAAAAGTCAATAATCGATACCTAAAACTTGAATTGTACTACTTCTTACTGGCTATTACATCAACTTAGAAGCTTCATCTGTGTTCTACTATGATGCTTTTAGTGTCTCCGCATACCGCAGCACGCGACATAGCTTTGCAGACGATAAGTACAACCGTTTCAGAGAGAAGAGCGGCCAATGTGACGATCTGGCTTTAAGTCGATTCGACAACAAATGACGAAAACGGACCGATTTCTCAGGTTTTTACTACATATGAACACTTTTCACATTCTCACGTGCAACGCGGCTGCTAGACCTCCTATTTTGCAAAATCTTAAGTTCCTAGCTCATGCCCAAGGCACCAAAGAAGGGTAAGAAGTCAACAATCGATACTTAAAACTTGAATTGTACTACTTCTTACTGGCAATTACATCAACTAGGAAGCTTCATCTGTGATTTACTATGGTGCTTTTAGTGTCTTCGCATACAGCAGCACTCGACATGGCTTTGCAGAAGATAAGTACAACCGTTTCAGAGAGAAGAGCGGCCAATGTGACGATCTGGCTTTAAGTCGATTCGATAACAAATGACGAAAACGGACGGATTTCTCAGGTTTTTACTACATATGAACACTTTTCACATTCTCCCTTGCAACTCGGCTGCTAGTCCTCCTTTCATGCACAATCTTAAAGTCCTAGCTCATGTCCAAGGCACCAAAGCCAGCTAAAAAGTGAATAATCGATACCTAAAACTTGAATTGTACTACTTCTTACTGGCTATTACATCAACTTAGAAGCTTCACCTGTGTTCTACTATGGTGCTTTTAGTGTCTCCACATACCGCAGCACGCGACATAGCTTTGCAGAAGATAAGTACAACCGTTTCAGAGAGAAGAGCGGCCAATGTGACGATCTGGCTTTAAGTCGATTCGATAACAAATGACGAAAACGGACGGATTTCTCAGGTTTTTACTACATATGAACACTTTTCAAATTCTCCCGTACAACTCGGCTGCTAGACCTCCTTTCATGCAGAATCTTAAGGTCCTAACTCATATCCAAGGCACCAAAGTCAGCAAAAAAGTCAATAATCGATACTTAAAACTTGAATTGGACTACTTCTTACTGACTATTACATCATCTTAGAAGCTTCATCTGTGTTCTACTATGGTGCTTTTAGTGTCTCCGCATACCGCAGCACGCGACATAGCTTTGCAGTCGATAAGTACAACCGTTTCAGAGAGAAGAGCGGCTAATGTGACGATCTGGCTTTAAGTCGATTCGATAACAAATGACGATAACGAACGGATTTCTCAGGTTTTTACTACATATGAACACTTTTTACATTCTCCCGTGCAACTCGGCTGCTAGTCCTCCTTTCATGCAGAATCTTAAGGTCCTAGCTCATGTCCAAGGCACCAAGGGCAGCTAAAAAGTCAATAATCGATACCTAAAACTTGAATTGTACTACTTCTTACTGGCTATTACATCAACTTAGAAGCTTCATCTGTGTTCTACTATGATGCTTTTAGTGTCTCCGCATACCGCAGCACGCGACATAGCTTTGCAGACGATAAGTACAACCGTTTCAGAGAGAAGAGCGGCCAATGTGACGATTTGGCTTTAAGTCGATTCGACAACAAATGACGAAAACGGACCGATTTCTCAGGTTTTTACTACATATGAAAACTTTTCACATTCTCACGTGCAACGCGGCTGCTAGACCTCCTATTTTGCAAAATCTTAAGTTCCTAGCTCATGCCCAAGGCACCAAAGAAGGGTGGGAAGTCAACAATCGATACTTAAAACTTGAATTGTACTACTTCTTACTGGCTATTACATCAACTTGGAAGCTTCATCTGTGTTTTACTATGGAACTTTTAGTGTCTCCGCAAACCGCAGCACTCGACATAGCTTTGCAGACGATAAGTACAACCGTTTCAGAGAGAAGAGCGGCCAATGTGACGATCTTGCTTTAAGTCGATTCGATAACAAATGTCGAACACGGACGGATTTCTCTGGTTTTTACTACATATGAACACTTTTCACATTCTCCCGTGCAAGTCGGCTGCTAGTCCTCCTTTCATGCAGTATCTTAAGGTCCTAGCTCATGTCCAAGGCACCAAAGCCAGCTAAAAAGTCAGTAATCGATACCTAAAACTTGAATGGTACTACTTCTTACTGGCTATTACATCAACTTAGAAGCTACATCTGTGTTCTACTATGGTGCTTTTAGTGTTTCCGCATACCGCTGCACGCGACATAGCTTTGCAGTCGATAAGTACAACCGTTTCAGAGAGAAGAGTGGCCAATGTGACGATCTGGCTTTACGTCGATTCGATAACAAATGACGAAAACGGACGGATTTCTCAGATTTTTACTACATATGAACACTTTTCACTTTCTCCCTCGCAACTCGGCTGCTATTCCTCCTCTCATGCAAAACCTTAAGGCCCTAGCTCATGTCCAAGGCACCAAAGACAGCTAAAAAGTAAATAATCGATACCTAAAACTTGAATTGTACTACTTCTTACTGGCTATTACATCAACTTAGAAGCTTCATCTGTGTTCTACTATGGTGCTTTTAGTGTCTCCGCATACCGCAGCACGCGACATAGATTTGCAGACGATAAGTACAGCCGTTTCAGAGAGAAGAGCGGCCAATGTGACGATCTGGCTTTAAGTCGATTCGATAACAAATGACGAAAACGGACGGATTTCTCAGGTTTTTACTACATATGAACACATTTCACATTCTCCCATGCAACTCGGCTGTTAATCCTCCTTTCATGCAGAATCTTAAGGTCCTAGCTCATGTCCAAGGCACCAAAGCCAGCTAAAAAGTCAATAATCGATACCTAAAACTTGAATTGTACTACTTATACTGGCTATTACATCAACTGAGAAGCTTCATCTGTGTTCTACTATGGCGCTTTTACTGTCTCCACATACCGCAGCACGTGACATAGCTTTGCAGACGATAAGTACAACCGTTTCAGAGAGAAGAGCGGCCAATGTGACGATCTGGCTTTACGTCGATTCGTTAACAAATGACGAAAACGGACGGATTTCTTAGGTTTTTACTACATATGAACACTTTTCACATTCTCCCGTGCATCTCGGCAGCTAGTCCTCCTTTAATGCAGAATCTTAAGGTCCTAGCTCATGTCCAAGGCACCAAAGCCAGCTAAAAAGTCAATAATCGATAACTAAAACTTGAATTTTACTACTTCTTACTGGGTATTACATCAACTTAGAAGCTTAATCTGTGTTCTACTATGGTGCTTTTAGTGTCTCCACATACCGCAGCACGCGACATAGCTTTGCAGACGATAAGTAGAACCGTTTCAGAGAGAAGAGCGGCCAATGTGACGATCTGGCTTTAAGTCGATTCGATAACAAATGACGAAAACGGAAGGAATTCTCAGGTTTTTTACTACATATGAACATGTTCCACATTCTCCAGTGCAACTCGGCTGCTAGTAATCCTTTCATGCAGAATCTTAAGGTCCTATCTCATGTCCAAGACACCAAAGCCAGCTAAAAAGTCATTAATCAGTACCTAAAACTTGAATTGTACTACTTCTTACTGACTATTACATCAACTTAGAAGCTTCATCTGTGTTCTACTATGGTGCATTTAGTGTCTCTGCATACCGCAGCGCGCGACATAGCTTTGCACAAGATAAGTACAACCGTTTCAGAACGAAAAGCGGCCAATGTGACGATTTGGCTTTAAGTCGATTCGACAACAAATGACGAAAACGGACCGATTTCTCAGGTTTTTACTACATATGAACACTTTTTACATTCTCCCTTGCAACTCGGCTGCTAGTCCTCCTTTCATGCAGAATCGTAAGGTCCTAGCTCATGTCCAAGGCAGCAAAGCCAGCTGAAAAGTCAATAATCGATACCAAAAACTTGAATTGTACTACTTCTTACTGGCTATTACATCATCTCAGAAGCTTCATCTGTGTTCTACTATGGTGCTTTTAGTGTCTCCGCGTCTCGGAGCACGCGACATAGCTTTGAAGTCGATAAGTACAACCGTTTCAGAGTGAAGAGCGGCTAATGTGACGATCTGGCTTTAAGTCGATTCGATAACAATGACGATAACGAACGGATTTCTAAGGTTTTTACTACATATGAACACTTTTCACATTCTCCCGTGCTAGTCGGCTGCTAGTCCTCCGTTCATGCAGAATTTTAAGGTCCTAGCTCATGTCCAAGGCACCAAAGTCAGCTAAAAAGTCAATAATCGATACCTAAGACGTGATTTGTACTACATCTTACTATATATTATTTCAACTTAGAAGCTTCATCTGTGTTCTACTATGGTGCTTTTAGTGTCTCCGCATACCGCAGCACGACACGTAGCTTTGCAGACGATAAGTACCACCGTTTCAAAGAGAAGAGCGGCCAATGTGACGATCTGGCTTTAAGTCGATTCGACAACAAATGACGAAAACGGACGGATTTCTCAGGTTTTTACTACATATGAACACTTTCCACATTCTCACGTGCAACGCGGCTGCTAGACCTCCTATCATGCAAAATCTTAAGTTCCTAGCTCATGCCCAAGGCACCAAAGGAGGGTAAAAAGTCAACAATCGATACTTAAAACTTGAATTGTACTACTTCTTACTGGCTATTACATCAACTTAGAAGCTTCATCTGTGTTCTACTATGGTGCTTTTAGTGTCTCCGCATGCCGCAGCACTCGACATAGCTTTGCAGACGATAAGTACAACCGTTTCAGAGAGAAGAGCGGCTAATGTGACGATCTGGCTTTAAGTCGATTCGATAACAAATGACGATAACGAACGGATTTCTCAGGTTTTTACTACATATGAACACTTTTTACATTCTCCCATGCAACTCGGCTGCTAGTCCTCCTTTCATGCTGAATCTTAAGGTCCTAGCTCATGTCCAAGGCACCAAGGGCAGCTAAAAAGTCAATAATCGATACCTAAAACTTGAATTGTACTACTTCATACTGGCTATTACATCAACTTAGAAGCTTCAGCTGTGTTCTACTATGATGCTTTTACTGTCTCCGCATACCGCAGCACGCGACATAGCTTTGCAGACGATAAGTACAACCGTTTCAGAGAGAAGAGCGGCCAATATGACGATCTGGCTTTAAGTCGATTCGACAACAAATGACGAAAACGGACCGATTTCTCAGGTTTTTACTACATATGAACACTTTTCACATTCTCATGTGCAACGCGGCTGCTAGACCTCCTATTTTGCAAAATCTTAAGTTCCTAGCTCATGCCCAAGGCACCAAAGAAGGGTAAGAAGTCAACAATCGATACTTAAAACTTGAATTGTACTACTTCTTACTGGCTATTACATCAATTTGGAAGCTTCATCTGTGTTTTACTATGGAACTTTTAGTGTCTCCGCAAACCGCAGCACTCGACATAGCATTGCAGACGATAAGTACAACCGTTTCAGAGAGAAGAGCGGCCAATGTGACGATCTGGCCTTAAGTCGATTCGATAACAAATGTCGAACACGGACGGATTTCTCTGGTTTTTACTACATATGAACACTTTTCACATTCTCCCGTGCAACTCGGCTGCTAGTCCTCCTTTCATGCAGAATCTTAAGGTCCTAGCTCATGTCCAAGGCACCAAAGCCAGCTAAAAAGTCAATAATCGATACCTAAAACTTGAATGGTACTACTTCTTACTGGCTATTACATCAACTTAGAAGCTACATCTGTGTTCTACTGTGGTGCTTTTAGTGTTTCCGCATACCGCTGCACGCGACATAGGTTTGCAGTCGATAAGTACAACCGTTTCAGAGAGAATTGCGGCTAATGTGACGATCTGGCTTTAAGTCGATTCGATAACAAATGACGAAAACGGACGGATTTCTCTGGTTGTTGCTACATATGAACACTTTTCACATTCTCCCGTACAACTCGGCTGCTAGACCTCCGGTCATGCAGAATCTTAAGGTCCTAACTCATGTCCAAGGCACCAAAGTCAGCTAAAAAGTCAATAATCGATACTTAAAACTTGAATTGTACTACTTCTTACTGACTATTACATCATCTTAGAAGCTTCATCTGTGTTCTACTATGGTGCTTTTAGTGTCTCCGCATACCGCAGCACGCGACATAGCTTTGCAGTCGATAAGTACAACCGTTTCAGAGAGAAGAGCGGCTAATGTGACGATCTTGCTTTAAGTCGATTCGATAACAAATGACGATAACGGACGGATTTCTCAGGTTTTTACTACATATGAACACTTTTCACATTCTCACGTGCAACGCGGCTGCTAGACCTCCTATTTTGCAGAATCTTAAGGTCCTAGCTCATGTCCAAGGCACCAAAGCCAGCTAGAAAGTCAATAATCGATACCTACAACTTGAATTGTACTACTTCTTACTGGCTATTACATCAACATAGAAGCTTCATCTGTGTTCTACTATGGTGCTTTTAGTGTCTCCGCATACCGCAGCACGACACGTAGCTTTGCAGACGATAAGTACCACCGTTTCAAAGAGAAGAGCGGCCAATGTGACGATCTGGCTTTAAGTCGATTCGACAACAAATGACGAAAACGGACGGATTTCTCAGGTTTTTACTACATATGAACACTTTTCACATTCTCACGTGCAACGCGGCTGCTAGACCTCCTATCATGCAAAATCTTAAGTTCCTAGCTCATGCCCAAGGCACCAAAGAAGGGTAAAAAGTCAACAATCGATACTTAAAACTTGAATTGTACTACTTCTTACTGGCTATTACATCAACTTAGAAGCTTCATCTGTGTTCTACTATGGTGCTTTTAGTGTCTCCGCATGCCGCAGCACTCGACATAGCTTTGCAGACGATAAGTACAACCGTTTCAGAGAGAAGAGCGGCCAATGTGACGATCTGGCTTTAAGTCGATTCGATAACAAATGTCGAACACGGACGGATTTCTCTGGTTTTTACTACATATGAACACTTTTCACATTCTCCCGTGCAACTCGGCTGCTAGTCCACCTTTCATGCAGAATCTTAAGGTCCTAGCTCATGTCCAAGGCACCAAAGCCAGCTAAAAAGTCAATAATCGATACCTAAAACTTGAATGGTACTACTTCTTACTGGCTATTACATCAACTTAGAAGCTTCATCTGTGTTCTACTATGGTGCTTTTAGTGTCTCCGCATACCGCAGCACGCGACATAGCTTTGCAGTCGATAAGTACAACCGTTTCAGAGAGAATTGCGGCTAATGTGACGATCTGGCTTTAAGTCGATTCGATAACAAATGACGATAACGAACGGATTTCTCAGGTTTTTGCTACATATGAACACTTTTTACATTCTCCCGTGCAACTCGGCTGCTAGTCCTCCTTTCATGCAGAATCTTAAGGTCCTAGCTCATGTCCAAGGCACCAAGGGCAGCTAAAAAGTCAATAATCGATACCTAAAACTTGAATTGTACTACCTCTTACTGGCTATTACATCAACTTAGAAGCTTCATCTGTGTTCTACTATGATGCTTTTAGTGTCTCCGCATACCGCAGCACGCGAAATAGCTTTGCAGACCATAAGTACAACCGTTTCAGAGAGAAGAGCGGCCAATGTGACGATCTGGCTTTAAGTCGATTCGATAACAAATGTCGAACACGGACGGATTTCTCTGGTTTTTACTACATATGAACACTTTTCACATTCTCCCGTGCAACTCGGCTGCTAGTCCTCCTTTCCTGCAGAATCTTAAGATCCTAGCTCATGTCCAAGGCACCAAAGCCAGCTAAAAAGTCAATAATCGATACCTAAAACTTGAATGGTACTACTTCTTACTGGCTATTACATCAACTTAGAAGCTACATCTGTGTTCTACTATGGTGCTTTTAGTGTTTCCGCATACCGCTGCACGCGACATAGCTTTGCAGTCGATAAGTACAACCGTTTCAGAGAGAATTGCGGCTAATGTGACGATCTGGCTTTAAGTCGATTCGATAACAAATGACGAAAACGGACGGATTTCTCAGGTTTTTACTACATATGAACACTTTTCACATTCTCCCGTACAACTCGGCTGCTAGACCTCCGGTCATGCAGAATCTTAAGGTCCTAACTCATGTCCAAGGCACCAAAGTCAGCTAAAAAGTCAATAATCGATACTTAAAACTTGAATTGTACTATTTCTTACTGACTATTACATCATCTTAGAAGCTTCATCTGTGTTCTACTATGGTGCTTTTAGTGTCTCCGCATACCGCAGCACGCGACATAGCTTTGCAGTCGATAAGTACAACCGTTTCAGAGAGAAGAGCGGCTAATGTGACGATCTTGCTTTAAGTCGATTCGATAACAAATGACGATAACGGACGGATTTCTCAGGTTTTTACTACATATGAACACTTTTTACATTCTCCCGTGCAACTCGGCTGCTAGTCCTCCTTTCATGCAGAATCTTAAGGTCCTAGCTCATGTCCAAGGAACCAAGGGCAGCTAAAAAGTCAATAATCGATACCTAAAACTTGAATTGTACTACTTCTTACTGGCTATTACATCAATTAGAAGCTTCATCTGTGTTCTACTATGATGCTTTTAGTGTCTCCGTATACCGCAGCACGCGACATAGCTTTGCAGACGATAAGTACAACCGTTTCAGAGAGAAGAGCGGCCAATGTGACGATCTGGCTTTAAGTCGATTCGATAACAAATGACGAAAACGGACGGATTTCTCAGGTTTTTACTACATATGAACACTTTTCACATTCTCCCTTGCAACTCGGCTGCTAGTCCTCCTTTCATGCACAATCTTAAAGTCCTAGCTCATGTCCAAGGCACCAAAGCCAGCTAAAAAGTGAATAATCGATACCTAAAACTTGAATTGTACTACTTCTTACTGGCTATTACATCAACTTAGAAGCTTCACCTGTGTTCTACTATGGTGCTTTTAGTGTCTCCGCATACCGCAGCACGCGACATAGCTTTGCAGTCGATAAGTACAACCGTTTCAGAGAGAAGAGCGGCTAATGTGACGATCTGGCTTTAAGTCGATTCGATAACAAATGACGATAACGAACGGATTTCTCAGGTTTTTACTACATATGAACACTTTTTACATTCTCCCGTGCAACTCGGCTGCTAGTCCTCCTTTCATGCAGAATCTTAAGGTCCTAGCTCATGTCCAAGGCACCAAGGGCAGCTAAAAAGTCAATAATCGATACCTAAAACTTGAATTGTACTACTTCTTACTGGCTATTACATCAACTTAGAAGCTTCATCTGTGTTCTACTATGATGCTTTTAGTGTCTCCGATAACCGCAGCACGCGACATAGCTTTGCAGACGATAAGTACAACCGTTTCAGAGAGAAGAGCGGCCAATGTGACGATCTGGCTTTAAGTCGATTCGACAACAAATGACGCAAACGGACCGATTTCTCAGGTTTTTACTACATATGAACACTTTTCACATTCTCACGTGCAACGCGGCTGCTAGACCTCCTATTTTGCAAAATCTTAAGTTCCTAGCTCATGCCCAAGGCACCAATGAAGGGTAAGAAGTCAACAATCGATACTTAAAACTTGAATTGTACTACTTCTTACTGGCTATTACATCAACTTGGAAGCTTCATCTGTGTTTTACTATGGTGGTTTTAGTGTCTCCGCAAACCGCAGCACTCGACATAGCTTTGCAGACGATAAATACAACCGTTTCAGAGAGAAGAGCGGCCAATGTGACGATCTGGCTTTAAGTCGATTCGATAACAAATGTCGAACACGGACGGATTTCTCTGGTTTTTACTACATATGAACACTTTTCACATTCTCCCGTGCAACTCGGCTGCTAGTCCTCCTTTCATGCAGAATCTTAAGGTCCTAGCTCATGTCCAAGGCACCAAAGCCAGCTAAAAAGTCCTTAATCGATACCTAAAACTTGAATGGTACTACTTCTTACTGGCTATTACATCAACTTAGAAGCTACATCTGTGTTCTACTATGGTGCTTTTAGTGTTTCCGCATACCGCTGCACGCTACATAGCTTTGCAGTCGATAAGTACAACCGTTTCAGAGAGAATTGCGGCTAATGTGACGACCTTTCTTTAAGTCGATTCGATAACAAATGACGAAAACGGACGGATTTCTCTGGTTTTTACTACATATGAACACTTTTCACATTCTCCCGTACAACTCGGCTGCTAGACCTCTGGTCATGCAGAATCTTAAGGTCCTAACACATGTCCAAGTCACCAAAGTCAGCTAAAAAGTCAATAATCGATACTTAAAACTTGAATTGTAATACTTCTTACTGACTATTACATCATCTTAGAAGCTTCATCTGTGTTCTACTATGGTGCTTTTAGTGTCTCCGCATACCGCAGCACGCGACATAGCTTTGCAGTCGATAAGTACAACCGTTTCAGAGAGAAGAGCGACTAATGTGACGATCTTGCTTTAAGTCGATTCGATAACAAATGACTATAACGGACGGATTTCTCAGGTTTTTACTACATATGAACACTTTTTACATTCTCCCGTGCAACTCGGCTGCTAGTCCTCCTTTCATGCAGAATCTTAAGGTCCTAGCTCATGTCCAAGAAACCAAGGGCAGCTAAAAAGTCAATAATCGATACCTAAAACTTGAATTGTACTACTTCTTACTGGCTATTACATCAATTAGAAGCTTCATCTGTGTTCTACTGTGATGCTTTTAGTGTCTCCGTATACCGCAGCACGCGACATAGCTTTGCAGACGATAAGTACAACCGTTTCAGAGAGAAGAGCGGCCAATGTCACGATCTGGCTTTAAGTCGATTCGATAACAAATGACGAAAACGGACGGATTTCTCAGGTTTTTACTACATATGAACACTTTTCACATTCTCCCTTGCAACTCGGCTGCTAGTCCTCCTTTCATGCACAATCTTAAAGTCCTAGCTCATGTCCAAGGCACCAAAGCCAGCTAAAAAGTGAATAATCGATACCTAAAACTTGAATTGTACTACTTCTTACTGGCTATTACATCAACTTAGAAGCTTCACCTGTGTTCTACTATGGTGCTTTTAGTGTCTCCACATACCGCAGCACGCGACATAGCTTTGCAGAAGAAAAGTACAACCGTTTCAGAGAGAAGAGCGGCCAATGTGACGATTTGGCTTTAAGTCGATTCGATAACAAATGACGAAAACGGACGGATTTCTCAGGTTTTTACTACATATGAACACTTTTCACATTCTCCCGTACAACTCGGCTGCTAGACCTCCTTTCATGCAGAATCTTAAGGTCCTAACTCATGTCCAAGGCACCAAAGACAGCTAAAAAGTCAATAATCGATACTTAAAACTTGAATTGTACTACATCTTACTGACTATTACATCATCTTAGAAGCTTCATCTGTGTTCTACTATGGTGCTTTTAGTGTCTCCACATATCGCAGCACGCGACATAGCTTTGCAGTCGATAAGTACAACCGTTTCAGAGAGAAGAGCGGCTAATGTGACGATCTGGCTTTAAGGCGATTCGATAACAAATGACGATAACGAACGGATTTCTCAGGTTTTTACTACATATGAACACTTTTTACATTCTCCCCTGCAACTCGGCTGCTAGTCCTCCTTTCATGCAGAATATTAAGGTCCTAGCTCATGTCCAAGGCACCAAAGCCAGCTAAAAAGTCAATAATCGATAACTAAAACTTGAATTGTACTACTTCTTACTGGCTATTACATCAACTTAGAAGCTTCATCTGTGTTCTACTATGATGCTTTTAGTGTCTCCGCATACCGCAGCACGCGACATAGCTTTGCAGACGATAAGTACAACCGTTTCACAGAGAAGAGCGGCCAATGTGACGATCTGGCTTTAAGTCGATTCGATAACAAATGACGAAAACGGACGGATTTCTCAGGTTTTTACTACATATGAACACTTTTCACATTCTCCCTTGCAACTCGGCTGCTAGTCCTCCTTTCATGCACAATCTTAAAGTCCTAGCTCATGTCCAAGGCACCAAAGCCAGCTAAAAAGTGAATAATCGATACCTAAAACTTGAATTGTACTACTTCTTACTGGCTATTACATCAACTTAGAAGCTTCATCTGTGTTCTACTATGGTGCTTTTAGTGTCTCCACATATCGCAGCACGCGACATAGCTTTGCAGAAGATAAGTACAACAGTTTCAGAGAGAAGAGCGGCCAATGTGACGATCTGGCTTTAAGTCGATTCGATAACAAATGACGAAAACGGACGGATTTCTCAGCTTTTTACTACATATGAACACTTTTTCACATTCTCCCATACAACTCGGCTGCTAGACCTCCTTTCATGCAGAATCTTAAGGTCCTAACTCATGTCCAAGGCACCAAAGACAGCTAAAAAGTCAATAATCGATACCTAAAACTTGAATTGTACTACATCTTACTGACTATTACATCATCTTAGAAGCTTCATCTGTGTTCTACTATGGTGCTTTTAGTGTCTCCGCATATCGCAGCACGCGACATAGCTTTGCAGTCGATAAGTACAACCGTTTCAGAGAGAAGAGCGGCTAATGTGACGATCTGGCTTTAAGGCGATTCGATAACAAATGACGATACCAAACGGATTTCTCAGGTTTTTACTACATATGAACACTTTTTACATTCTCCCCTGCAACTCGGCTGCTAGTCCTCCGTTCATGCAGAATTTTAAGGTCCTAGCTCATGTCCAAGGCACCAAAGAATGGTAAAAAGTCAATAATCGATACCTAAGACTTGAATTGTACTACATCTTTCTGGATATTACTTCAACTTAGAAGCTTCATCTGTGTTCTACTATGGTGATTTTAGTGTCTCCACATACCGCAGCACGCGACATAGCTTTGCAGACGATAAGTACAACCGTTTCAGAGAGAAGAGCGGCCAATGTGACGATCTGGCTTTCAGTCGATTCGATAACAAATGACGATAACGGACGGATTTCTCAGGTTTTTACTACATATGAACACTTTTCACTTTCTCCCTCGCAACTCGGCTGCTAGTCCTCCTTTCATGCAGAATCTTAAGGCCCTAGCTCATGTCCAAGACAAAAAAGCCAGCTAAAAAGTCAATAATCGATACCTAAAACTTGAATTGTACTACTTCTTACTGGCTATTACATCAACTTAGAAGCTTCATCTGTGTTCAACTATGGTGCTTTTAGTGTCTCCGCATACCGCAGCACGCGACATAGCTTTGCAGACGATAAGTACAACCGTTTCAGAGAGAAGAGCGGCCAATGTGACGATCTGGCTTTAAGTCAATTCGATAACAAATGACGAAAACGTAAGGATTTCTCAGGTTTTTACTACATATGAACATTTTCCACATTCTCCAGTGCAACTCGGCTGCTAGTCCTCCTTTCATGCAGAATCTTAAGGTCCTAGCTCATGTTCAAGTCACCAAAGCAAGCTAAGAATTTAATAATCGATACCTATAACATGAATTGTACTACTTCTTACTGGGTATTACATCAGCTTAGAAGCTTCATCTGTGTTCTACTATGGTGCTTTTAGTGTCTCCGCATACCGCAGCACGCGACATAGCTTTGCAGTCGATAAGTCCAACCGTTTCAGAGAGAAGAGCGGCCAATGTGACGATCTGGCTTTAAGTCGATTCGATAACAAATGACGATAACGAACGGATTTCTCAGGTTTTTACTACATATGAACACTTTTTACATTCTCCCCTGCAACTCGGCTGCTAGTCCTCCTTTCATGCAGAATCTTAAGGTCCTAGCTCATGTCCAAGGCACCAAGGGCAGCTAAAAATTCAATAATCGATACCTAAAACTTGAATTGTACTACTTCTTACTGGCTATTACATCATCTTAGAAGCTTCATCTGTGTTCTACTATGGTGCTTTTAGTGTCTCCGCATATCGCAGCACGCGACATAGCTTTGCAGTCGATAAGTACAACCGTTTCAGAGAGAAGAGCGGCAAATGTGACGATCTGGCTTTAAGTCGATTCGATAACAAATGACGATAACGAACGGATTTTTCAGGTTTTTACTACATAGGAACACTTTTCACATTCTCCCGGTCAACTCGGCTGCTAGTCCTCCTTTCATGCAGAATCTTAAGGTCCTAGCTCATGTCCAAGGCACCAAAGCCAGCTAAAAAGTGAATAATCGATACCTAAAACTTGAATGGTACTACTTCTTACTGGCTATTACATCAACTTAGAAGCTTCATCTGTGTTCCACTATGGTGCTTTTAGTGTCTCCACATACCGCAGCACGCGACATAGCTTTGCAGAAGATAAGTACAAATGTTTCAGAGAGAAGAGCGGCCAATGTGACGATCTGGCTTTAAGTCGATTCGATAACAAATGACGAAAACGGACGGATTTCTCAGGTTTTTACTACATATGAACACTTTTCACATTCTCCCGTACAACTCGGCTTCTAGACCTCCTTTCATGCAGAATCGTAAGGTACTAACTCATGTCCAAGGCACCAAAGCCAGCTAAAAAGTCAATAATCGATACCTAAAACTGGAATGTACTACTTCTTAATGACTTTTACATCAACTTAGAAGCTTCATCTGCGTTGTACTATTGTGCTTTTAGTGTCTCCGCATATCGCAGCACGCGACATAGCTTTGCAGTCGATAAGTACAACCGTTTCAGGGAGAAGAGCGGCTAATGTGACGATCTGGCTTTAAGTCGATTCGATAACAAATGACGATAACGAACGGATTTTTCAGGTTTTTACTACATAGGAACACTTTTCACATTCTCCCGGTCAACTCGGCTGCTAGTCCTCCTTTCATGCAGAATCTTAAGGTCCTAGCTCATGTCCAAGGCACCAAAGCCAGCTAGAAAGTCAATAATCGATACCTAAAACTTGAATTGTACTACTTCTTACTGGCTATTACATCAACTTAGAAGCTTCATCAGTGTTCTACTATGGTGCTTTTAGTGTCTCCGCATACCGCAGCACGACACGTAGCTTTGCAGACGATAAGTACCACCGTTTCAAAGAGAAGAGCGGCCAATGTGACGATCTGGCTTTAAGTCGATTCGATAACAAATGATGAAAACGTAAGGATTTCTCAGGTTTTTACTACATATGAACACTTTTCACATTCTCACGTGCAACGCGGCTGCTAGACCTCCTATCATGCAAAATCTTAAGTTCCTAGCTCATGCCCAAGGCACCAAAGAAGGGTAAGAAGTCAACAATCGATACTTAAAACTTGAATTGTACTACTTCTTACTGGCTATTACATCAACTTAGAAGCTTCATCTGTGTTCTACTATGGTGCTTTTAGTGTCTCCGCATGCCGCAGCACTCGACATAGCTTTGCAGACGATAAGTACAGCCGTTTCAGAGAGAAGAGCGGCCAATGTGACGATCAGGCTTTAAGTCGATTCGATAACAAATGTCGAACACGGACGGATTTCTCTGGTTTTTACTACATATGAACACTTTTCACATTCTCCTGTGCAACTCGGCTACTAGTCCTCCTTTCATGCAGAATCTTAAGGTCCTAGCTCATGTCCAAGGCACCAAAGCCAGCTAAAAAGTCAATAATCGATACCTAAAACTTGAATGGTACTACTTCTTACTGGCTATTACATCAACTTAGAAGCTTCATCTGTGTTATACTATGGTGCTTTTAGTGTCTCCACATACCGCAGCACGCGACATAGCTTTGCAGACGATAAGTACAACCGTTTCAGAGAGAAGAGCGGCCAATGTGACGATCTGGCTTTAAGTCGATTCGATAACAAATGACGAAAACGGACGGATTTCTCAGGTTTTTACTACATATGAACACTTTTTACATTCTCCCCTGCAACTCGGCTGCTAGTCCTCCTTTCATGCAGAATCTTAAGGTCCTAGCTCATGTCCAAGGCACCAAGGGCAGCTAAAAATTCAATAATCGATACCTAAAACTTGAATTGTACTACTTCTTACTGGCTATTACATCATCTTAGAAGCTTCATCTGTGTTCTACTATGGTGCTTTTAGTGTCTCCGCATACCGCAGCACGCGACATAGCTTTGCAGTCGATAAGTACAACCGTTTCAGAGAGAAGAGCGGCTAATGTGACGATCTGGCTTTAAGTCGATTCGATAACAAATGACGATAACGAACAGATTTCTCAGGTTTTTACTACATATGAACACTTTTTACATTCTCCCGTGCAACTCGGCTGCTAGTCCTCCTTTCATGCAGAATCTTAAGGTCCTAGCTCATGTCCAAGGCACCAAGGGCAGCTAAAAAGTCAATAATCGATACCTAAAACGTGAATTGTACTACTTCTTACTGGCTATTACATCAACTTAGAAGCTTCATCTGTGTTCTACTATGATGCTTTTAGTGTCTCCGCATACCGCAGCACGCGACATAGCTTTGCAGACGATAAGTACAACCGTTTCAGAGAGAAGAGCGGCCAATGTGACGATCTGGCTTTACGTCGATTCGACAACAAATGACGAAAACGGACCGATTTCTCAGGTTTTTACTACATATGAACGCTTTTCACATTCTCACGTGCAACGCGGCTGCTAGACCTACTATTTTGCAAAATCTTAAGTTCCTAGCTCATGCCCAAGGCACCAAAGAAGGGTAAGAAGTCAACAATCGATACTTAAAACTTGAATTGTACTACTTCTTACTGGCTATTACATCAACTTGGATGCTTCATCTGTGTTTTACTATGGTGCTATTAGTGTCTCCGCAAACCGCAGCACTCGACATAGCTTTGCAGACGATAAGTACAACCGTTTCAGAGAGAAGAGCGGCCAATGTGACGATCTGGCTTTAAGTCGATTCGATAAGAAATGTCGAACACGGACGGATTTCTCTGGTTTTTACTACATATGAACACTTTTCACATTCTCCCGTGCAACTCGGCTGATAGTCCTCCTTTCATGCAGAATCTTAAGGTCCTAGCTCATGTCCAAGGCACCAAAGCCAGCTAAAAAGTCAATAATCGATACCTAAAACTTGAATGGTACTACTTCTTACTGGCTATTACATCAACTTAGAAGCTACATCTGTGTTCTACTATGGTGCTTTTAGTGTTTCCGCATACCGCTGCACGCGACATAGCTTTGCAGACGATAAGTACAACCGTTTCAGAGAGAAGAGCGGCCAATGTGACGATCTGGCTTTAAGTCAATTCGATAACAAATGACGAAAACGTAAGGATTTCTCAGGTTTTTACTACATATGAACATTTTCCACATTCTCCAGTGCAACTCGGCTGCTAGTCCTCCTTTCATGCAGAATCTTAAGGTCCTAGCTCATGTTCAAGTCACCAAAGCAAGCTAAGAATTTAATAATCGATACCTATAACATGAATTGTACTACTTCTTACTGGGTATTACATCAGCTTAGAAGCTTCATCTGTGTTCTACTATGTTGCTTTTAGTGTCTCCGCATACCGCAGCACGCGACATAGCTTTGCAGTCGATAAGTACAACCGTTTCAGAGAGAAGAGCGGCCAATGTGACGATATGGCTTTAAGTCGATTCGATAACAAATGACGATAACGAACGGATTTCTCAGGTTTTTACTACATATGAACACTTTTTACATTCTCCCCTGCAACTCGGCTGCTAGTCCTCCTTTCATGCAGAATCTTAAGGTCCTAGCTCATGTCCAAGGCACCAAGGGCAGCTAAAAATTCAATAATCGATACCTAAAACTTGAATTGTACTACCCCTTCTTACTGGCTATTACATCATCTTAGAAGCTTCATCTGTGTTCTACTATGGTGCTTTTAGTGTCTCCGCATACCGCAGCACGCGACATAGCTTTGCAGTCGATAAGTACAACCGTTTCAGAGAGAAGAGCGGCTAATGTGACGATCTGGCTTTAAGTCGATTCGATAACAAATGACGATAACGAACAGATTTCTCAGGTTTTTACTACATATGAACACTTTTTACATTCTCCCGTGCAACTCGGCTGCTAGTCCTCCTTTCATGCAGAATCTTAAGGTCCTAGCTCATGTCCAAGGAACCAAGGGCAGCTAAAAAGTCAATAATCGATACCTAAAACGTGAATTGTACTACTTCTTACTGGCTATTACATCAACTTAGAAGCTTCATCTGTGTTCTACTATGATGCTTTTAGTGTCTCCGCATACCGCAGCACGCGACATAGCTTTGCAGACGATAAGTACAGCCGTTTCAGAGAGAAGAGCGGCCAATGTGACGATCTGGCTTTACGTCGATTCGACAACAAATGACGAAAACGGACCGATTTCTCAGGTTTTTACTACATATGAACACTTTTCACATTCTCACGTGCAACGCGGCTGCTAGACCTACTATTTTGCAAAATCTTAAGTTCCTAGCTCATGCCCAAGGCACCAAAGAAGGGTAAGAAGTCAACAATCGATACTTAAAACTTGAATTGTACTACTTCTTACTGGCTATTACATCAACTTGGATGCTTCATCTGTGTTTTACTATGGTGCTATTAGTGTCTCCGCAAACCGCAGCACTCGACATAGCTTTGCAGACGATAAGTACAACCGTTTCAGAGAGAAGAGCGGCCAATGTGACGATCTGGCTTTAAGTCGATTCGATAACAAATGTCGAACACGGACGGATTTCTCTGGTTTTTACTACATATGAACACTTTTCACATTCTCCCGTGCAACTCGGCTGATAGTCCTCCTTTCATGCAGAATCTTAAGGTCCTAGCTCATGTCCAAGGCACCAAAGCCAGCTAAAAAGTCAATAATCGATACCTTAAACTTGAATGGTACTACTTCTTACTGGCTATTACATCAACTTAGAAGCTACATCTGTGTTCTACTATGGTGCTTTTAGTGTTTCCGCATACCGCTGCACGCGACATAGCTTTGCAGACGATAAGTACAACCGTTTCAGAGAGAAGAGCGGCCAATGTGACGATCTGGCTTTAAGTCAATTCGATAACAAATGACGAAAACGTAAGGATTTCTCAGGTTTTTACTACATATGAACATTTTCCACATTCTCCAGTGCAACTCGGCTGCTAGTCCTCCTTTCATGCAGAATCTTTAGGTCCTAGCTCATGTTCAAGTCACCAAAGCAAGCTAAGAATTTAATAATCGATACCTATAACATGAATTGTACTACTTCTTACTGGGTATTACATCAGCTTAGAAGCTTCATCTGTGTTCTACTATGGTGCTTTTAGTGTCTCCGCATACCGCAGCACGCGACATAGCTTTGCAGTCGATAAGTACAACCGTTTCAGAGAGAAGAGCGGCCAATGTGACGATCTGGCTTTAAGTCGATTCGATAACAAATGACGATAACGAACGGATTTCTCAGGTTTTTACTACATATGAACACTTTTTACATTCTCCCCTGCAACTCGGCTGCTAGTCCTCCTTTCATGCAGAATCTTAAGGTCCTAGCTCATGTCCAAGGCACCAAGGGCAGCTAAAAATTCAATAATCGATACCTAAAACTTGAATTGTACTACTTCTTACTGGCTATTACATCATCTTAGAAGCTTCATCTGTGTTCTACTATGGTGCTTTTAGTGTCTCCGCATATCGCAGCACGCGACATAGCTTTGCAGTCGATAAGTACAACCGTTTCAGAGAGAAGAGCGGCAAATGTGACGATCTGGCTTTAAGGCGATTCGATAACAAATGACGATAACGAACGGATTTCTCAGGTTTTTAATACATATGAACACTTTTTACATTCTCCCCTGCAACTCGGCTGCTAGTCCTCCGTTCATGCAGAATCTTAAGGTCCTAGCTCATGTCCAAGGCACCAGAGAATGTTAAAAAGTCAATAATCGATACCTAAGACTTGAATTGTACTACATCTTTCTGGATATTACTTCAACTTAGAAGCTTCATCTGTGTTCTACTATGATGATTTTAGTGTCTCCGCATACCGCAGCACGCGACATAGCTTTGCAGACGATAAGTACAACCGTTTCAGAGAGAAGAGCGACCAATGTGACGATCTGGCTTTCAGTCGATTCGATAACAAATGACGATAACGGACGGATTTCTCAGGTTTTTACTACATATGAACACTTTTCACTTTCTCCCTCGCAACTTGGCTGCTAGTCCTCCTTTCATGCAGAATCTTAAGGTCCTAGCTCGTGTCCAAGGCACCGAAGCCAGCTAAAAAGTCAATAATCGATACCTAAAACTGGAATTGTACTACTTCTTAATGACTTTTACATCAACTTAGAAGCTTCATCTGCGTTGTACTATGGTGCTTTTAGTGTCTCCGCATATCGCAGCACGCGACATAGCTTTGCAGTCGATAAGTACAACCGTTTCAGGGAGAAGAGCGGCTAATGTGACGATCTGGCTTTAAGTCGATTCGATAACAAATGACGATAACGAACGGATTTTTCAGGTTTTTACTACATAGGAACACTTTTCACATTCTCCCGGTCAACTCGGCTGCTAGTCCTCCTTTCATGCAGAATCTTAAGGTCCTAGCTCATGTCCAAGGCACCAAAGCCAGCTAAAAAGTGAATAATCGATACCTAAAACTTGAATGGTACTACTTCTTACTGGCTATTACATCAACTTAGAAGCTTCATCTGTGTTCCACTATGGTGCTTTTAGTGTCTCCACATACCGCAGCACGCGACATAGCTTTGCAGAAGATAAGTACAAATGTTTCAGAGAGAAGAGCGGCCAATGTGACGATCTGGCTTTAAGTCGATTCGATAACAAATGACGAAAACGGACGGATTTCTCAGGTTTTTACTACATATGAACACTTTTCACATTCTCCCGTACAACTCGGCTTCTAGACCTCCTTTCATGCAGAATCTTAAGGTACTAACTCATGTCCAAGGCACCAAAGCCAGCTAAAAAGTCAATAATCGATACCTAAAACTGGAATTGTACTACTTCTTAATGACTTTTACATCAACTTAGAAGCTTCATCTGCGTTGTACTATTGTGCTTTTAGTGTCTCCGCATATCGCAGCACGCGACATAGCTTTGCAGTCGATAAGTACAACCGTTTCAGGGAGAAGAGCGGCTAATGTGACGATCTGGCTTTAAGTCGATTCGATAACAAATGACGATAACGAACGGATTTTTCAGGTTTTTACTACATAGGAACACTTTTCACATTCTCCCGGTCAACTCGGCTGCTAGTCCTCCTTTAATGCAGAATCTTAAGGTCCTACCTCATGTCCAAGGCACCAAAGCCAGCTAGAAAGTCAATAATCGATACCTAAAACTTGAATTGTACTACTTCTTACTGGCTATTACATCAACTTAGAAGCTTCATCAGTGTTCTACTATGGTGCTTTTAGTGTCTCCGCATACCGCAGCACGACACGTAGCTTTGCAGACGATAAGTACCACCGTTTCAAAGAGAAGAGCGGCCAATGTGACGATCTGGCTTTAAGTCGCTTCGATAACAAATGACGAAAACGGACGGATTTCTCAGGTTTTTACTACATATGAACACTTTTCACATTCTCACGTGCAACGCGGCTGCTAGACCTCCTATCATGCAAAATCTTAAGTTCCTAGCTCATGCCCAAGGCACCAAAGAAGGGTAAGAAGTCAACAATCGATACTTAAAACTTGAATTGTACTACTTCTTACTGGCTATTACATCAACTTAGAAGCTTCATCTGTGTTCTACTATGGTGCTTTTAGTGTCTCCGCATGCCGCAGCACTCGACATAGCTTTGCAGACGATAAGTACAGCCGTTTCAGAGAGAAGAGCGGCCAATGTGACGATCAGGCTTTAAGTCGATTCGATAACAAATGTCGAACACGGACGGATTTCTCTGGTTTTTACTACATATGAACACTTTTCGCATTCTCCCGTGCAACTCGGCTGCTAGTCCTCCTTTCATGCAGAAACTTAAGGTCCTAGCTCATGTCCAAGGCACCAAAGCCAGCTAAAAAGTGAATAATCGATACCTAATACTTGAATGGTACTACTTCTTACTGGCTATTACATCAACTTAGAAGCTTCATCTGTGTTATACTATGGTGCTTTTAGTGTCTCCACATACCGCAGCACGCGACATAGCTTTGCAGACGATAAGTACAACCGTTTCAGAGAGAAAAGCGGCCAATGTGACGATCTGGCTTTAAGTCGATTCGATAACAAATGACGAAAACGGACGGATTTCTCAGGTTTTTACTACATATGAACACTTTTCACATTCTCCCGTACAACTCGGCTGCTAGACCTCCTTTCATGCAGAATCTTAAGGTCCTAACTCATGTCCAAGGCACCAAAGACAGCTAAAAAGTCAATAATCGATACCTAAAACTTGAATTGTACTACATCTTACTGACTATTACATCATCTTAGAAGCTTCATCTGTGTTCTACTATGGTGCTTTTAGTGTCTCCTTATATCGCAGCACGCGACATAGCTTTGCAGTCGATAAGTACAACCGTTTCAGAGAGAAGAGCGGCTAATGTGACGATCTGGCTTTAAGGCGATTCGATAACAAATGACGATAACGAACGGATTTCTCAGGTTTTTACTACATATGAACACTTTTTACATTCTCCCCTGCAACTCGGCTACTAGTCCTCCTTTCATGCAGAATCTTAAGGTCCTAGCTCATGTCCAAGACACCAAACCCACCTAAAAAGTCAATAATCGATACCTAAAACTTGAATTGTACTACTTCTTACTGCCTATTACATCAACTTAGAAGCTTCATCTGTGTTCTACTATGATGCTTTTAGTGTCTCCGCATACCGCAGCACGCGACATAGCTTTGCAGACGATAACTACAACCGTTTCACAGAGAAGAGCGGCCAATGTGACGATCTGGCTTTAAGTCGATTCGATAAAAAATGACGAAAACCGACTGATTTCTCAGGTTTTTACTACATATGAACACTTTTCACATTCTCCCGTGCAACTCGGCTGCTAGTCCTCCTTTCATGCACAATCTTAAAGTCCTAGCTCATGTCCAAGGCACCAAAGCCAGCTAAAAAGTGAATAATCGATACCTAAAACTTGAATTGTACTACTTCATACTGGCTATTACATCAACTTAGAAGCTTCATCTGTGTTCTACTATGGTGCTTTTAGTGTCTCGACATACCGCAGCACGCGACATAGCTTTGCAGAAGATAAGTTCATTCGTTTCAGAGAGAAGAGCGGCCAATGTGACGATCTGGCTTTAAGTCGATTCGATAACAAATGACGAAAACGGACGGATTTCTCAGGTTTTTACTACATATGAACACTTTTCACATTCTCCCGTACAACTCGGCTGCTAGACCTCCTTTCATGCAGAATATTAAGGTCCTAACTCATGTCCAAGGCACCAAAGACAGCTAAAAAGTCAATAATCGATACCTAAAACTTGAATTGTACTACATCTTACTGACTATTACATCATCTTAGAAGCTTCATCTGTGTTCTACTATGGTGCTTTTAGTGTCTCCGCATATCGCAGCACGCGACATAGCTTTGCAGTCGATAAGTACAACTTTTTCAGAGAGAAGAGCGGCTAATGTGACGATCTGGCTTTAAGGCGATTCGATAACAAATGACGATAACGAACGGATTTCTCCGGTTTTTACTACATATGAACACTTTTTACATTCTCCCCTGCAACTCGGCTGCTAGTCCTCCGTTCATGCAGAACTTTAAGGTCCTAGCTCATGTCCAAGGCACCAAAGAATGG